>NC_089270.1:28244271-28552882 GCF_963930625.1 Muntiacus reevesi | reverse complement strand
TCCCAGGTATTTATCTACTAGAAGTTGGTCTGTCAACAACTATATCCTTTGGAAATAGAAATGAGAAATCATCTATATTAGAATTGAAATAGTGCTAGATAGTTTGGCTATTGAAACAAAGCATTCTATGCTTAAAATATAAAAATAAAAGCAAAAATGACAAGTAGCAAGCATTCAAAAGGAAAGCAACAGGTAACATGATATATAAATTAACTAAAATGACCAATAAATTTAACATCAAATTTAATGAGGAGCAATAAAATTTTGAGTATTATTTGGAGACCACCAGTTTCTCTCTGGAGAGATTCATGCTTTCTGAATAATTAAAAGTAGCCTAAAAAAGAGAAATCAGATTCAAATTCATCCTTGTCCAAGCTGCCATTTTTTCTTGACAGGCTGAAGCAGAAAACATTAAACATGTCTGTTGGTAACATTAAAAAAAAAGTTATCATCTATCACAAAACATAAAGGCAACTTCTTCAGAAAATAATTTCTCCAACTATATTGAGATATTACTGACATATAACATGTGCTTTTAAGTGTACAACAGTGAGGATTTGATACACATTCATATTGCAAAGTAATTGCCACAATAAGGTTGCTTAGCAGTTTGATCCTGCCATATAATTAACATTTGTGTGTATGTGTGTTGACAACATCTAAGTTGTACTCATTTAACAACTTCCAAGTATATAGTACAGTGCTGTTAACCACAGTCACCATGCTGTACATTAGATCCCCAGAATTTATTAATATTATAAGTGGATATTTATACCTTTAGACCAGCATCTTGCCATCCTCTCACCCCTGCTCCCATCCCCACCCCCAGTCTCTATCAATCACCATTCTCTTCTGCTTCCATGAGTTTCCTTTTTTAGATTCCATAAATGAATGGTCCTGATACTTTCTCGTGGACCTGGTAACTTTGTTCATTTTGTTTCTTATTCTCCATGCATTTCTTCTCTTGCCTGATATATAATGACATATTCTTTACAGAAGCATTTCCTGACATCTCAAAACTCCTTTATCACTTTCACATGAGATTCTGATTTCTCATTTACTGATAGTTATGTGTGTCTACTCAGTTCAGTTCAGTCGCTCAGTCGTGTCCAACTCTTTGCGACCCCATGAATCGCAGCACGTCAGACCTCCCTGTCCATCACCAACTCCTGGAGTTTACTCAAACTCATGTCCATTGAGTCGGTGATGCCATCCAACCATCTCATCCTCTGTCATCCCCTTCTCCTCCTGCCCCAATCCCTCCCAGCATCAGGGTCTTTTCCAATGAGTCAACTTTTTGCATGAGGTGGCCAAAGTACTGGAGTTTCAGCTTCAGCATCAATCCTTCCAATGAACACCCAGGACTGATCTCCTTTAGGATGGACTGCTTGGATCTCCGTGTGTCTACTAATAAACTATAAATGCCACCATGGTCTACAGCTCTAGCGATGAGCACAGGGTCTGATATGGACCAGTGTATTGAATGAACCGATTTATTTTGCCACATCAGAATGTACAGTGCAATTCTGAATACTCTAGAGAGAAGTCTTGCTTATTTGGTAAACTTACTTTGGGTTGTCAGTATGGAGTTTGATATGGAAAGAAGAGCAAAAGAGAATGGCAGGAGCAAGGGTTCATTTTTAGCTGATGCCCCAGCAGAGTGCTTCTCCAAGGTGGATTGGCAGAGCAAGCGTCTAAACCGGCACACATGTCCATTTCCAGGGCATCATGGTGGCTCCATCCCTGTGCAAATCAGAAGTATTGGAAGACCCTAATACCTGTGCTTCCATAGCTTTCTTTTGTTTATAAATTGATTCTGATTAAGGCTCAAAATGAGATGTCATTTATATTATTTATAAATAAAATGGTTATTGATATATGCTGTGCTGTGCTTAGTCGCTCAGTCTTGTCTGACTCTTCAAACCCCATGGATTACAGTAGTCCGCCAGGCTCCTCTGTCCATGGGATTTCTCCAGGCAAGAATACTGGAGTGGGTTGCCATGCCCTCCTCTAAGGGATCTTTCTGACCCAGGGATGGAACCCAGGTCTCCCGCATTGCATTATTGATACATACATAGGTTCAAAATGACCAGTAAGACTGATAAGAACATGCTGTACTATACTGAATTGTAGAGACATCTACTTGAATTCCATGACTTTGTTTTAAAATCTATGGCTACAAGAACCTCTGCCTAAAGATTTGAACCTGTTTTTATAATATAAGAAGTATTGGGGGAAAGCGGGAATGATAAAAATATACTCTTTTGACTTATATAAATTCAAAGGGACTTTTAAAATGGTGAACTTTTAAAGGAATTTGTAACATAAATTTTGTCTGCATGCAATACATATAAAATTAAACAAATGAACTTGATTCCCATCATATTGCAGCAAGATATTTCACTTCCTTTTACTGGAGAATTCAGTACTTCTCTGCTGCATTTCAATTATGCATTTAAATGCTCTGCTGCTGCTGCTAAGTCACGTCAGTCATGTCCGACTCTGCCACCCCATAGACGGCAGCCCACCAGGCTCCCATCCTTGGGATTCTCCAGGCAAGAACACTGGAGTGGGTTGCCATTTCCTTCTCCAGTGCATGAGAGTGAAAAGTGAAAGTGAAGTCACTCAGTCATGTCTAACTCTTAGCGACCCCGTGGACTGTAGCCTACCAGGCTCCTCCATCCATGGGATTTCCCAGGCAAGAGTACTGGAGTGGGGTGCCATTGCCTTCTCTGCATTTAAATGCTATGGTTGAATAAAATCATGACCCAGAAATTGACTTTTTAAAACTGACATTGACTACTTTAAGAGGTTGCTTTGAAATATCAGAAGATATTCCTTGTATGAGATAAACACTTAACTATTTGGAATATAACCATTCAGTAGCCATTAGCTGAGCAGAAATTCAAGGCAAAGAAACGAAAAACGGGCATGACATTCACTCATGATCTAGTGAAGCGAGAAGCTAGAAGTTATAGTTCGGAAATCTCAGTACTTGACACAGAGGATTAGGTGACTAGTGTGCTTTGGGGGAATACGTTGGTGTTTATTTCCATTCCTCTTCTGTCCCCACACATGTCTGCAGAACTTGTAACCTTTCTTTTTTCTTTTTCCTTCTCCCATTACTATACCATATCTGAAATTCAAATTCTCAATGTCCATTTACTAGCTTCATGACCTTGGACAAGCTACTTAATTTTAAGTCTTAGTTTTCTCATTTATTACATAAGAAAACTTCTTTATTAAATAAGGATGATGATCTCTGTCAATGTTGCCATAGCCTTAACTGAAATACTGTTTTTAAAATGCTTAGCATAGCTCTTAGCATGGAGCATTTTTTTTTCAGTTTTTATTTTTTTATTTTTCTGATCCTTTTTTTCTCTGCTGGGATTCAGAAAGAAACGTTATTTATATGTTTACAATATGGTTTGCATTAGAAAAATACCATGATCACTTTCCTCTTCTTGTTCAATCCACTCTGTGAAGCTAAGAGTAACGTAAGGGCAAGGATTGTGGCTTTATTAATTTTTGAAGTTACAGAGCCTAGTACTATGTCAGTACAATTGCTCAGTAATTTTTTTAGGGATTGGATAACACCTAAATTTTACTTATTTTTAAAATAGGAATAAAAGCTAGGCAAAGCTGAGGTTGATCTCATAATGTAAGCAGTATAAAATCTATAAAATTTCAATTTCTGATTCTTCCAAGAATAGCTTACTGACAAAAAGTATTACAGATAATTGCTATCAAGTCAGAATCAATGTCAGCACACAGTAACAAGACAATTTCTGATTTGATTTAATCAACAAACTTACCCAAGAGGCTCTGATCCTAGAAGCTTTGGTACAGTGATATAAAGCTAACTCAATTTAATTTCCAGGAACTAGGTCAAGGAGAAGAAAAGCACATTTCTGGTGAGCAAATGCAATAAAAGAGACAATAATAATGGGTTTATGACCAAACTGAAAAACGTAGCCTTTCTTCAGAAATTCTAAATCACTTTTGAACATTCTATTATATTTAAGAACAAGACTTTTTTCTGGTCAGTAATGGAATTCTTTTTTTAGTTTTTTCTCTGCATGCAATGGATATAGCAGCTATATTCATAAATTTGCTTGAGTGTCTTAAAAATGACTCTATTAAGTCATTTGTGCAGTCACTTTATAAATATGGTTTAAAAGACAGAAATGTTGTAGACATCCTTATTCATCAGAGATAAATTGGAAAAAAACAATTAAAACTTAATTTTATTGCCTATCTACCTAAAAAAAAAAAAATCTAATGTCATATATTGGAAATCATTTTGTCTCTGAAAAAGAAACTTGCAACTTCTAAGTATTATTCTTTAATCAAGGTAAATATTAACGGATTGAAATAGCACATTTTCTTTGCCTTGATGGAAGCCACCAAGAACATTTTGCAGCCTAGTAATAAAAAATTACTTTTGTTAGTAGTATATAGATAATATTTATTGTGAATTTAGTCTATTTTTGGTACCATGATCACTATGTTATGTATTTTATGTTAGTATTTTCCAATCAGTGAAACAGATTAACTATCTTCTCTCTTGTAGGGCTTTAAGAAGTTAAGTAACATTTTCTAGCTTGTAAGGTAAACAGCCAGAGGACTTGAATCCAAATCTGTTTGGTGTCATCATGGAGACTATGTGTAGGAAAGTTCAGGCACTGCCAAACAGTATTAAAAATTCCAGCCTCACAAGTAAACTCAAATTCTCTCTCATTTCACACACACACACACACACACACACACACACACACACACACACATTCACAACACAATAATAATGGAAAGAACTTAACTGACTAAAACCTATCTTACTGATTTAACTGGCTTTCACTCCAGTTTCACCAAAAGTTTAGATGTGTTAATAAAAATTAATCAATAGTCAATCTGAGAATGAAATGGAAAGCTTTCTTTTGAGCCAGACTAAGGACTATAGCCTGGCAGACAGCCTCCCAGAGAGTGCTGAGAAATACTGTGAAGAGGTGAAGGGGAAGCCCATATTTTGATAAAGGGGGTGAGTGCAATCAAGCACACATTTCAGTGGAAGGTTACTTCTAATCATGAGGAACAGACACTTTAGTTAGTGTCTGTAGTGTTTTTCTAAATATGGAAAGATGCAAGTATCCAGGTTCACAAAAAATGTCTCCTGAAAATGTCTGTCAGAAGGCCGGCTCTGCCAGTTTCCTCAGAGCATAGAGTGCCTCATCCCAACCTTCACCCTGAATTCCCTTCAAGGTTACTGAAGGTCAGGGACCGCAGTGGCCAGTGACTTGATTCTTGTGTAACCAGATGTGGGCAACATTATTTATTTACAATAAATTTATTGTAAACAAATAAATTTATTTATTTACAATCCCTTACCTCTTGGTCTTAATTTTGACCGGGGTTTGGGAGGCCTTTCCTGACCAGTCTGTCCTGCAGAGATAAGAATGCTTACCCCCAGGTCAGGTGAAGATTTCACTGATATGCCACTCAATGGTCTATTACTGGGCTCTGCCCTGTTAACAGTAGTCAAAAACCTTTAGACTGCCTGTATTTCTAGTCTGTTATGGTCCAGGAAATAGTTCCCTCTTGTTACTTCTTCCCATATTTAGAGTTGCACTGTTACAATCACTTATCTTACAGAATTATAAATTTGGTCAGTTTTTCAAATCATCATTAATTTTATCTGAGGCTCAGTCACAGATAATGTGAGATTTAATGTGAGAATTTATGTGATTTAATGTGAGAAACAATAATCATAAAATAGACTATAAGAAATATACCTAGTAACATTAATAAAATCTCAATATTGAAGCTAAGAACTTCCATTAGGTTTGGCGCAGCATCTCCCCAGATCATCTGACTAATGTGTTGTGCACCAAACACTGTCTTTAAGGGAAATGATATATTAGCATTTTGTATAAAGCTCACCAAAGACATTTGCATGCAAAGGACCAGCGGTGAGTCATCATGACCTTTTAGAGGATTGAGAAAGGGATATTCTCTTCTAAGGAGCTACATGGCTGGAGCCAGAGGAAAAAAGTGATCTTTATGGTTGAGTAGGTATTTCTGCCATTAAAGAAATCCAGTTAACTCATAATGCAGATACTCAATGCATGCTAGAGGGGAGAGAGGAGACCAGTGGGCAGAGAAAAAGTTTTCTGTTTAAATTTTCCTTGTTTTGCCTTAAAATGTAAATGTTTATTTCATTGGATGGATATTTGGAAATTTTTTCAGGGGTGCAGAATTTAATGTTAAAGTTTGAAAGTTGAATAAAGCTAGCTGAGTGTGGAAAGAATAAATTAATATTTTTCTTAAACATTTAGGAAGGTATAGTTGACTTTTGAATAACATGGGTTTGAACTGCACAGGTCTACTTCTGTGCAGATTACCTTGAACAAACAACTACTCCATTACTACTTAATCCAAGGTTGGCTGAATCCATGGATGTGGACCATGAGACAGACCCACATGGTGCACAGACTGGGACCGCAGACTGGGAGGGCTGGGAAGGAGCCACAGACTGGGAGGGCTGACAGTGAAGCTATACTTTGATTTTTCAACTGTGTGGAGGATGGGCACCCTTAACCCCCAGTTTGTTCAAGAGGTCAACTGTACATGATTTTCTAGGAAATTAGTGCATTGTGTTTCTGTATATCAGAATAAGACTCTTTTTAACAAGCTCATATGTTACATTGTTATATTACAAGCTCATACATTACACACAATTTCCAAAGTCATGCTACAGAATGTGAGTTTGAGTCAATGAAAATCCCCACTATTTATAGTTCAGTTAGTAATTAAAGGACAAATCTGTAAATCCAGATTTTTATATAATGGTGTTAATTACTCATTAAGCAGCAGTCGGTGGATAACATGCAATTTCCATTCAAATGTAAGACATTAGCTCTATTTCTTTTTAGTGGTTGTTCTCAATTTTTACTATGAATTAATTGTATTTATTAAGCTTAATGTTTCTCCTGAGCTCATATCAATTGAAATTTCAATTATAAATGCCTTCTGTGTACTTGAAATAGAGGAAAATACTTTTCTTTCAAACATTCATTGTGTGTAACAGTGATTAATATTTAACTGAAAGTGAATTTTTCTTATCTACATTGATCACTTGATTGCTTTTGAGTCTATGTCTGAGGGGTTTCCTCTGCTCCACATTCACCCCAGTAGTTAAATTTTATTAAAGTCAGGATGAGAAGAAAAATGGAGACATATGTAGGAGAACTTAACACTCAATTTCACTTTCAATTTTCCCATTATTTTTGTTTTATTTTTAAAAATAATGTATTTATTATATATACATATGTATATAATATATACAGTGGCATATTAGTCAGCCATAGAAAGAATGGAATGATATTCTGCTATTTGCAAGAATGTGGATTGACCTAGAGGATATTATGCTTAGTGAAATAAGTCAGACAGAGAAAGACAAATAGTAATGTTATCAATTACATGTAGAATCTAAAAAAATAATTGTATGCAAATAACAAAACAGAAACAGACTCAAAGATACAAAGAACAAGTTAATGATTAGTAGTGGGAAGAAAGTGGACAGAGGATATCAAATAAGGGTATGGGATTATGAGATACAAACTACCAGGTCCAAAATAAGTAACCATGTATTGTATGTACAGGGAAATATAACCATTATTTTCTAATGTCTTTAAATGGTGTACAACCTATAAACTCGAATCACTATGTCACATACTGAAACTAATATAATACTGTAACCAACTATACTTCAATTAAAAAAAATGGGAGTAGAGTGCTTTCTATCACCCTTTCTGTTAAATAATTGCACTGAAGATCTAACCAATGTAGTAAGTCAGGAAATTAAAAGGAATAATACACAAAAAGGACAAAATAAAACTTAATATCCAAAGAGGACAAAATAAAACTTAATATCCAAAGATATAATTTTGTAGTAGTACTGTTAGTAGCTCAGTTGTGTCTGACTATTTGTGACTCCATGGACTGTAGCCCACCAGGCTCCTCTGTCCATGGGATTCTCCAGGCAAGAATACTGGAGTGGGTTGCTCTTCCCTTCTCCAGGGGATCTTCCTGACCCAGGGACTGAACCCAGGTCTCCTGCACTGCAGGCAGATTCTTTACCATCTGAGCTGCAGGTAGTTGTGGGTGTCTGTACTCAGTCGTGTCTGACTCTTTGCAACCCTATGGACTGTAGCCCACCAGGTTCCTCTGTCCATGGGGTTTTCCAGGCAAGGATACTGGAGTGGGTTGATCTTCTCCAGGGGATCTTCCCAACCCGAGGGTTGAACTTGTGTCTCTTGCATCTCTTGCATCTCCTGCATTGGCAGGCAGACTCTTTTACCACTGGGTCACCTGGGAAGCTGCATAAAAACAGGGAGCCAGAGTGAAGTCCCATAGAAATAACAGCATGTGAATTATTATATATGTATTCTTAGAATGAGTCTAACAAAGATACTTTGATATAGGTCAGTATGCAAAAAATCCATTGTACTTTAACATATCAGCAACAAACATTTAGAAATCAACACTATTACAATGTCTTAAAAATATCAATTTCCTATACTTGAGAGAAAGATGATCTATGTAAGTTAATGAATGGTTATGAAGTAGAACATTCAAGAATCTAATATGTTTATGTCTGGAATTTAAGCAATAAATTCACTGTAGTCTCAATCAAAATGCTAGGAGAAGACATAGCAGAATCAGAAAAGGATGAAGAACAAGAATATTTGGTAGATTTAGAGTGTGTGGAGTTAGTGAGTTTAAGGAACGTGGGCAAATTAGGAAGATCTTATGGAAACAAAATAAGAAGATTGCAGAATATTTGCATTCTTACCACTCCAAGGGCAGAACTAACAAGAAACACAATCTGAGTCTGATCTAAGAGTAGATGGTACAACTCAGTGGCCTTGACCATAGAATTAATTTTCATAATAAATGTAGAATGTAAAAAGCATGTGAAAACAAAAGCATTTGAGATTAGTGCAGATGTTCTATATTTCCCATGAAGTTTATGGGAATGGTATATGTGATAAAAGATGAGTTAATTAGGAGATTCTTAGTTAAGAGTAAAAGGATTAAATTGAGCCTAGGCTCTTATTAGTTTACTGATTACCAAATATGCAATAGCAAAGTTGTTTCATCATTTGTGAACTTTAGACATTGATATTGTAGAAAAAGGATTAAATATTTACTTATGCACTTTGCCTCCTCTGTGCTGTCTAATGCATAGTTTCATAGAAGGAAACTTAAAGAGAACAGATTTAAAATAAAATTTAGCTTTAATTATACTAAGCAAGTAGTTTTCTAAACTAATAAAACTTACTATCTTTTTTCTTTTATGGGTCATGGCTTTTGATGTTGTATCTAAGAAATTTTTTGCAATCCAAAGCAAAAAGTTTTCTCAAGACTGTTTTTAAATGTTACATTTCTGCTTTTTTAGATCTACGATCCATCTGGGGTTACTATTTGTATTCGGTGCTACTATTTGTATTTGATGCTGAATGTCAAAGTCCTTTTTTAAATACATTGATATTTAATTTTTTTAGAAAGAACATTATTCCTCCACAGAATTTGCTTCTCACTTTTTGTAAAAAATCAGTTGGTCATCTATTTGTGGGTTTGTTTATCCTGTTTTCATTGATATACATGTCTTTATATCAATATCACATTTCTTGATTACTATAGATTCATAATGTTTTCAAATTAGATAGCATTAGTTTTCCAAATTTGTTCTTTGCTCAGTTGTTTTGCATTTCTATATGAATTTTAGAATCAATTTATTGTCTACCAGAAATAGTGCTTGCTAGGATTTTTAATTAGGATTTAGTTGACTCTATACATACATTATGACAACCTAGATAGCATATTAAAAAGCAGAAACATTGCTTTGCCAACAAAGGTCCATCTGATCGAGGCTTTGGTTTTTCCAGTGGTCATGTATGGATGTGAGAGTTGGACTGTGAAGAAAGCTGAGCACCGAAAAATTGATGCTTTTGAACTGTGGTGTTGGAGAAGACTTTGAGAGTCCCTTGGACTGCAAGGAGATCCCACCAGTCCATCCTAAAGGAGATCAGTCCTGGGTGTTCATTGGAAGGACTGATGCTGAAGCTGAAAATCCAGTACTTTGACCACCTCACGCGAAGAGCTGACTCATTGGGAAAGACCCTGATGCTGGGAGGGATTGGAGGCAGGAGGAGAAGGGGGCAACAGAGGATGAGATGGCTGGACGGCATCACCGACTCAATGGACATGAGTTTGAGTAAACTTCGGGAGTTGGTGATGGACTGGGAGGCCTGGCTTGCTGTGATTTTGGAGTCACAAAGAGTCGGACACAACTGAGCGACTGAACTGAACTGAACTGACTGAGAGATAAATTTAGGGACAATTGACATTTTCACATTATTCACTCATGAACACAGCATATGTCTCCATTTCAGTACTTTTAAATTTCTTTTTAAACAATGTTTTGTAGTTTTCAGTGTGCATGTATTATACATTTTAGTTGCTAAGTCATGTCCGACTTGATGGTAGCTGGCAAAATTCCTCAGTCCATGGGATTTCCTAGGCAAAAATACTGCAGTGGCTGCCATTTCCTTCTCCAGGGGTTTTTCCCTGCCTAGGGATCTAACCCATGTCTCCCACATTGGCAAGCAGGTTCTTTACTATTGAGCCACCAAGGAAGCCATCATTAAATTTAGTAGCTTTTTTATAGATTCCTTTGGATTTTGTATACATACAGTCATGTTGTCTTTAAAGAGTTTTACTATGTTCTTTCCAAAATGAATATCTTTTTTCCCTCTCCTTTGTCTTGACTAATTGCATTGGGGAGATCTTCCAGTACAATGTTGAATAGAACTTGCCTTGTTCCTCATATTAGGGACAAACATTCAGTCAATGACATTAACTATTAAGTGATGACAGTTTTTCATGTTGAGAAACTTCCTTTGCATTTATAGTATGCTGAAGAGTTTTTAAATCCAAGAATGGGTAATGGATTTTGTCAAATGCTTTTTCTTCTTCTATTAAGATGATCATATGGTTTTCTTTTAAAATTTGTTTATATGGTAAACTGCATTGATTTTCAGTTAAACCATTCCTCAGATAAGACCCATATAGGCATTTGGATATATTACTCTTTATTATTAAATATTTTTGCATTTATAATAGATACTGTTCTATAGTTTTCCTGTAATTACTTTGTCTAGTTACTAAAGTGGACTTGTAGAATGAGTTAGAAAGTGTTCCCTCATCTTAATTTTCTGGAAGAGTTTTTGTAGAATTGGTATCACTTTCTTCTTAATTATTTTGTGTAATTCCTGAGTGAAGTCATCTGAAGTTTTCTTTGGGGGGGTGTTACTAAGTAGAACTTTAATTCCTTTTGGAGATATAGAATTATTCAGGTTATGTGTATCTTCTTGTTTAAGCTTGGGTAGTTTATGTCTTTAAAGAGATTTTCCCATTACATCTAATTGTCAAATATTGGCATCAAGTTTTTCATAATTTTTGTTAAATGTTTCATGTCTGTGGATATATAGTGATGTACCTGCTCCAACTGATATTGCTGATTTTTGTCTTCTCTCTTTTCCTTTATCCCTCTGATTAGAAATATATGAATTTTATTGATCTTTACAAGCCAGTATTTTATTTCTTTAAGTTTCTCTATTTTTACTGTCTTTTAAATTTAATCAGTTACTGTTCTTACTTCCTTTCTTCTCCTTACTTTGGTTTTAATTTGCTTTCCCTTCTCAAATTTTTAAAGATAGAAGTGTTTATCATTGATTTTTTCAATCTTTCTTCGTTTCTAATAATAAAAACACTAATGCAATCATTTTTCTCTCTGAACACTGATTTTGGAGCATCTGCCAACATTTGTTAGAAAAAAAATCAAGTCTGCTTACCTTTGATTTCCTCATGGACCTGTGGGGTTATTTAGAAGTGTGTTTAACTAATAAATATTGGGGAATTTTCTGAATACCTTTTCTAAAATTTGGATTTCTAGTTTAATTCTGCTGTGTTTATGATTTCAATACTTAGAGATCTATTGAATTATTTTATGGCTTAGAATATGTTTTATCAAAGTAAATGTTTTGTATACAGTTGAAAATTATGCATGTTCTGCTCTTGTTGGTTTGAGAATTCTTTGGTTGTTAATCAGATCCAGCCAGTTGATACTATTGTTCATAAAAATAAGATGAGAAATTCTATTGTCATCCTTATATTTGTTTCTCTTTTCCTGAATCATTGAAAAAGCAAGAGCGTTTCAGAAAAACATCTATTTCTGCCTTATTGACTATGCCAAAGCCTTTGACTGTGTGGATCACAATGAACTGTGGAAAATTCTGAAGGAGATGGGAATACCAGACCACCTGACCTGCCTCTTGAGAAATCTGTATGCAGGTCAGGAAGCAACAGAATTGGATATGGAACAACAGACTGGTTCCAAATAGGAAAAGGAGTATATAAGTCTATATATTGTCACCTTGCTTATTTAACTTATATGCAGAGTACATCATAAGAAATGCCTGGGCTATAGAAGATCTTGCTGTGATTTATGTTGGAGAGTGTTTTGCCTATGTTCTCCTCTATGAGTTTTATAGTTTCTGGTCTTACATTTATGAAGCACAAGCTGGAATCAAGATTGCTGGGAGAAATATCAATAACCTCAGATATGCAGATGACACCACCCTTATGGCAGAAAGTAAAGAAGAACTAAAAAGCCTCTTGATGAAAATGAAAGAGGAGAGTGAAAAAGTTGGCTTAAAGCTCAACATTCAGAAATCTAAGATCATGGCATCTGGTCCCATCACTTCATGGCAAATAGATGGGGAAACAGCAGAAACAGTGGCTGACTTTATTTCTCTGGGCTCCAAAATCAGTGCAGATGGTGATTGAAGCCATGAAATTAAAAGACACTTACTCCTTGGAAGGAAAGTTATGACCAACCTAGACAGTATATTGAAAAGCAGAGACTTTACTTTGTCAACAAAGGTCCATCTAGTCAAGGCTATGGTTTTTCCAGTAGTTATGTATGGATGTGAGAGTTGGACTATAAAGAGAGCTGAGTGCAGAATTGATGCTTTTGAACTGTGGTGTTGGAGAAGACTCTTGAGAGTCCCTTGGACTGCAAGGAGAGCCAAGCAGTCCATCCTAAAGGAGATCAGTCCTGGGTGTTCATTGGAAGGACTGACACTAAAGCTGAAACTCTAATACTTTAGCCACCTGATGTGAAGAGCTAACTCATTTGAAAAGACCCCAATGCTGGGAAAGATTGAGGGTCGGAGGAGAAGGGAATGACAGAGGATGAGATGGTTGGATGGCATTGCCAATTCAATGGACATGGATTTGGGTAGATTGCAGCAGTTGGTGATGGATAAGGAGGTCTGGCATGCTGCGGTTCATGGGATCGCAGAGTCGGGCACGACTGAGTGACTGAACTGAAAATTGAATATGTTTGACTGCTTTTAAGATGTTTCCTTTTTTAATTTCTTCCAGCAATCTGTCACGTGCCCTAATATGCTTTACATTTATCCTTCTTGTAGTTTGATCACTTTTTGGCCTGTGGGTTTATCCTTTTCATTAAGTTTGGAACTTTTTTGAAATTTTTAAAATATTTATCCTGTCCCTCCACTGTCTCTCCTCCTGGGATCCCATTTATATGTACATTATTCTATTTGATATTGTCAAACGTGTCACTAAACTCTGCTCATTTTTCTTTTTCTCATTCTGCTACATTTTTGTGTGGTTTCTGTTATTACATATTCAAGTTCAGTGATTTTTCTTTTTCTTTTCTAATATGTTGTTGTGTTCAGTTGCTCAGTTGTTTATGACTCTTTGTGGATCCATGGAGTGTATATAGCCTGCCAAGCTTCTCTGCCCATGGAATTTTCCAGGCAAGAATACTGGAGTGGGGTGACATTTCCTACCCCAAGATGTTGGTAACCCCATATATTTCTTATTTAAGATATTTTTTCTTTCTAGAAATTCTTTATGTGTATTTAATTTTTTTCATTTCTATATTATGCTCATAATTTCTTCATGATCCTAAATATAAGAAGTATATTTTTTCAAAGGGTTTTTCAATGTTCTTCTTATCCTTTTTTCTTTATATTTGTCTTTATGATAAATATCAATTCAAAGATTAGGATAGAGTGTTGAAGGTCAAAGTTCTTTCTTATTCCTCTATTCTGAGTCTTTTTTTGTATTATTGATTGCCGGGGTCCAGCCTCGACAGGATCCAGGGGTACCCTCAGGATGAACGGCGTCGGCGAGAGAAAGACAGAGAGAGAGTGACCAGATACGGGGGTGCAGCAGAGTCTGGCCAATCTTTAGTTTTTACCATAGTTGTTATATTCTAAGTTAGTACATTTTTAAGGGGTAGATAGTTTAATATGACATCAGCTTATCCTTCACAAAACCAGGGTGTTTTCTGCATACTTCTTTGTGAGAGTCTTGTACGTTATCTTCTGGCCATGGGGCCTGTTGACATTTTATGACCTAGGTGAATGCAAAGCTGTTTTCTGTAATCTATTCTTTAATGAACACAAGGGTCAGTCCTTTTGCAGAAGTTATCAGTTAAATTTATCTAAAAGGTTTACCACACAAAGACTCTGCAGCTCCGGTGAGGCAGCCCCCTGTTTAGCATTCCTGGTTAAAATTAGCAATTCTGAACTCTTATTTTTCTAAATCTTTAACTATAACCACTTTTAGAATAATATTTTTGTGTTCTCTAATAGGGCTTCCTCACCCCCGAAGGGCTCTGTGCCTATTAGGGCCTTTTGTGTGATCAGGTTCCTTATGCTGTTTATGATTAAGGTGTTGTGAGCGGTCATGTGCATTAGTATGTATTTGCCAAGCAGGCTAGAATGCCAGCAAAGTGGTCTAAATTGAAACACTCCTTTCATCCTGGATAATTTTATAGGATACCACCGTCCGGGGGACATATTAATTAAAGTTCTAGGTTGATTCTGTTTGGAGAGAGATCGGGGAAGGCCTTCTACCTGTGTCACAGAAATTAGGGAGTAGTCTAATATAGCAAGCATCAGAAAGACAGAGATCATCTTTAAGGTGAGCGCCGGGGCAGCTTTTCGAAATCCCTGAGGTCCTGATCTGCCTTGCTTGTCAGGTCTTCTCCTCATGACCTTGTCATGGGTGGGATCTCATGTTCTGGTTCCCGGCAATTGATAACAGTTTTATTTTTTAGAATTTTTTATAATGAATAATACAAGATGACCTGCCTAACAAATTTTTAAGTGTACGGTACAGTATTACCTATAAACATGATGTAGTAAAGCAGATTTCTCTAGAACTTTTTCATCTGGCATAACTGAAATTCTGTATACATTGAAAAACAATTCTTAACTTCCCCTTCTCCCAACTCTTGGCATCCAGCATTGTACTTTTTACTTCTATACATATGACTACTTAACTACCTAATATAAGTGTATAAGTGGATTATGTCATATTTGTCTTTCTGGGACTGGCTTATTTCAAGTAACATAATGTTCTAAAGTTTCATCCACACTGTTGAATATGACACAATTTCTTTTCTTTATAAGACTGAAAAATATTCCATTTTATGTATATACCACATTTTCTTTATCTATTCATCTGTCAATGGACATTTAGTTGCTTCCGTTTCTTGACTACTGTAAATAATGCTGCAATGAACACAGTTCAGTTCAGTCGCTCAGTCATGTCCGACTCTGCGACCCCATGAATCGCAGCACGTCAGGCGTCCCTGTCCATCACAAACTCCCGGAGTTTACTCAAGCTCATGCCCATCGAGTTAGTGATGCCATCCAGCCATCTCATCCTCTGTCGCCCCCTCCTCCTCCTGCCCCCAATCCCTCCCAGCATCAGGGTCTTTTCCAATGAGTCAACTCTTCGCATGAGGTGGCCAAAGTATTGGAGTTTCAGCTTCAGCATCAGTCCTTCCAATGAACACCCAAGACTTATTTCCTTCAGGATGGACTGGTTGGATTTCCTTGCAGTTCAAGGGACTCTCAAGAGTCTTCTCCAACACCACAGTTCAAAAGCATCAATTTTTCGGCGCTCAGCTTTCTTCACAGTTTTACTCTCACATCCATACATGACCATGGGAAAAACCATAGCCTTGACCAGATGGACCTTTGTTGGCAAAGTGATGTCTCTGCTTTTTAATATGCTGTCTAGGTTGGTTATAACTTTCCTTCCAAGGAGTAAGCGTCTTTTAATTTCATGACTGCAGTCACCATCTGCAGTGATTTTGGAGCCCCCAAAAATAAAAAGTCTGACACTGTTTCCCCTGTCTCCCCATCTATTTCCCATGAGGTGATGGGACCAGATCCCATGATCTTAGTTTTCTGAATGTTGAGCGTTAAGCCAACTTTTTCACTCTCCTCTTTTACTTTCATCAAGAGGCTTTTTAGTTCCTCTTCACTTTCTGCATTAAGGGTGGTGTCATCTGCATATCTGAGGTTATTGATATTTCTCCAGGCAATCTTGATTCCAGCTTGTGCTTCTTCCAGCCCAGCGTTTATCATGATGTACTCTGCAGATAAGTTAAATAAACAGGGTGACAATATACAACCTTGACATTCTCTTTTTCCTATTTGAAACCAGTCTGTTGTTCCATGTCCAGTTCTAACTATTGCTTCCTGACCTGCATACAGGTTTCTCAAGAGGCAGGTCAGGTGGTCTGGTATTCCCATCTCCTTCAGAATTTTCCATAGTTTATTGTGATCCACAAAGACAAAGGCTTTGGCGTAGTCATTAAAGCAGAAATAGTTGTTTTTCTGGAACTCTCCTGCTTTTCCGATGATCCAGCGGATGTTGGCAATTTGATCTCTGGTTCTTCTGCCTTTTCTAAAACCACCTTGAACATCTGGAAGTTCTCGGTTCACATATTGCTGAAGCCTGGCTTGAAGAATTTTGAGCATTACTTTACTAGCGTGTGAGATGAGTGCAATTGTGTGGTAGTTTGAGCATTCTTTGGCATTGCCTTTCTTAGGAATTGGGATGAAAACGGACCTTTTCCAGTCCTGTAGCCACTGCTGAGTTTTCCAAATTTGCTGGCATATTGAGTGTAGAACTTTCACAGTATCACCTTTCAGGATTTGAAATAGCTCAACTGGAATTCTATCACATCCACTAGCTTTGTTCATAGTGATGCTTTCTAAGGCCCCCTTGACTTCACATTCCAGGATGTCTGTCTCTAGGTGAATGATCACACCATCGTGATTATCTGGGTCATGAAGATCTTTTTTGGTACAGTTCTTCTGTGTATTCTTGCCACCTCTTCTTAATATCTTCTGCTTCTGTTAGGTCCATACCATTTCTGTCCCTTATTGGGCCCATTTTTGCATGAAATGTTCCCTTGGTATCTCTAATTTTCTTGAAGAGATCTCTAGTCTTTCCCATTCTGTTGTTTTCCTCTATATCTTTGCATTGATTGCTGAGGAAGGCTTTCTTATCTCTCCTGGCTATTCTTTGGAATCCTGCATTCAATTGGGAATATCTTTCCTTTTCTCCTTTGCTTTTTGCTTCTCTTCATTTCAGAGCTATTTGTAAGGCCTCCTCAGACAACCATTTTGCCTTTTTGTATTACTTTTCCATGGGGATGGTCTTGATCCCTGTCTCCTGTACAATGTCATGAACCTCCGCCCATAGTTCATTATGCTCTCTTTCTATCAGATCTAGTCTCTTAAATCCATTTCTCACTTCCACTGTATAATCATAAGGGATTTGATTTTAGTCATACCTGAATGGTCTAGTGGTTATCCCTACTCTCTTCAGTTTAAGTCTGAATTTGGCAATAAGGAGTTCATGATCTGAGCCACAGTCAGCTCCTGGTCTTGTTTTTGCTGACTGTATACAGCTTCTCCATCTTTGGCTGCAAAGAATATAGTCAATCTGATTTTGGTGTTGACCATCTGGTGATGTCCATGTGTACAGTCTTCTTTTGTATTGTTGGAAGAGGGTGTTTGCTATGACCAATGCGTTCTCTTAGCAAAACTCTATTAGCCTTTGCCCTGCTTCATTCTGTACTCCAAGGCCAAATTAGCCTGTTACTCCAGGTGTTTCTTGACTTCCTACTTTTGCATTCCAACCCCCTATAATGAAAAGAACATTTTTTTGGGTGTTAGTTCTAAAAGGTCTTGTAGGTCTTCATAGAACCGTTCAACTTAGGCTTCCTCAGTGTTACTGGTTGGGGCATAGGCTTGGATTACTGTGATATTGAATGGAAATGAACAGAGATCATTCTGTCGTTTTTGAGATTGCATCCAAGTACTGCATTTCGGACTCTTTTGTTGACTATGATGGCTACTCCATTTCTTCTAAGGGATTCCTGCCGACAGTAGTAGATATAATGGTCATCTGAGTTAAATTCCCCCATTCCTGTCCATTTTAGTTCGCTGATTTCTAGAATGTCGACATTCACTCTTGTTGTCTCCTGTTTGACCACTTGCAATTTGCCTTGATTCATGGACCGAACGTTCCAGGTTCCTATGCAATATTGCTCTTTACAGCATCGGGCCTTGCTTCTATCACCAGTCCCATCCACCACCGGGTATTGTTTTTGCTTTGGCTCCATCCCTTCATTCTTTCTGGAGTTATTTCTCCTCTGATCTCCAGTAACATATTGGGCACCTACCGACCTGGGGAGTTTCTCTTTCAGTATCCTATCATTTTGCCTTCTCATACTGTTCATGGGGTTCTCAAGGCAAGAACACTGAAGTGGCTTGCCATTCCCTTCTCCAGTGGACCACATTCTGTGAGACCTCTCCACCATGACCAAACTGTCTTGGGTGGCCCCACACGTCATGGCTTAGTTTCATTGAGTTAGACAAGACTGTGGTCCTATGATCAAGTTGGCTAGTTTTCTGTGATTATGGTTTTAGTGTGTCTGCCCTCTGATTCTCTCTCGCAACACCTACCGTCTTACTTGGGTTTCTCTTACCTTGGACGTGGGGTATCTCTTCACGGCTGCTCCAGCAAAGCACAGCCGCTGCTCCTTACCTTGGACGAGGGGTATCTTCTCATGGCCACCCCTCCTGACCTTGAATGTGGAGTAGCTCCTCTCAGCCCACACAGGAGGGCAAATATCTCTTTGAGAGCCTGATTTAAATTCTGTTGTATAGATATCCAGAAGTAAGTTTGCTGACTCAAATAATAATTCTTTTTTTAATTTTTGAGGAAACTTCATACTATTTTCCATAACAATTGCACTATTTGCATTCCCACCAACAATGCACAAGAGTCTCAATTTCACCAAATGTTTGCTATATTAAATTTACTTATTTAATTCTTTTGATTCTGGCTACCCAAATTTGTATGAGGTAATATCTCATTGTGGTTTTGAATTGCACCCCTCTGATGATTAGTGATAAATATCTTTCCTGATATATGTAGGCTATTTGCGTGCCTTTTTTGTAGAAGTTCATCCAAGCCCTGTGCCCATTTTCAAAATTAGTTTGTTAATTTTAACTATTGAAATGTTGAAGTTCCTTTTTTATCTGGGCTACTAACCCTTTATTAGATATGTGGTTTGCAAATACTTTCATTCTATTGGTTGCCTTTTTATTGTGTTGTTTTTTGTACAGCTTTTTGAGATGAAATAACCATACAGTTTTCCTCACAGATTCCCAAAGAATCATTGCCTGTTATATATTTTTATTTTCAAGAAACATAGAACACAAATATGACAATAAAAACAAATAATCTGGAAGAATCATTAATGGTCTTTGGTCAACAACAGTAACAGTGTTGTGGGTGGTGTCAACCTACTGATTATTTGTTCCTAGCACATGGCAAGTTAAGTGCAGAAACTGAACATAGCATTTAGAAACTTTTATAGAAACTTGACTTTGCTGTGATATAAAAGCTTGTGATCACTTTCTAGAAATCTGTTTTTATTGTGCCTTACCAAGGTGTTCTTGAGATGATTAGAAATGAAAGAAATTGGTCTTTTTCAGCATAGTTTAAGACATACTTATCTCTATCAGTAATGTAGAGCTGATACTCTTATTTTGAAATCAATTATAAATAATTATTTTCTTATTTGGGGAAAGTTGTATGACTCTAGGATTACATCACATTCTTGAACTATTCTCAAATCCCATTTTGAGACAGCACTTTATCAGAGCAATTCTCCTTTTATCTCCATAGATGTTCAGATTCTAGGAGTTCTGGTGATATGACCCATGTTTTATATTTACATATTCACATTTAACTTTACAACTATGATTGTAATATAGACTTAAAGGACTGTGATTGAACAAGGAAACTAAGAATCTAAAGTCATGACATTTCCTTTATTCACTGAATTCTATGGGCAAAACTGTTAAAAAACATATTGTGTCAGCTTTAGGACACTTTTTCTTTTCCATTTTTAAGTTTCTAATATAAAGACATATCCTTTGTTTTATATTAAAGAAAAGTCTTCAGACACTTGGCAGAGGAATTCATTGTGACATAGTTGTCATTGCTTATGTAATATGAGTCGTCATTTTAGATACTTGCATTAAATTTCTGTCATGTTTTTCTTAAATGTGACACCCTAATTTGTACTTGAAATATCTTTAAAATTATTCTCTGATGCAGAGAAATGAAAAGTTATTATGTACACAAGGGTTACGTGTCACAGAAGCTGCAGTTAAAGAGTGAAACTTGTCAAATCTATCAGGAAAAAATCCAGGATTTTCAATAGTAAATTGTTCATTATGCCTTGAAATTATGCTACCAGCTTGAATAGTACTAGAAATGGAGCACAGTTTACAAAAACAGTATTTCAAAATTTAAGTAGCCAGGCTGCTCCTGGCTGTTACCAGTTTCAAAATTGTAAGGAGCGTGCGTTAAAATGTAAACCAAAACACTTGCTATGTATAAATGAAAATAGTGTGCTTAAGCACACAGATAATTTACACTCTGACACAGCTTATTATTTCCTTGTAAGCTGATCAGACTTTAAATAGGATGGGTTTAGATTGCTGTATCTGTTAGGAATGTTTTAAACTCTAACAGAATCTCTGATTAATATATCTCCTCTGGCAAGGGAAACAAAAGCAAAAATAAACAAATGGGACTATATTGAACTAAAAAGCTTTTGCACAGAGAAGGAAGCTATCAATAAAATGAAAAGGCTGACTGCTTAATAGGAGAAGATATTTGCAAATGATATATCCAGTAAGGAGCTAAAATCCACAATATACAAAGAATTCACATGGCTCAACGTCTATAAAACAAACAACTTGATTAAGAAATGGACAGAGAATGTGACAGACATTTCTCCAAAGAAGACATATATTTAGCCAACAGGCACATGAAAAGATGCTCAATGGCACTAATCATCAGGGAAATTAAAGAACACACTCATATATCACCTCACACCTGTCAGAACTGTTATAAAAAATGACAACAAATAACAAGTGTTGGTGACGATGTGGAGAAAAGGGGACCCTCACAACTGTTGGTGGGAATGTAATCTGGTGCAACCACTATAGAAAAAAGTATTAGATTCCTCAAAGAATTAAAAATAGAACTACCAAATGATGCAGCAATTCCATTCCTGGATATTTACCTAAAAAAAACAAAAACACTAATTAGAAAAGATATATGTCTATACCTCTATTCCTTCCCTGCAGATAGGTTCATCAGTACCATTTTTCTAGATTTCACATATATGTGTTAATATATGATATTTGTTTTCCTCTCTCTGACTTACTTCACTCTATATGACAGACTCTAGGTTCATCCACCTCCCTAGAACTGACTCATATTCATTCCTTTTTAGGGCTGAGTAATATTCCATTGTATATATTCTGTCTTCTTTATCCATTTATCTGTCAGTGGGCATCTAGGCTGTTTCCATGTCCTCATGATTGTAATTAATGCTTCAGTGAACATCGGGGCACGTGTGTCTTTTTGAGTTATGGTTTAGCCTTGTGGACACAGGGTGGGGAGGAAAGGGGGGTATGGACTGAGAGATTAGCATTGACATATACACACTATCATGTGTAAAACAGACAGCTAACAGGAAACTCTTGTATAGCACAGGAAGCTCAGCTTGCTGCTCTGTAATGACCTAGATGGATGCAATGGGGGTGAAGGTGGGAGGGAGACTCAAGAGGGAGCAGATACATGTATACAGATGGCTGAATTATGGCGATGTACTACAGAAATGAATGCAGCATTGTAAACAATTATATTCCAATAAAAAAGAAAAGATACATGTACCTCTGTTGATTGTAACATTGTTTACAATAGCTAAGATATGGAAGCAACATATGTACCATCAATAGAGGAATGGATAAAGAAGATGGGGCATGTATGTTTATATATCATAATATATATTATTCAACTTTGACTTATCAAATAGTCTGTACAAAAAATATCCTTTCTGCACGTAACAAGAAATCCAGAAGTAGGTAGATAATTGCTTGCAATATTGGTATCAATGAAACTGCTCAACAAATCCAGGCTATTTTTTTTCTTCTTTATCATCCTTAGCATGTGGGCCTTCGGTCCTCATATTGTCATTTATGATTGTAATATGTCAAGTGTAAAATACAGACTCAATTGCATTTGTCCTTTTAATGAGGAAAGTGAATTTCTTTTTTTCAGAATACTCCTACAGATATTATCTTAACTCTCATTGGACAGAAGCTTGAAATGTGACACAGCTGCAAGAGGAGATGAAAAATCTAATATATGGCAAATGTTAAGAGTTTTCAGGATTGGTGTAATAAAAAGGATAAATTAGGTTATGCCGAATTAGCATATAACTCCAACCTCTCAATGGCTTGATATAACATAAATTTATCTGGTGCCTACCCAAAATGTGATAACTCAGGGTAGCTCTTTTCCATGTAGCTCTTTTCCGAGGTCATGAAGTCATGATCTAGGCTGGTCTGATTTTAGGGCTAATGGCTAAAGGGTACCGCTCTAGCGTTTTTTTGTTCTCCTGCTCGCCTAAGCTGATTTGTGTGCTCACCAAAGTCAGTGTGTTTGTATGCAAATCTGTCTATGTCACTTATATTTTAATTTATCTGGTAATTTAGGTAAAATTCTATGTAAAATAACATTTTAAAAGGGTTGTTTACTGAAACTCAATTGAATGTTTTTGGAAGAAGTGATAAGGGGGAAATCAATTACTCTAAATTAGGTGTACGAAGCCAAAGAAATCAAGAAGGATTCTGAACTCAGGTTTTTTCATAAGTGCCATCAATTTGTTGCTCCACTTTAAAAAAAAGGAATTTGAAATTATAGACAATATTTCACGAAGTTAAATTATTCAATATAGACACATCAACATGGATCGCCAGAGTTAAGCTTAAGGAAGTGCTGCGGGTTTATATCTAAAGAAAAGACTTCTATTTTATTTGTCAAATATTCATCATAATTCAATTCATGATTCTTGACCTTTGCAATGGAAAAGTTTTTTTTTCTTTCTGTTTTTCAGTCTTTGCATTGATTTCGTTTGGTTTCATAATGGAGTGGAATAAAAATAGATTTTACCCACCACTGTTAACTGAATACCTTGCTGCATTTTAAAGGAATTTTTTAAAAAGTCAAATTGATTGTGATGCCTGATTTGCTTTCCCTTGAGAGGTATAAAATTAGAATGAGAATTGAGGTTTTATCAATTATTGCAGAAACCAAACAAAATAATAAAATGTAAATTGTGGCTACCATTTTCGAATATTGTGATTTTTCCCCCTACTTATTTCTTTGCCCACTTAATTCAATATGTTAGTTGAATATCCAGACCTTGACTTTTTTACCAACAGTCTTCAATTATTCTGTCTCTGGTTATTCTATGAATCATTTTGAGTTCTATGTACTGTACTCTAAATGCCTAGCTCAAGAAAGCTTGCTTTAGGGAATACATACTCAAAACACTGAGAGAGATATTAACTATAAGGATGAACACTACAAGCTCCTTATTTATTGCAGAGAATACTTTTCTAGGTCAAAGCCCTTATAATTGCTTTCTGCCTGCCTGTTTTGTTCACAGAGGTGTACTGTTTTTCTCTGATTCCTACCCACTGCTGCATGTTCATATTTCTTCATATTTTTCAGCTTTTGGATGAGACTGCTTCCTTCGGATATCTCTCATACTAACATTTATCCTTACTCTGTCAACATTCAATTTGTCAGTTGTTTTTTTTTTTTTTTCAGATGCTCCTGTTTTCCTTTCATCAGACTTTTATTTACTTACTCATTCTTTCCTGTAGATATCTCAGTATCCCAGGTGAAATCTGAGGATGCTTTAAGAATGGCTTTGAGATAGATGCTTATGGTTCACATCATGTATATTTCTTTCCAGCTTGCAAACAGTCTCACATCAACATGTCATTTACTCTTCACAAGAGGCATTATTATTTCTGTTGTTTTTTGTTCCCCCCCATGGGAAACTGAAGGCATGAAAGTAGCTGTCATTTCCTCAAGGGCATAAACAGTAAGCCGCAGAATTGGTACTATAAGCTACTCTCCTGGCACCTCCACATTCTCACATCCAAACCCAAACACCAGACTCATGAACACAAGTCACTAAACCCCCAAAGATATTGGGGGAGGGGACAGTCATGCAAAAGAAGGATAAAGCAAAACTCATCCCAGTTATACAATTTGCATCCTTCATGGCCAACTACTTGGCCCACTATATGTTCGATACTCTACTTATTTTTCCCCCTGTGGACCATCTCCCTCTTATTAAAAGATTCTCCTTTTTTGGTTAATATAGCACAATTTTTCTTGCATCTCTTTCTTTTCATTTTCCATTTTTCTTTACTACCTTATATGGTATTATTTTTAAGCTTTACCCTTGGCATTATCTAGGGCTTTTATTAGTCTGTCTTGAGAAATTCCAAGCTTTCACATATTAATCAGTCTTTAATCACAGATAACAGAAACCACTAATTTCTTCAGGTGGAAAGAATGTAATCCAGGGAATTAGCTGTTTACAAAATCACTGGATATTCTAGAGCTGTGCTATCCAACATGGTAGCCACTAACTGCAAGTGGCTATTTGTTTAAATTTAAATTAGCTAAAATTAAATAAAATCAATAATTCAAATCCTTAGTTGCACTAACCATATTGCAAGTGATCAATAGTCACATGTGACTAGGAGCTATTCCAGGCCAGAATACTGGAGTGGGTAGCCTTTCCCTTCTCCAAGGGATCTTCCCAACCCAGGGATTGAACCCAGGTCTCACACATTGCAGGCAGATTCTTTACCAGCTGAGCCTCTAGGGATGCCCCATAGGGCCACACGGCCTCTGCATAATAGCTCCCAGCATACGGCTGTTCCATGCCTAACTCTTGACACACATTAAGCTAAGGACTAGAAACTGGAGCTTCTGTTGGAACTGCAACACAAAACCAAATATACCCCAACCTGGGCCTACCAACAGAAACAAAGTATATCTTGCCCTCATAAGGCAGAATTCTGCTTCCAGCCCAAGATACATTTCTTCAGTGGAATCTAGGTCATGTGTTGAAACTAAGTTGCAAAGGGATCCATGAAATATCTTTATATTTCTAGTCTCTAGCTTAAAGTACACTGCCAGGGTGGTGAAAAAATTTAAATTGAAAGACCCAATACTTATCATCTGCCACCATTTCCAGGCCCTCTATCTACTGATAGAGAATTTTTATTTGTAGCCTTTTCTCGCTTGTGGACAATAGATCCATGTATCTTATGGCCACCCGTGTGTCTTCCCCGGAGATCCCACAGGGACCTCATACTCACATAACTCCTATCTGACATGTGCTATATCTTGGTGAATGATCAGCTTTTCTAGGCATCAACTTTGCTTTCTCCCTGTCCTTCCCTCATACTCCTCACCTACTCAGTCCATTCGATTCTATCTCCCAAGTTCCTATAGATCTTTGTATATTCATCATCATTACCCCTACTCTGTGTAGAGTCCACACTCAGCCTAGGGCCAAAGAGTAGGTAAAGAAGAGAAGGTTTAGAAGAGTGAACAATCAAAGGCTAATGAAGAGAGCATCCAAATGATTAATATGTTCTCACCTGTAATACAAGAGGGTGAGTGGTAAGGAACTAACCCCAGAAAACTATAAAGTGCTGGCCAAAGGCAGGTCAGAAAAGAAAAAGACTTTTTTGCAGCATTATCTTAATAGAACCTAGGAGTCTTTTATTTTATTAACTAAATAATTGGGCCAGAATTAAAATTCTGCAAATCTGCAGTGCTGTTACCCAATTTTCTGTGTTCCATGATTCAGATTTCACAGTCAGAAGGTAGCACACTCTCATAAACTTATTCCTTCTGTAGTTTCAGTAAATTCTTGACGAAATTTGAATCTTAAGTTCAGTTCAGCTCACTCATGGTTGACTCTTTGCGACCCCATGAACCACAGCGCGCCAGGCCTCCCTATCCATCACCAACTCCCAGAGTCCACTCAAACCCATGTCCATTGAGTCGGTGATGCCATTGAACCATGTCATCCTCTGTCATCCCCTTCTCCTCCTGTCCTCAATCTTTCCCAGCATCAGTATCTTTTCAAATGAGTCAGCTCTTCGCATCAGGTGGCCAAAGTATTGGAGTTTCAGCTTCAACATCAGTCCTACCAAGAACACCCAGGACTAATCTCCTTTAGGATGAACTGGTTGGATCTCCTTGCAGTCCAAGGGACTCTCCAGAGTCTTCTCCAACACCACAGTTTAAAAGCATAAATTCTTCAGCGCTCCGCTTTCATTATAGTCCAACTGTCACATCCATACATGACCACTGGAAAAATCATAGCCTTGACTAGATGGACCTTTGTTGACAAAGTAATGTCTCTGCTCTTTACTATGCTGTTTAGATTGATCATAACTTTCCTTCCAAGAAGTAAGTGTCTTTTAATTTCATGGTTTCAATCACCATCTGCGGTGATTTTGGAGCCCAGAGAAATAAAATCAGCCACTGTTTCCCCATCTGTTTCCCATGAAGTGATGGGACAGGATTCATGATCTTAGTTTTCTGAATGTTGAGCTTTAAGCCATCTTTTTCACTCTCCTCTTTCACTTTCATCAAGAGGCTCTTTAGTTCTTCTTTACTTTCTGCCATAAAGGTGGTGTCATCTGCATATCTGAGGTTATTGATATTTCTCCCGGCAATCTTGATTCCAGCTTGTGCTTCCTCCAGCCCAGCGTGTCTCATGATGTACTCTGCATATAAGTTAAATAAGCAGGGTGACAATATAGAGCCTTGACATACTCCTTTTCCTGTTTGGAACCAGTCTGTTTTTTCATGTCCAGTACTAACTGTTGCTTCCTGACCTGCATACAGATTTCTCACGAGGCATGTCAGGAGGTCTGGTATTCCCATCTCTTTCAGAATTTTCCACAGTTCATTGTGATCCGCACAGTCAAAGGCTTTGGCATAGTAAAAAAGAAGAAATAGATGTTTTTCTGGAACTCTCTTGCTTTTTTGTTGATCCAGCGGATGTTGGCAATTTGATATCTGGTTCCTCTGCCTTTTCTAAAACCAGCTTGAACATCACATGAACAGCAGAAGTTCACGGTTCACGTACTGCTGAAACCTGGCTTGGAGAATTTTGAACATTACTTTACTAGAATGCGCTGCTGCTGCTGACGCTAAGTCGCTTCAGGCATGTCCGACTCTGTGCGACCCCATGGACAACAGCCCACCAGGCTCCTCTGTCCACAGGATTCTCTAGGCAAGAATACTGGAGCGGGTTGCCATTTCCTCCTCCAACTAGAATGTGGGATGAGTGCAATTATGCAGTAGTTTGAGCATTCTTTGGCATTGCCTTTCTTTGGGATTGGAAAGAAAACTGACTTTTTCCAGTCCTGTGGCCACTGCTGAGTTTTCCAAATTTGTTGTGACAACCTTATAAAACATACACAACTAAAATCATCTAGGCCTCCACTGACAATGAATATAAACATTTCTGATTAGGTTTTGTATGTAAAGTAGAATGCTTGTAGAATTATGTTAAAACCTTCCATACATACCATTAGAAATACATTGCCTTATCCAAACAGATCATGTTAACTGATGATTCAGACCTGACAATTCTCTGTTGCAATATAAAAACTCACACAATGAAGGCAAATAATCTGGCCATACTTACCAATAAGTTTCACGTTTTCAATATTTTGTTATTAGTTGACTTAAGAAGCACACTAAATTCCTCTGGGAATTGTATTACAATTTCCTGAATAAAGATTCTTGTTGGTTTTGTTCTGTTTTGGTCTTTTAATGGCTTATAAGATTCTACAGGTGCTGGCCTCAGCTCTGAGTTTATATTCTATCATCCCCCACTTGCTCATAGCCACATTGGCCTATCTATTCCTTCTCTGAGGTACTTAACACAGACCCAGAGCACCTGTCCCATTCCTTTCCTTTGGCTGCCTCTCTCTTCTCCTGCAGCTCTTTAATCATATGACGCCCTCTCAACAAGGCGTTCCTTGACCCTTCAGTTCAGAGCTGCAACCCTTTTCTGAACTCTCAGTTTCTTTGCTTTTTCTTTCCCCATAATACTTATCATCATCTAACAAAACATAAATATTTTGTTTTATTTATTGGTTTCTTGTCTATTTTCACAACTAGAATGTAAACTGTGAGAGCAAACATGTTTTCACGTTTTTTTTTCTCTTTCATGATTTTGTTCACTCTTTTATCCCCAGAACTTCAAACCAGTTCCTGTAGAATAGTTGGCACTCAAACTGAAAAAGACAAAAGCATTGTTGAATGCATTCAGTAAATATGAAAATATAATAAAGATGTTCTTATTTTGTGGTATTATGGAATATTTTAAGTAAGTGAAAAAATGTTAAAAGCAAACACATGTATAGGAATGATGTCTTCTATATCTATCCTCCTCGCACTCATCTACCACCCACCTACCTACTTGAGGCCCATGGTATGATTGAAAGTGACAAACTACCCCTGGGCTTACAGTATAGACCCTGTATTTCTTAGACCCTCTGAATCACCAGGCCATGCACAGGGAGGGATGCTAATTCAGCTGGCAGAGTATTTACTCTTTTTTCAATGTGCCCTGCCCTTAAGAGTGACTACAAAGAGGCGCTAACTGGCTCTCTTTGGGCTGTGACTAACTGGACCTTTTATGACTGTCAGTGCTTTTGGTAGATTAATCAAGTTCTTAACCTTTGATCTATTAATACTATCAGTTCAGTTCAGTTCAGTTGCTTAGTCGTGTCTGACTCTGCAACCCCTTGGACTGCAGCATGCCAGGCTTCCCTGTCCATCACCAAATCCTGGAGCTTGCTCAAACTCAAGTCCATCGAGTCGGTGATAGTACTTGTATATATTTTATACCTTATTAAATATTGCATATAATATAATCTTTGTTACCATTTCATTGAATATTAAAATGTACATATCAAGGGTATGATTTTCCATAGCTTTACCATGCAGTTTCCCCCTTATTTCTATAGATTTTGTAACTATAAATATGGTTTGGGATTTTTCTTGTCTTCTCTTCAAAATATAGTTAGAATTGAAGATTCACATTTTTCTGAGGGCTTTCTGACTACTACCAGTTCTTATTCATATTACTTGTATCTTTGAAGTCACCAGAAGTTTATGCATTTGTAACTTTGTTCTTTTAATCTTGTAATACAATTTGCTTGTAAATTTATAGTAAATTTTCAATATCATAGAATTTTTATTCTAAACTTCTCTGAAACTCAATCTGATGTTTGATTAATGTTCTAAATTTTCCTATTTTTTAAATTGCTGCTGATTTATCTCTTAGGTGTATGAGTATACTCTCTGTATCTGTCTAAACTTATTTTAGAACAGTTTTTGAATTACAAAAAATTCTGAAGAGTGCAGAGTTCCCATGTACCTCACACTCATTTCCTCCTATTATTACCATCTTCCATTAATTTCTCCATTTTAAATTTGTTGCTTTGCCTTATGCCTATTTATAGTTAAATTTTAGAAAAGTTTCTTTTATAGTTAAAAAGGATGTTCTTCAGTTATTGATGAAATTCTCTGTATATATGTTAATTCATATTTCAAAAATCTTAACATCATTAAAGCTTATTCTAACAACTATCAATAAATGAAAGGGTTTGTTAAGATCTCCCCAATTTAAACTAAGATTTTTTTATTTCTCCTTGAATTCTGTCAATTTTGATTTTTTTGTCAGCTTTTATAAAATTTTTCATGACAGAAAAAATTTTGTTAGGTGCATACAAATTTAAAATATTTAAATATTCCTGGTTAGTAACACAATCTATCTTTATTAATTAACCATCTTTATCTACAGTAACACCTTTTGCCTTTAAGACTTTGTTCAATATTAATAGAAAATAGTTGCATTCTCTCAGCCTTCTCTCTTTGCCTGATTAATCATTTGTGTTTTTCAAATTTTCTGTTCTATTTTTGATGTTTCTTATTAACAGCATACAATTTTTGAAACTACAATTTGACAATATTTAACTTTTAATTGGAGTACACTTTATTTACAATTTAATTTATTATATTACAAAATATTTACAAAATAATTTACAATTACTATAATTATTGATGCATTGGGATTTAAATATACTATCAGATTTTGTTTTTTCTTCATACCTCTAAATTTTCTGTTTCTTCTTTGTTCTTTGTCTCTTTTGCATATATTACTATTTATCAATTTTTTTCTATCCTTTACTATCTTCCAGAGTTTGCTCAAACTCATGTCCATTAATTTGGTGATGCCATCCAACTATCTCATCCCCTGTCACCCACTTCTCCTCCCACCTTCGATCTTTCCCAGCATCAGGGTCTTTTCCAATGAGTTGACTGTTTGCATCAGGTGGCCAAAGATTGGAGCTTCAGTTTCAGCATCTGTCCTTCCAATGAATATTCAGGGTTGATTTCCTTTAGGATTGACTGGGTTAATCTCCTTGCAGTTCAAGGGCCTCTCAAGAGTATTCTCCAGGAGCACAGTTCAAAAACATAAATTCTTCAGTGCTCAGCCTTCTATATGATCCAACTCTCACATCCATACATGACTACTGGAAAAGCCATAGCTTTGAGTATATGGACTTTTGTTTGTAAGTGATGTCTCTGCTTTTTAATACATTATCTAGGTTTGTCATAGCTTTTCTTTCAAGAAGCTAGTGTCTTTTAATTTCATGGGTGCAGTCACCATCTGCAGTAGTTTGGAGCATAAGAAAATAAAATCTGCCACTCTTTCCATTTTTTCCCCATCTATTTGCCATGAAGCGATGGGATTGGATGCCATGATCTTAGTTTACTGAATATTAAGTTTTAAGCCACTTTTTTTAAAGCTACCTTTACTTATTAAAATATAATATTAATGATTCTACTCTTATTAAAGAATAAAAGGATCATAGCATATTAATTACATTTATTCCTCTACTGACTTGCATGATATTTTTGACCTGTATTTTATAAAGCTCCAAATATGTCATCATTGCTATTTATAGTTCATGTCCTTTCAGTTTAGCCACATATACAACAATGTTGGTGGCTTTTTGTTTTTTCCTGAATCTCTGAATTTCCAGTTGATTTTTTTCTTGATTGTAGTATCCTTTAGAAATTACTCTAGACTGTGTTTGCTGATGGCAAATCCAAATTTTCTTATTAAAAAAAGTTTATTTTAGCTAATTATTAAAGGATTTTTTTTGCAATGCATATAATTTGAGGTCATTAGAATTTTATTTTGCTGCAGAAAATTTGATGATATAATTTCACTATTTGCTGGTTTCTTTTGTTTCAGTTGAGAAGTTAACTGTCAATCTGTCACATTTTTTTAAAATTAGTTTTTCTGTTAGTCTTGCAGCTTTTTCTTCTGCTTCATCTTTGTTTTCTTGTAGTTTCACTGTGATGTTTCTATGCTTAAATTTCTTGTGTTTTATGCTGCAAGTTCTAGAATCCTGTACTAACATTTTTCACCACTCTAAAACATTTTTCAAAACTTTTACTACCAAATATGCTCTATTTTCTTTTTTAAAGTAGGAGCTAAGTTAAAACATTATAGAACTTCTATTTAATTTTATGTCATTTTAGCTTAACTTTTTGCATTTTCTATTTTTGTAGTTCTTAATTTCATGTTCCTAATCCTTTTCAGTTGTTAAGCCTTGCATGAGTAATTAATTTCAATCATATTCTCAGTCTTACAATTTATATTATTTTTCTTATTATTTGTCACTTAAAATATAGTTAACTTACAATATTGTGTTAGTTTCAGATATACAGCAAAGTTATTCGGTTATTTTTTTTTTCAGATTATTTTCCATTATAGGTTGTTAAAAGATATTGAATATAGCTCCCTGTGCTATTAGTAAATCCTTGTTGTTTATCTATTCTATGTGTAGTAGTTTGTGTCTGTTATCCCATATTTCTAATTTATCCCACCTCCCCTCTTCTTCCCTTCAGTAACCACTAGTGTGTGCTCTGTCTGTGAGTCTGTTTCTGTTTTGCATAGAGAGATTCATTTGTATTATATTTTGGATGCTACATTTAAGTGATATCATGAAATATTTGTCTTTCTCTGACTTACTTGACTTAGTAGGATATCTCTGTCCATCCATGTTGCGCCAGATGGCAATATTTCATTCTTTTTTATGGCTGAGTAACATTCCATTGTATGTAAATACCACATTTTCTTTATTAGTCTGTTGATGGACACTTAGGTTGCTTCTTGTCTTGGCTATTGTAAACTATCACAGCTATGAACACTGGGGTGCATGCATCTTTTTGCATTACTGTTTTCATTTTTTCTGGATATATAACCAGGAGTAGAATTGGTGGATCATACAGTAGTTCTAGTGTTAGGTTTTTATGGAACCTCCATACTGTTCTTCATAGTGGGGAGCACCAGTTTACATTCCCACCAACAGTGTACAAGGATTCCCTTTTTTTCCACATCCTCTCCAGCATTTATTATTTATAAACTTTTTGATGATAGCCATCCTGACAGGTGTGAGGTGACACCTCATTATAGTTTTGACTTGCATTTCTCTAATAATTAATGATACCGAGTATTGTTTCATGTGCCTATTGACCATCAGTAAGTCTTCTTAGGAGAAATGTCTATTTAGGTCTTCTGCCTATTTTTTGATTGGGTTGTTTGTTTCTTTTTGATATTAAGTTGTATGAGCTGTATATGTATTTTGGATATTACCGTTTACCACTGCATCATTTGCATATATTTTCTCCCATTCCTTAGGAGCTCTTTTCATTTTGGTGATAGTTTCCTTTGCTGTGCAAAAGCTTTAAGCTTGATTAGGTCCCATTTGCTTATTTTTGCTTTTATTTCTTTTACTTTGGAAGATTAAGAATATATTGCTATGATTTATGTCCAAGAATGTTTTATTTTATCTTCTAGGTATTTTATGGTGTCACATCTTATATTTTTAAGTCTTTAAACTATCTTGAGTTTATTTTTGTATATGGTTTGAGGGAGTACTCTAATTTCATTGATTTACATGTGTCTATCGAGCTTTCCCAGTACCACTAGCTGAAGAGACTGTCTTTTCTCCATCGCATATTTTTGCTTTATTTGTTAAAGATTAATTGATGGTATGAGTGTAGGTTTATGATTTCTGTTCTGTCTATTCTGTTCCATTCATTGATCTATATGTCTGTTTCTGTGCAAATGCCAAAAATTCTCTTTAGTTGTTAAACCTTGCATTGAGTAATTAATTTCAATCACTGTTATTATGTATATAATTTTTAAAAATATTTGTGTCACTTTTTATACTTTCCTGCCAAACTTTTATGTCTCTGGTTCTTTTTTTGTTGTCTGTGGTTTCTTCTGATGTCTATGCTGTTATTTTCTTATCATGTCTTGTTTCCTTGCATTTCAATATATCTTTGTCTGTTAAACTTTGCATTTTTTTGAAAAATCAGTCAAACTTAGGATTTTTATTGGCTGTTGCCAGGTACTGGAGAGGCTATGTATTCATATCCATCATAATATCTTTAAATAACATTTTAGGCTTGAGGTTCCTTGGACAGCTCAATAATTACAAGTGGATTAAAGTCCTTAAGAGACTGTTTTACTTTCAATTTATCATCACCCTCTGGTGTTCAGAGTCCTAACTAAAATGGCTCATGGTTTATCAAAATCTCCCTTTTAACTTGATACTGGACTTTGATGGAGTCCCCAATCCTCCTGAGACTGACTAAAATCTAGCTCAGTTTTATAACAATTTCTTCTGGATATGCAAATACTGTCAGGACAAATGAAGTTTGGAGCCATGTTTACCTTTCTGAATCTATTCTCTTTTAAGATTTTAGCTTCTTGATTGTTTGCAATCTTGTTAACAACTGAACAGGATGTATTTCTTATACTGCTTAACAGAAAGGGAATTTAAATTATTAATATCTTTTCTTTAATTCATTCATGTTAGAATCTTTATCTTGGTTCTAACAACTCTGCTGCTGCTGCTGCTAAGTCACTTCAGTCGTGTCCGACTCTGTGCGACCCCATAGACGGCAGCCCACCAGGCTCCCCCATCCCTGGGATTCTCCAGGCAAGAACACTGGAGTGGGTTGCCATTTCCTTCTCCAATGCATGAAAGTGAAAAATGAAAGTGAAGTCGCTCAGTCATGTAACAACTCTAGTTATGTGTTATATCAATTAAAATATTTTTGATCAATTTTTTAATGTTTGTCAATTTTATTGTTTTAATTTTTGTGTTTATTGAATCCATTGTATTGTTGAATGGACTGAATCCATTGCTTTTATTATTATTTTTTTTCATTTATTTTTATTAGTTGGAGGCTAACTACTTTACAACATTGTAGTGGGTTTTGCCATACATTGACATGAATCAGCCATGGATTTACATGTATTCCCCATCCCGATCCCCCCTCCCACCTCCCTCTCTACCCGATCCCTCTGGGTCTTCCCAGTGCACCAGGCCTGAGCACTTGTCTCATTCATCCAACCTGGGCTGGTTCCATTGTTTATTGAATCCAGTGCATCTTTGTTTTCTATTGCACCAATTTCTGCTCTTATACATAGTTTCTTTATTTATATACTTTAGAGATTTATTTTCAAATTATTTATCCTTTTCTAATTTATGAATTAAAAGTAATAATTTGTTGCTTTAGTTGCTTTAAAGCTATTAGTTTATAAATGATTTATTTTTATCATTCAGTTCTTTTTTTTATCATTCAGTTCCAAAAATTATAGTTCTCTTAAGATTTATTTAGTGGTATGGTTTTATTTAGTAGTATCTTTGTAACATATTGCTATAGTCCGTGGGGTCACAAAGTCAGACATGACTGAGTGACTAACACACATACTTGTAACATACATGAAATAGAATAGTATAATGAATCCCCATGGACCATCACCCAGATTCAATAATTATCAACTTTGTCAATCATGTTCAAATACCCCTGCTTAGTTTTTTACTTTCACGGGATTATTTTGAAGCAAACATAAATTTGAACTCGCTTCATTCTTAAATACTTCAGTCTGAAATTCAAAAGATACAGACTCTTTTTTTTTATAACAATCAGAATGTTATTATCACAGCTAAAAGTTTAACAAAAGTACCTTAAATTATCAAATAGTGCTGAATCTCCCCTATTGTCTCACATTTTCCCTTACAAATTGCCTTGCTCGAATCAATATTCAAATGTTGTTCACACACTGTGTTTGGTTGACGAGACTCATATGCCTTAATCTATTTGTTCTCTCCCCTTTTTCTTCCTTTCAACACATTTGTAAAAAGAGATAGGTATTTGTCCAGTGTAATTCCCCATGCTCTGTATTTTGCTAATTGCACAATCTGTATCTGGTATTAATATTTCTGATAAACTGGTCATTAGTTCTGGAGGCTTTATAAGGTTTGATTGATTTCAGAGTACATCAACTATGGTGTGTATTTCATGGTTTGTCATATCAGGAAGTACATAAAGCATGATTATCTCTTGAAAACATTAAAATTGATCAAAGAATTCAGGCATTTTCATAAAGTCTTTCATTTGATTTTCAATGGTTTTTAGCAGCCACTGACCATCATTACATAGGTCTCATATTTCACTAGATCTTACAAAATGGTAGTTTTCTAATTCTAACACTTCTTTTAGCACTTTCTAGCACTCCTTCTAGCCTTCTAGCACTTGTTATATTCTAATTCTATCAATTATTTGGTGACCCTGTTACAATTTGTAGGATAGACAGCATAAAAGCTTAATGTTTTCTTTTTATTTACAGTTTCAGAGTAATAATTTGATTCCCTATCACCCCCAAAGGTGAATGATAAACTTTAAAAATGGATCATTTTGAACTTGTGAATTTTAATATATTTGATGTGCTACTATTCACTGTAACTATTCTTTTTTTCCCTAGCTGATTTTAGTAAAACTGCTGATCTGTTGCAAGCTGCCTCATTTCACCTAGCAGTGGAAGTTCTGATTCTTTTTTAATGTAAACTCTACTTTGAAAAATAACGTAAGCATATAAGTCTACAAATCATAAGTATATAATTTAGTTACTTCAAGCAGCATGTCTTACATTTGGTAATAGTATTCCCAGGGAACTTGTCCTGCCTTCTAACACTATAGCTTACTTTTGAGGATTTCTTACATTAGTATAAATGACTTCATATAGTATGTACCCTTTGTGCTTCCTTTATTCTACATTAATTTTGTGAATTTCATCTCTGTTACTTTACATAAAAAATTTGTTCATCCTCATTTTTGTATAATATTCCTTGTATGGATTAAGCCACTTTTAGTTTATCCATTCTATCTTGATGAGTTTTGGGTTATCCTCAGGTTTTGGTTATAAGAACAGTGTTTCTATGGACATTCTTGTACAAGTCTTAATGAGCATATGTACTCATTGGAGACATACCTATGAGTGGAATTTCTGATTTATAGGATATGTGTGTATATATGTGTGTGTGTGTATAGTATAATGGATATGTATGCATATGTACATATATTTATATATATTTTAGTCATAGTACATATTGTAGTTTTCCAGAGTAGTCATACCAGTTTTATTCTTTTTGATAATTAAATTTTCTCATCTTTGTCTAGGAGAAGCTCTTATGGAGCACACACACACAATATTTTCAGGAAAACAGTACCAATTTTTCTCTTAGCAATATGATTATTGAACACAACTTAAGATTTCCTTGAAGATTTCCTTGTCCACAAAATAGATCACAGTGGAGATACACAGTTTTAAACTAACTTGAGATATTTCTCTGTGTCATTATGCCATCAACTAGGCACACTGATCCATTTGTTTCATCTTTTTGTTTCAAATTCATTTCTTTCATTATGATTTAACTTTATTTTTAATTTTATAAGAATATTTTCAAAATTTCTACAGCTATGGCTTTTTAAGTATTTTGTTAGTGACTTCTAAAGTAAGTTGCACTTGAGCAGAAAATGAGTTGTGTGTAACATTTAACAATTCATCCATTTAGAAAACATTTCTTGCATTTTAAAAAATATTGCGTGTATTCTGATTCTTTGCAGTAGTATTTTACAGTTGTTCATTAGATCAAACTTATAAATGGTATTGTTCAAGTTTTCTCTATCCTTTCTAAGAAGTGAGAGTCAGATTTTCCCAGACTGATTCCCTTCAGGTGACCAACTACAGAGGACTTTGCCTCCTGCAAAGCTTCTCGTAAACAAAGTAAAGCCAACTGCTTCAGGCAACAGATTCCAGCTAACCACAAAACACAGAGTCCATCTCCATGTTAATGCCAAGAAGGAGGCTCATATATACCTTACCATGAACACTAATGTGGTGAATTCAGCAACTTGCTTCCATTACATAGAGCACTGTCTGCTAATCTTGAATGCTAGCCTCTGATCATACCAAGGGTGGGCTGATTTTCCTCTCAACTCCTTATGCAGGATGTCAGGAGGAACAGCCGGATCCACATCTTCTCCCACTGTACCGCTGCTATATCTACCCCACGTTTATACCAGAGGAATAATAAGGGCTTCTTTAATGAGCTAGCTTGAAGCCCTGTGGCCAAATCGTCAGGATCCCTCTGCTGGATTCTGATATCTAGCAGGTTGCTCTGTGCCATCATCGTGTGACAGGCAATGGGGCCACACAAGCCTGCTACTGATCCTGTCTTCCTGAGTTTTCTCCCAACGAATGCAACAGCAAACCTTATGTGTCTGCCATCTGGTCATTTGCCCTTGTTTGTGTGACATTACTAATTTATTGCTACCTTATCAATTAATTAACTAAAAATGTTAAGTAAAATATCCTATTAAGACATTGATTAATAAACTCATCTTTAGAGGACATAAACCAGGCCAGACAATCATGTCTTAGAGTTCTGGCTCTAAGCCTCTGACAGAGGCAGTCGTGGAGACAGCAGGTGGTTTGGCTCAGTTCCTAGAAGTGAGATCGTTTGCTGCCTGACTAGCCCCAGAGATTTGCAGAGGTTTTTCAATTGTCTTTCACACGTCTGGGGGCCTGATAGCTCCAGCTTCAAGTAGTGATCTTTCTCAGATCCACCATTTCCTGCTGTACCATTCTGTTCCCCTTTCCCATCTAGGAATCGAATTCCTTACTGCCTGCTTCTGTATGAACACTCTAGGAGATATACAGACATTCTAAGAAATCCACAGATGAGCTCTTGCCAAGCAATGTTACTATGGTTTTCTTTTTTAATCTCATTTAGCCAACATTTTCATTTCTTTAGAACAAGTTTTTGAAGCAAAATCCCCAAACTCCACATTGCTCTCTCTGAGGATCTTTGAAATACCTATTTTAAAGTTCTTTTCACTTTTCTATCATTTTAAATGTATTAGCTCCAGTATATTTAAAGGCTTGTCATAAGATTTCTTTGTATGATTTAGAAATGTAGTTTGGTCTTGAGCAGAATCTGACTGCCAATGCAGGAGACATAAGAGATGTGGGTTCAATTCCTGGGTCAGGAAGTTCCCCTGGAGTAGGAAATGGCAACCCACTCCAATATTTTTGCCCGGAAAATTCCATGGACAGAGAAGGTGGGTGGGCTATAGCCCGTGGGGTCGCAAAGAGTCGGACACGACCGAGCATACACACACACTTGAGAGGGAAGTTGTCCGCTTACCTATTTGATTTTATGTTCACTCTTCCTTGTCTGGCAGTTCTGTGGCTATTTTCCCCAGGCCTCTGAGGTCCTGGTCTGGAAGCAGGTTTTATAGTAGTGGCTTAGCAGTTCTATCCCACAGTTATCTTGTAGATCCAGAAACTGAGTCAATGGATATTTACACCTAGCCCTAATTGACATTACCTTTGTTAGATGATACACAACTCAGCCTTGAGTAGGTACCAAACATTTTTCACTTAGTATATGTATGAGTGGGGAAATTCTGCTACAATCCTTACACTCATGGAGTGACACCTAATTTAACTGCTGTGATAGTCTCTATTATGCTCTACAAACTCATATCTCCCTCTACTGGTTTTCTGGTTCAAGTCCATCAAGGCTTTAACATCAGCCTTAATTTATTGCTCTATATGTCTAGTCCAAAGAGATGTTTCTCTTGATTTGAATGTAGAGATTTTTCAAAAAAAAATTAGGCATATCTGTCATTGTTATGTATTTGGGGTAGTTTGTGCTACGCAATAAGTGGGTGCTCAAAAATTGGAGATTTTACATAGGACAGGGAAGACAGCTTAAGGAGACTCACACTGGCCAAAGCTGGAGCAATTTTAGCTTTGAAGTAAAGGTTGATAGTACTGGATTCAAATCCACTGAGTGAAATAAAAGTTGGGAAATTATTCTTCTATCAGTCAGTAAGTGAACAAATGGTAGACTATCAGCTAGTATAGTGTAAAGAGAATAATGGAATTTGAAAATTATCATATTGGAAAGAGAGAAAGAAAATAAATACAATAAATTTTAGCAAGTGTGGAATTTGGGTGATATTCTTTGTATTATTCTTGGACATTGAATTTCTTTTAAAATGAGACTATAAAAACAGCAACATGTTGAAATTCAAAAATTGTGTTTACATAGGGAATGAAAACACCTTGAAATTATGAAATGTAAGCAAATAAGTATACATCAAAAAATATATTTAAAAGAAGAAAAATATATTTAAACATATTGGATCCAGTTAAGAATGTTAGACAATATTAAGCATCCATTAAAAAAAAAAGTTATCTGGAATAAAGTCAGATACTTTATATGATAAAAGCGCCATTTCAAAGTAAAATTTAGCCTTATGAATATATTAAAATAAAAAGATCTTCCCATTAAAGCTAATAAAAAAAACTTGAGTCTCTGCTTTTATCATAAGTTTTTATAGTTTGGAAATATTGTCTTTTCAATATTATAAGAAAAAAGACTTTGAAAACTATTTTTACAGCATATAACTATGTAGTGAAGCAGATATAGGCAATAGAAGAAATGATTCAAGTTTTTAAGATAGTCATTTGTTAAATACCAACATAAAAATCAGTCTCATTCTAAATATCCAAGTAACGATTTTGAAAACACATTGAAAAATAAACCCATGGTAAAAATGGGATAAAGCCTTTAAGTTTTTAAGGAATTTTAACCAATTTTTGAAAGGTGGAAAACATGAAAATTTATTTCACAAATTAGATAAACTGAGTTGAGGAAGCCACAGATATAAGTACACATAGAAGTGTAATAGAATTCATCTTCAGTCTGCCTGAAAGTACAGTTGACACTAACAGCTCAGAGTGGGTAGAAAGAGAGTGAGAAAGAGTGCTAAAACTTGCAGGAATTAGAAGATAATAATACAGTGACTTCTCTCCTTCTAGAGAGGAGGGGTTTATTATGAATAAGGTCTGGGTATATTGTAAAATGATTACATTTCTTCTCCCTTTGCCAGATACATAAGATCAATCTGTCTATTCACTGTGAGAAACTGTTGGGATTTCTGAAGGTAAAAATCACCAAAAAATGTCCCTCTCCAAGAATGTAGATTAGATGTAAGAAACGTGAGTCTGATCCCTGGGTCTGGAAGATCCCCTGGAGGAGGAAGGCCACAGCATCCCACTCCAGTATTCTTGCATAGAGAATCCCATGGGGACATGGACAGTGTTGAACACAACTGAAGCAACTTAGCACGCCTGCATGAATATGAAGTAAAAGCTATTTCAAATGATCATATTTTAAAGCAATTTGAATTTTCATTGTTTATAACTGAATCACATTTTGACCTTAACTAAATTTCCTATTGAAATTTTATTAAACATATTTCCCCTATTTTAAAATAAGAAAAATATTAAATGCAATCACAACAAATAGTTCTCCAAGCCAAAAGCTTTTGAGAAAACCTACTCCTGAATTTATCTTTATATTAAATATTACTTTTACATTTCATATATGAAATTGATGTTTGTAAAGAAATTTATTTTTAAAATAACACAGTATAGAAAAGTTGTAATAAAAGATATATCTAAATTATTTGGGAATATTAACTGAAGCATAGTTTAATTCCACTGACAGAATAGCTTTTTTTTTTTAACATGTGTTTGATACTTGTTTCTTCCAAAGAAACCATGATTTAAAAATTATGATAAATCACATTGTTACCTGCTTGTTTGGTCAGGTATAGAAAAATGGAATCATAGAGGTTGATAAAAATACAGAAAATTTAATATTAAACCCAAGAAACTTGTATATAGACTTCATAAACTTTGCTGTACAAACATATCACATCACTAGATCATTTGGTCATCTTAGGTAATTTTTAATCCAGAATGGCTCAAGAGCTATTTCAACAGCACTATAAGGAAAGAGGCTGAATAAATGAGCTCAGTGAACTGAGCTTTCTGTCTTCATCTGGATCGACGGATCTAATCATGGGCAAATATAAGAATGTTTTAAATACGAAGTTAAATTCAAAATGAAATTTAGTTTAGTATAGTGTAGATAGTGGACAGGGAAGCCTAACATGTTGCAGTTCATGGGGTTGCAAAGAGTCGGACATAACTTAGTGACTGAACAACGTCAGAAGGTTCTAATGCCAATTTAAAAAATGCAATTATCATTATTATTTGTGTAAAAGTGCCCTTTGATTGCAAGCTTTTTATTTGGATTCCTTCTGTCCATACCTTGTAACAGCAAGATGATTCTTTTGTTCTTATTGTTGTTTAGTCATTAAGACATGTCTGACTCTGGAATTCCATGGACTGTAACCTGCCATGGGTTTTTCTGTCCATGGGATTTCCCAGGCAAGAATATTGGAGTGGGTTGCCATTTCCTTCTCCAGAGGATCTTTCCGACCCAGGGATTGAACCCACATCTCCTGCATTGGTAGGTGGATTTTTTACCACTGAGCCACCCAGGGAAGCAAGATTATCCCTTAGTTGGGCTTCTCTGGTAGCTCAGCTAGGACAGAATCCACCTGCAATGTGGGAGATCGGAGTTCGATCCCTGGATTGGGAAGATTCCCTGGAGGAGGGACCAGTTACCCACTCCAGTATCCTGGACTGGAGAATTTCATGGACTGTATAGTCTATGGGGTCACAAAGAGTCAGACACTACTGAGCAACTTTCATTTCACTTCACTTCAGCACTATGATACAGGTTTATCTTTAACTTCATTTTTTCTGACCTTTCCCCCCAGAATTCAACTACATTCTCTTTGCTTATTACAATCCTGTCACTGGAAATAACACTTGGGTATAAGGAGAAAGAGGAAGTTTAATGTCTTGCCACTGTGCTGAGACAATATTTGCTTTGAGATAAGTCATGAGAAACAGATGCCTTAAGTTACAATACTAGTCATAAGAACTATTTAGGAAAGAAGAGAACGTTTGTTATATATGACATTGGCTATTTATGTTTTTGGCAGCATAATAATTGTAGAAAGGGCACTAGACAAAGGATCAGAGCTTATAGCTGGGTTACTAACTACATTTGCCAAACTAGAAAAATCACTGGAAAGACTTTGGGATTTTGTTTGTTTATTTAATCTTTATATTATTAGAGTTTTCATACAAAATTTTTCTAGTTATTAGCCCCGTTAAATATTTACAAAGTTAAAACCAGAAAACCTCATAACATTGAAAAGTAGTGATTAGATTGTTGATATTTAGATTTCTTTCAAAGCAATTTTTCTCATATAAATATTTAATGATCTAATGATGTTGCAGTTTCCTAGGGCTGCATTTAACATTCGTTCCATTGTGATCCATTTAAAAAATTTGGGGGGTTGATATTTTGTTGACTTACACATCCATTCGGAGAAGGCAATGGCACCCCACTCCAGTACTCTTGTGCCGGGACCAGCCGGCAAACTGAACAAGTCCCGACCGCAACCACACGGAAGCCTGAGAAAAAAAAAGATGATAGTAAAGGATGGGGTCGAGAGGGCTGAATGCTCTTTAGGCAAGTCAGCTATTTTATTGAGTAGAACAGCTACCTTTATACTAGTACAAGCAGAAAACATAATTCATAAAAAATGCCATCTGGTGTCTGTCAGATCAATACAATTCTTTGTTTTAAGTGATTGCAGAAGCTTACATCTTGTTTTTGGCATTCCCAAAATAAACTATTAAGTGAAGGTCACTACTACGTTTTTCTCAAGGAAGAACAAAGGAGGCCCAGCAAATATTTTACTACTTTATCATGGGGTGGCGGGACAGGGAATGGCCCCCTTCAAGGCCTTTTCCCAGGGCCTATTTGGGCCTTGAGCAGGCCGGCTCCCCGCACTCTTGCCTGGAAAGTCCCATGGACGGAGAAGCCTGGTGGGCTGCAGTCCATGAGGTCAGGAAGAGTTGGACACAACTAAGCGACTTCACTTTCCCTTTTCACTTTCATGCATTGGAGAAATGGCAACCCACTCCAGTGTTCTTGCCTGGAGAATCCCAGGGACGGGGGAGCCTGGTGGGCTGCCATCTCTGGGGTCGCACAGAGTTGGACACAATGGAAGCGACTTAGCAGCAGCAGCACATATCCATTTGATTAGGTTGTTTTCTTAAAAAGTCTAATATATATCTTAAAAAGGTATCAATATATATGTATGATTTTAGGCATTTACGTTTCTTGGCTTGTGGATATTATCAGATACATTAACTAAATAACAGGATATACCCAAACAACTTTCAATAACAAAGTGATTTGTGTGTCCTAATTTATTATGTTTATTTAATTCTTAGCTTATGGATAAGAAATGTTTTAGAGTTTCTTTGCATTTTCCTTTGAATCAAAGCAACCAAAGTTAGATTTGATTGGGTATTTCACTTTGTACTGTAATTTGAGTGCATTTCATAATTGATTTCTGAGGAAACATTAAATACATTATTTAAAGCTCACTGGATTTCTGTTTCCAACCTAGTAGCAATAACTGGAATGGAAATTATTCTTCCATGTAAAACAACTGAAAAACTGAACAGAATATATGAAACAGCTATTTGCAGACATTGGTCATCAAGTAGTGCAAGACTGGAATCACTGAAAGAAGGGGAATGAATGAAGGGAGTTTTATACTTACTGGCTAAAGGCAACTTGTGATCTGTAGCTGAGAGGATATGGAAGGTGCTACAGCTGGAGAATATCTATGCTTATCACAGAAAGTGCTGTCTTGAAAAGACGTGTGAGTGGCATACCTCCATGGCTACCACAGTCCATAACTTGTGCAGCACAATTCCACTTTACATATGGAGCAGATCTTCATGGATCCTTCTTCTTGAGGGAAAACTGAGAAGAGTGAGTGAACTTAGAAGCCTTAGTCATTGCAGTTAGTTTTGAACCTGATACTAGTTTTCCTTCCACTAGCATCTGATTCTATCTTCCTCGTCTTGAGGTTTTACCTTTGCATGTCTTGCTAACTTACCTGGTGGTGTGACCCAAACTGTCATTCCTGAAGCGTCTGAGCCCTTTGAATCCATACATTTTTAAAGATATTATTTATTTATTTTTTTTTAAATTTTTACTGCTCTGGGTCTTCATTGCTTTGCATGGACTTTCTCTAATTGCAGCAAGTGGGGGCTACTCTTTGTTGTGGTGCATGAGTTTCTCATTGCAGTGGCTTCTCTTGTTACAGAGCATAGGCTCTAATTGCACGGGCTTCAGGAGTTGCAGCGTGCAGGATCTAGGCTGCAGGGGCTTCAAGAGTTGCAGCGTGCAGGATCTAGGCTCCAGGGGCTTCAAGAGTTGCTTCTCACAGGCTCTAGAGTGTGGGCTCAATAGTTGTGGTACATGTGGAGTCTTCCAGGACCAGGAATGGAACTTGTATCCCCTGCATTGGCAGGCACATTCTTATCCACTGTGCCACAAGGAAAGTCTGAAGCCATACGTTTTTTAGGCTTGTGTTCATTCACAGTTATAATTCGACAGGAAGTCATAAGAGAACCCCAACTGGAGCACCTGAATTATATTCTCCCACTTTGATAAAAGCAGTCCTATGACCTTTCAGTGATCAGAGTATACTATCCCTATTTAGATTTTGACTCCTCACTTACTGGTTTCCAGACAGCCTTACCTTATAATTCAAAAAGACCCTCACTATATCTCCTGGCTTGAGTGCACCCCACTTTGGGATTAGGATCTCCAATCCTACGGAACCTGAAGTTTCATGGATGAGGAGCATAAATTTCCCCAGTGAGTCACTGAAATGTTGGGGATTGGGAATACTTACCTATATAAAACTCTTACCCATATAACTATAGACAGGAACTAAATGCAGGACTCTGGTGTGACTCTAGGGAGCAAAGTAGAGTCTGGGCTGTCTGCTCAGGCAGTTCACTCCTCTACTACTGCTTAAAATCACTCTCATATGTACACTTTACCTTAGAATGATATAATTTGAACTGCACAGGTCTACTTACAGATATTTTTCAATAAATTTATAAGGGCTGTCTTCCTTATTCATGAGTTTTGCATTAAGTGACCCTGAATTTTGGTAATCATGTGGCTACACTGAACTGATGTGACTAAAACACCCTTACTACCCAAGGCAATCTACAGGTTCAATACAAATTCCTATAAAGCAAATCAAGGGCACCTTTCACAGAACTTCAGTTCAGTCGCTCAGTTGTGTCCGACTCTTTGCAACCCCATGAACCGCAGCACGCCAGGCCTCCCTGTTCATCACCAACTCCTGGAGTCCACCCAAACCCATGTCCATTGTGTTGGTGATGCCATCCAACCGTCTCATCCTCTGTCATCCCCTTCTTCTCCTGCCCTCAATCTTTCCCAGCCATCAGGGTCTTTTCCAATGAGTCAGCTCTCGCATCAGGTGGCCAAAGTATTGGAGTTTCAGCTTCAACATCAGTCCTTCTGATGAACACCCAGGACTGATCTCATTTAGGATGGACTGGTACTAGAATAAGTTTAAAATTGTTACGGAGACACAAAAGACCCAGAATGACCAAAACAGTCTTGAGAAGGAAGAACAGAGCAAGAGAAATCACCCTCCCTGGCTTCAGACTGTGTTATAAAGCTACAGTAATCAACACAGTGTGGTACTGATTTAAAAAAAAAAAAAAAAGGCACAAGCAGCATTATTCACTGTAGCCAAGATAGAAGCAACCTACGTGTCCACCAACAGATGAATGCATAAAGAAGTAGTGGTATATATACACAATGGAATACTACTTGGCCATAAAAAATAAAACTTTGCTATTTGCAAGAGCATGGATGAACTTGGAGGGTGAAATCAGACAGAGAAAGACAAATACTGTATGGTATCACTTACATGTAGAATCTAAAAAGTAAAATGAATGAATATAACAAAATAGAAACAGACTAACTGATATAGAGAACAAATTAGTGGTGCTATTAGAGAGGCTGTAGGGGGATAGGCAATTAAACCTATAGGTTTACAGAGAGGTGCAAACTACTATCTACTATATATAAAATAAATAGGCTATAAGGATATATCATACAGCATAGGGAATATAGACTGTATTTCATAATAATTTTAAATGTATAGTCAATAAAAATTTTGCATCACTATGCTGTACACCTAAAACTAATTTAAAATTATAAAATGTACTTCAGTTTTAAAAAATCCAATTGACCATAAATATGTATGCCAATTTCTGGACTCTGTTCCATTGTCACCTTGTCATATCATATTATCTTAATAATCAAAGCTTTATAATTTTTCACAGAATTTCAGACCCATGGGTAAATTCTTTTCAAATGAAGAAATGTATATAAAATTTGGAAATCCTAAGTATCTGTCAGCTTACTTTATTGTGACCTAGTACCTGGATTGACCCATTGTACTTGAATTCCTAAATTCACTTGTTTTCCTTTGTAGTGATGCTCTGTTCAAGTGCAAGCTTATGCTTTGGTTTACTCTATATTTTCTCCTAGAATTCTGTTCTCTAGTTTTGCTCCAATAAAGACCAATGATGCTCTTTAATACTTTTTGCTAATACTTTCCAAGTGTTCAGCAGAGTAGATATGCAATAAATACTTGTCAAATGACTGTTTCTTACAACTACATTCAGAAGTCTGTTAGCCATTTTTTGGATGTCTCCTTTTTTAGGAGCGATTTATCCCGCTGGAATATCTGGTAAATTAGAAAAGCTATTTCTTCAACTGTGATATAAGCCCTCTTATTACTGTAGGATGTAAAGATATTTTGGTTTTGTATGGATATACTGGTGGGTATTATGTGGTACCATTCTTTCCAAATGACAATTTCAGTAAGAGTATTAGTGAGTTTAATTAATGTATAAATTATCTGATTTTCTCAGAAGCACATTTGAGATAGTAGTTATCTTAAGCTTGAAAAATATATACTCTATTTCAAGATGACAGTGTTAATGTATTTGGTTGCACTCTAGTGGTTTTCTAAGGGCTGAGAACACGTTGAACATTTTAAACATTTTAACTTCCTAACCTGTGAACAAATAAAAAACGTTCAATTCCCTAGGGGTACATTTTGTTTGTGACGTTTCATGAACCTCTGTTTTCTCCTCCAGGCCAACAGCATTTAAGTGGCTAGTGTTATATAATGTATGATATGGGTAAATTACTAGATAAGGAGATTCAAAGTAATTATTCATTCAATCATTACACACACACAATTTCATACTCTGCTTGGTGTTGAAAGTACATACATTGACCTTGCTTTCTGGGAGCTAACAACTTGTAACAGATGAGAGACATTTCATTAATAAGATCAAAACTAGGGATTTAAATCCTGTGGGACTGATACCAAGCCAGAATACTGGAGTAGGCAGCCTTTCTCTTCTCTGGGGATCTTCCCAACCCGGGGATCGAACCCAGGTCTCCCGCATTGCAGGCGGATTCTTTATCAGCTGAGGATGATGGCTGGATGGCATCACTGACTCAATGGACATGAGTTTGAGTAAAATCCGGGAGTTGGTGATGGACAGTGAGGCCTAGCGTGTTGCAGTCCATGGGGTCACAAAGAGTGGACATGACTGAGTGACTGAACTGAACTGAATTGACTGATATAAAAATTCCATAGAGGTTGTGATTATTTCTAGCTTTATTTATCACTGAAGATTTAATGACTGGCTCTTGGAAGCTGGCTAAAATGTTCATAAGTGTAGAGAAAAAGAATACTTCTTCCAGAGCTTGAACTGCACAAAGGCATGAATAGTAAACCGGCACTTGAATGGTATTTAGAAAGTGAAAGAAAGTGAAAGAAAGTCGCTCAGTCCTGTCCGACTCTTTGTGACCCCATGGACTGCAGCCTACCAGGTTCCTCCCTCCATAGGATTTTCCAGGCAAGAATACTGGAGTGGGTTGCCATTTCCTTCTTCAGGAGATCTTCCCGACCCAGGTATTGAACCTGGGTCTCCCACATTGTAGGCAGACACTTTACTGTCTGAACCACAAAGAAGTTTCTCAATGGTATTTAACTGGTACAAATTGCAGTAGCAAACACAACTGTTCGCTAATAAGATAGTGGCAGAAGAAATAGAAATGAGGGACTGAGTTAGAATCCACAATTAGAATTTACAATTTAATGAATAAAACTGTTGACAGAGAAAGTAGAGTTATAGTAACAGATTGAATCTTGAGTATCTGGGAGTGTGGTTATACTATCAATAAAAAAAAAAAAACCAAACACATAATCAGGGAACATATAGTGGAAATAAGATGAGTCCAAATATACCAAATACCAGTAGGGAGAACATCTCAGAGACAGGAGTAAAGGAAAAGTGAAATTCTCACAGTTCTGAAGTAAAGAGCAAGAAATGCGATGGAGGTTAGATCATATGAATTCAGTCTAACTGATAAGACTATGGCAAGATCATCTGACAGTGGGTGGAGACACATTTAACCTTGAATCAGTATTATTGATTTTTTCATTTGCCCCGGGCCCCAGTATAGCTTGACATGGCACTTTTACTGATCTGGTCTGTATTTAAATTTTGATATTTTGTTCCTCATGGGATTTTTTTTTTAAATAATGCATTAAAATACTATTTATCTTGCCTATTAAGATTTTTGGTACCTTCTTAAAATTTGCATCTGAGGTACCACCCTTACCCAGTCTGGATAAAATATAATTTCAGTATTAGAAAATTGCATAGAATTTCATGCATAATAGAGTAGAATTTCATAATGAATACAAGTTTGAAATGAACTAAGAGAATAACGGTGAGTAAACTTTACCATCTTAATCATTTATAAGTGTCTAGTTCAGAAGTGTAGGGTGTATTCATGTTGTTGTACAACCAATTTCCAGAGCTTTTCTTTCTCCTCTTGGAAACGGAAACTCTATGCCCACTGAACAATGACTCCCCATTTCCTCTATCTTAATCTCTGGTAACTATCACTTTATTTTTTGTTTCTGTGAATTTGAGTACTTTAGATACCTAATATAAGTAGAATCATGCAAGGTTTCTTTCTGTCACTGACTTATTTCACTTAGCATAATGCCCTTAAGTTCATTTATGTTGTAGCATATGGAAAGATTTTTATTCCTTTTAATATTAAATAATACTCCACCATAGATATATACTACATTTTGTTTATTCATTTTGTAGTGGACACTTGGATGACTTGCACTTCTTGGCTATCATGAAAAATGCTATGAGCATGCTGCTATCTTTTTCAGACTCTGCTTTCAATTCTTTTGGATATATATATTGAAGTGGGACTGTTGGATCGTATGGCAGTTTTGATTTTTGAGGAACTTCTATACCATTTCCATAGAAGCTTCATCATTTTGCAATCCCCAAAAAGTTCACAAGTGTTCCAAATTCTCCACATCCTTACCACCGATTCTTATTTTATTCTTATTTTCTGTTTTGATAGTAGTCATGCTAGTGGGAATCTGGTGACATCTCGTTGTTCTGATATGCATTTCTCTGCTTACTAGTGATGTTGAGAACCTTTTCATATGATTGTTTGTCTTTTGTATATCATCTATGGAGAAATGTTTGTTCAAGTCCTTGGCCCACTTTTTACTCAATTTATTTTTGTTATTGTTGAAGTTGTAGTTCTTTAATATTCTTCATATAATTTGCAAATATCTTCTCCCACTCCATGTATTGCCTTTCACTCTATTGCTTGTGTCCTCTGATGCACAGAAAAACAGTTTGATGTAGTCTGATTTATCTATTTTTTGCTTTGGTCTCCTGTGATTTTATAGTCATATTCAAGAAATTGCCACATCCAGTATTGTGAAGCTTTTCTCTTATGTTTTCCTCTAGGGTTTTATTTTTGGGGTTTTTGTTTTGAGGTCTTTTATTTCAGTCTTTAATCCATTTTGAGATAATTTCGTATATAGTCTAAAATAAGAGTGCAACCTCATCCTTTGGCTTGTGGATATACAGTTTTCTCAGCATCATTTGTTGAGGAGACACTCTTTTTACTATTGAATGATCTTGGCACGTTAGCCAGAGATCAACTGACATAAGGATTTGTTTTCTTGGCTCTCTATTCTATTCCATTAGTCTATATGTCTGTTTTTATGCCAGCATCACACTGTTTTGTTACTGTAGTCTTGTAATATATTTTGAAACCAAGAAATGTGAGACCTCTAATTTTGTTCTTTTTAGAACTTATTTTGGTTATTCATGGCCACTGAAATTCCATATGAATTTTAGAATGGATTTTTCTATTTCTGCAAAAAGTGCCACTGGGATTTTAATAGGGATAGATCACTTTGTGTATATTGGCATTTTAACAATACTAAGTCGTCCAACCAGTGATCACAGGATGACTGTTCAATTATTTTTGTCTTTAACTTTTTTTGTCAATGAATGTACGAGTCTTTCAGCTCCTTGGTTAGGTTTATTCGTAAGTATTTCATCCCTTTTAATGATACTGTAAATGGTTTTGTTTTCTTAAGTTCCTTTTTGGTCTGTTTGTTACTACTGTAATAGAAACTCTACCTATCATTGGGTTGATTTTTTATCCTTTAATTTTGCTAAATTCATTTATTATTGCAGCAGAGTTTCTTAAAGTTTATATTTTGGCTCAAGGGATGATGAGAATAGTCCTGATGAACTCTGCACTGTTGAGAATACACATGAAGAATTATATCCAGTTATCACTTGCACTTTTCACTTTCCTGCATTGGAGAAGGAAATGGCAACCCACTCCAGTGTTCTTGCCTGGAGAATCTCAGGGTTGGAGGAACCTGGTGGGCTGCCGTCTATGGGGTTGCACAGAGTCGGACACGACTGAAGTGACTTAGCAGTGGCAGCAGTATGCTTCCAATTTAAGAGGGACTCTGGGAAACTAAATGATGTCTTGGAATGTTAGGATTAGATTATTTGCTTTTATTAAAAGGCAGCCTTTTTGTGATAGACAAAGGAGATTTTATATCTGTTTTATAGATAGCAGGTGTCAGGCCATTAAGTGGATGTTTACCAGAAACAGTTTCTACTTTAGGAATTTTTTTTCATTATAAGAATTGTCAGAGAATGCAATGACCTGAGTGGAAAAACTAGCAAGCATCTCATTCCTATAAGCTTTCAAGCAGTGGTCATAAAACCATATAATATTAGAATATCATGAAGATATTAATTTTTCATCAATAATAATGGATATAAACATATCAGTGTAACCTAAATTAGATATCTGTATAACATACTATCACTATATGCAAATTAGTGCTTAAATAAGAATATGAAAATTCCTAATCTCTAAATAACCAAACTCTATAATGTAAAGTTTTATTTATTTTTAGACTGATTAGAGAACAATCAGATTTTATTTTATCATTACATAATTTTCAAAGTCGAAGTGTTAGTCACTCAGCTGTGTCTGATTCTTTGTGACCTCATGGACTGTGGCCCACCAGGCTCCTCTGTCCATGGGATTTCCCAGGCAAGAATACTAGAGTGGGTTGCTATTTCCTTCTCCAGGAGATCTTTCCCGCCCAGGGATCTAATCCAGGTCTTCTGCATTGCAGGAGGATTCTTAGACTTTCAAATTGTCAGCTGAAGTTAACATGTTCATTTGGGTAGTAATCTGTTCTGAATGTGGTAAAACCACATGTTTAAAAGTCAAAGACAAAAGGAAATAGCTCTTGGCAATTGTTGTGTGATATCACTCTGACAACAGACTATAGGTTTATTACAATCACAGTTTGGAGTTATTTAGCTTACAAAATACAGATGTTCCCTTCTGTATGGTAGATGAGTAATGATGTATAATGAAACCTTGAGCCACTACAATGTTTTCATTCCTTCTACTATTTCTGGTTAAAATAATATGTTATGGCTTACTGATTATGCCTGAAGAGTGTTTACTCTTCCATCTAACTTCATCCTCTGTTCCTTGGCATCATGACAACAGCTATGTTGCATTTTTAGTTGATGATTTTAAATATATGCAAGTGAGGAGAATTTTGGAATAAATGAGGAAATCTCTGTTCAACCTTGGTAAATGGACTCTCTGCCCAGCGAGTGTATACTTAGTAAGATGGACATAGCTCATCAAGAAGCTAAGTTGGTATCACAAGTTTGACAGTTCCCAAGGGGAAAAAAAAATAATCTACATACTCCTTTCTGTCAAAAAATAGCATCTGCTTTCTTGATGTTTAGACATTTCAGTGGTGGCTGCCCCAGTTAGCAGATTTTATTTGAAATGCATTTTCTCCTGTTTCTTTTTCTACTTCTCCATTGAGTTTCAGGCTTGCAGCAGCCTGCTGGAATGCTGAGAATGGGCTCCACCCGTCACAAAGTCCACATTGTCTTGTGTGATCATTTTGGGTCCCCTGGCCCGGGGGCACAGTAGGATCCTCTGCCACAGATAGCTTACCTGTGAAAACCACTCCCTTGAACAGACTTCCTCCCCAGTTATGCATTTCTGTCAACTAGAAAGCTTCACAAACCTCACAAGAATCCTCAACTACGTCTACATTGAGAAGTCTGAGGACAATAACTCTGCCATATTCTTCTCACAACACTGCTTCTGGATGTTTTTATAGTCCAGGTCTTCATTTCTTTGTGATTACTCCTTTTTCCCCACTGATTTGCTTGTGTTTTTGTTTCCTTCTGCTATTCCCCCACTACTTGTGAGAAGGCCCAACTGAGTTCTTAATACTTGACATGCTTCTTAGTTTGGTTGCTTTTATTTTCTAGTACTAGTATAGATGGATATTTGTATCTTTTTCCTGTTTAGGGCTATTAGCGATGCTATGGATATTTTTACACATTTTTGTACACATCTTTGTTGTTGTTTATTATACACAAAAAAGTGAAACTGTTGGGTTGAAGATGTTTTGTCTTTTGCAGATATTGCTAAATTCACACTTCCTCCTACATATGTACAAGAGCTAGAGTGCTAGTTGGGGGATTCTGAGCACAGGATATTCTGCTTTGAAAGTTACATGCTGGCTACTCTATGAGGATGAATTATGTGGGTATAAGGGAAAAAGAGCTGTAGTCATCTAGGTGAGGAGTGGTTAGATTCTGGACACATTTTTAAAGGCATAGTTGATAGGTCCTGCTGTCAGATTATATATGGGATATAAAAGAAAGAGCTAAGTCTAAATTTATTTATTGTAAGTTTATTGCTGCTGATGAGCTAACAGGAATGAAGACTGAGGATGAGATCATAGGTATGGCACAAAAGATCAGATGTTCTATTTAGGGTGTTCTATTTAGATCAGATGTTCTATTAAGTTTGGGGTGCCTATTGATGTCAAAGGGAAATGTCAGCTGTTCCTTTGATAAGAATCCAGATTTCAAGGAAGAGATTCAGACTAAAAATATAAAATTCTACTTACAATGCTTATATTACTTTGAAAACTCACCTAGTAATACTTTGAGAATGTTATGCTGGTTTTGTCTTCCACTCATAAATTTGCCTGATGTTTTGTAACCACTTGTTATAACAGCCTCAGTTTTTGAAGAGTGGTTTCTCCAAAAACTATTACTGTGAGCTCTACTTGTGACTTTAAGAGCACACTTTCCCTTGTGTTCTTGATTCTTACTGCACCGGGAGAGGTGTTCTAGCCTGCTGCTCTTAGAGACTTTGCTTCTTCTGTTAAGATTTGTTTAGTCTTCAAACTCATTGCTGATCTAGATGTAGGAAGCAATATTCTTTTCTAAAACCTTCTTTAACACCTCTTTCTAGTGCATTTCCTCTTCCCTGTTATGTTTGCCTCAGGTCTACCCTGGCATTCCACAACGTCATTGCTATCAGTCTTATTTGTCCCCTAAGCATTCAACCTTTCTCCTAAAGAGTTTTTCCCTCCTTTATTTTTTTATTTCACTTTTCTTATTCTAATATTCTGATAGTAAAACAGAAGCATGTTTTTAAAAACCATCAAAGAGAAATCATTTTAAGAAAGATTTTGTAAACTGCCTTCTTAGCTTCTCTATTTATAAGGAAATGACATGCAGTTTCAAAACAAGGGACTTCACTCTCAGAATCGTAGAGTCATGTTCAGAAATTTTATAATTAGTAAGCCAAGAGCCACTGGGAAGCTATGGGATAGGCAGTACCTCTTAAATCACTGAAATCTATATGGTTAGACATTCTACTATCTCCTGCTTCAGACCAGAATATACTTTCAAAATCTTTGCAAAGAGAATTTGAGCAGCTTGTCTGTACCTGCTGCCAAGGTATGGCTGTCATGCCATAGTAAGGCTCATATTTGCTAAAGTTTCAGTAGACCTGCTGTTTTTCAAAGACTAGCACGTTCAGTTCTGACTCTAGAAAAACAGCTGTTGGTGGGCTATTTAAAGCTTCTGATAAGGACACAGCAGATAAAAGCCAGGGTCACACCTGTGAAAAACAGGCACCAGAAACTATAAGCCTTTGCAAACAGCACAAGTGAAAATCTGTCCCACTTATTAAACTGTTACCCACCAGGATTGTTGGCCTTCTTAATCAATAAAAATTGATCAGAGGCCAGACAAGAAATTCAGGCAAGGGTTTGGTTGGGCCCCTGCTTTTTACGGGGTAGTGATAACAAACAACAGATTCCTTTGCTCACTCACTCGCTAAGGTGGGGCAAGTTTATTCTTTACATGGGGTGAGGGTATGGTTATGTCCAGGGGTTGGGCCGGAGGGGTGGCTTAAGTGGTTTGCATGAAGGAGGTATGTGCAGTACCCAGCTTTTGCACCCACCCCCCTGATTTTGCTCTGGGCCTTTCCAAAGTGGCAGTTGGGTTTTTTGGTCTCTTTGTGTCTTTTGTCCAGAAGTTGTCCTAACTGTGTATGCATGCAGTGATTTTTAATCCCATGCAGTTTCTTTATTTTGTTGCTTGAGGAGAGGTGGGTCCAGGTGCAAGCATTGCAGGACTGCAGCAAAGGGCCCCAGTTCCCAGCCTGTCTCAAAATCACCACAGAAAGCAATAGGGCCCTGTCAGGGGTCCCAGTCTGTTATTTTTCTTCAATGCATTCATGGCCTGTGTCTTAATTTTACTGATTAAGATAGCAGATGTTGGGATTTGAGGAGACCAATAAATAGTTAAACTTATCCCATTGGAACTCTGAACTCGCTGAGATATAGAATATGGATTAAGAAAAATAAAAAATAAATTATCCCCCTTACTACTGAATGGCTAGATTGACATATGGTGCTTAGGTTTGCACACAGACATAATATGCTGCCTTGTTCAGAATCCCAGACCCAAGGCCGTGCTAGAAAATCAAAGTCTTTGTAGAGGGCATGAGTAGAGATTCCTATCAAATGCACCTCTGGTCTATCAAAACATCAGAGATGTGTCTGATAGGAGTATGACCCTCAAGAGGACTAGAAAGGAAGCATCTGAATCACAATAAGCAGTAATTCTTCCAAAGTCACCAATGAAATTAACTCTATCCATTTTGGGGTAAGTGATGACCACAGTGTAACTCTTGAGTTCAATGTTGACTTGGAATAATTCTTTTACATGGCAATCATGGGAGTAATAAATAAATTATGTCTTCCACTGAAATGCACACACCCCCCTCACCATGTGAAATGGCATAACTCACACAGGATTCAAATCTTAGAATTTTAGAGTGACCACTCTGAGGTAGCATGAAGAGTTGGCTACAGGCAGCAGCAGAAGTAAGGAGGCTATTTCCATGCTCCAGATAAAAGGTGATGATGGTTTCCCCACATCTTGGGTATGGAGAGAAGAGAAACTAGCAAACATGTCATACCTATGAGAAAGAATCCACAGGATCAGATTGGATGTTGGCGGTAAGAAAATGAAGTAGAGGGTAAACACAGGTTGCTGGTTTAGACGACAGGTAATAGTAATGTCCTTCAGGAAACAGAGGAGTTTCTCTTCCTGGATGAAACTAATAAGTTCAAATTTGGACACACTAAGCTTTGGATTCTACGGGACACCAGAAGAGTCATGAGGCTGCTAGAAATAAGAATAATATGATACATTAGGGGAAATGGTGATATACTCTGAAAATATATCGTTGAGCTTCATTGTAATTAAGATGAAAATTGAAGCTTTAGGGATTGTTACATAGGTCAGGAGGCTGTCCATATTGACAAGAGAGTAGAAAAGAGATCTCTGGAGAATAGGTAAATGAAAGAGGCGGGCAGGGCAATAGGAGTCCAAGAAGGAACCCTAGAAGTGGAGTGCAAGCCAAGGGTGTTGAGGGTGCCAAGGGGAGAGCTCTTTCAAGGAGAGAAATACTTTTGATACATCAGATGAAGTAAGGCTGGTAATTGACACGGGCTGTAGTAACAGGGCGGGAGGGTTCTCATGATCTTCTCGAGAACCATGTCCCATGTTACAGAGAGTTTGGACAAGTGTGTAATGACATGTAACCATCATTATAGTAACATATGGAATAATTTCACTGCCTTCAAAAATCCTCTGTTCCCAGTCAATTCTTCCTCTCTCACCACCAATGCCTGGAAACTACTGATCTTTTTATTGTCTCCATGGTTTTGCCTTACCCAGAACGTTATGTAGTTGAATCATGTATTACAGAGTATTTTCATATTGGCTTCTTTCACTTAATTATATGCATTTAGCCTTCCTCCAAGGCTTCCCAGGTGGTCCAGTGGCAAAAAAAAAAAAAAAAAAAAAAAAAAAAATCTGTCTGCCCATGCAGGAGACACAAGAGACAAAAGTTCTATTTCTGGGTTGGGAAAATCCCTTGGAGGAAGGCATGGCAACTCACTCCTGTGTTCTTGCCTGGAAAATTCTATAGAAAGAGAAGCCTGGCAAGTTACAGGCCGTGGGGTCACAAAGAGTCAGACACAACTGAGCACACACACACGACTTTCCTCCATGGCCTGATATTTCATTTCTTTTTAGTGCTTAATAATGTCCCATTGTCTGGATGTACTACTGTTTATTTATCCATTCGTCTACTAAAGGATATGTTGACTGTTTCCAAGTTTTGGCAATTTGAATTAAGCTGCTATAAACACCACTGAACAGGTTTTTGTGTAGATATGTTTTTAATTCATTGGGGTAAAAACCAAGGAGCATGATTACTGGTTCATATAGTAAGACTGTATTTAGTTTTGTAAGAAAATATCAACATATCTTGCAAAGTGTCTGTATCATTTTGCCATTACCACTAGCAATGAATAAGACTTCTGTTGCGCCACATCCTCAAAGTATTTGATGTCAGTGTTTTGGATTTTGGCCATTCTAATAGGTGTGTAGTGATATCTAAATATTGTTTTAATTTGAAATTCCTAATGATATATGATGTAGAACATCTTTTTACATGGTGATCTCTCATCTGTATGTCTTCTTTGTTGAATCATCCTTAAGATTTTTGAGGCTTCAAAGAAAAAGGAGTTGTTTTTTTATTGTTGAGTTTTAAGTATTCTTATATATTTTTGATAAGCCATTATCAGATTGGTCTTTTGGAAATATTTTTCCCCAGTACATGGCTTGTCTTATTATTCTCTTGACATTGTCTTTTGCAGAATGACATGTATTTAGTTTTAATAAAGTATAGTATATTATTTCTTTCAGAGATTGTGCCTTTGATATTTTGTCTACAAAGATACCACCACACTTAAGTTCCTCTAGACTTTTTCTTCTGCTATTTTCTAAAAGCTTTATAGTTTTGTGTTTATATACAGGTCTCTGCTACACTTTAAATTAATTTTTTTGTGACAGCTTTAAGCTCTGTGTTTACCTTTTTTTTTTTTTTTGCATGTGGATGTCCAGTTGTTCCAATAGCATTTATTGAATGGACTGTCTTCCTCATTGTCTTGCCTTTCCTCCTTTATCAAAGATGAGTGGACTGTATCTATGTAGCTCTATTTCTGGGTTATCTATTCTTTTTCACTGATGTATTTGTCTATTCTTTCACCAAAACTCTGCTGTTTGATTACTGTAGCTTTGTAATAAACCTTTTTTAAAAAAATTATTTTTAACTGGAGGATAATTGCTTTACAATATTTTGCTGGTTTCTGCCATACATCAGCATGAATCAGTCATAGGTGTAGGTATGTCCCCTCCCTCGTGAACCTTCCTCTCACCTCCCACCCCATCCCACCCTTCTGGGTTGTCACAGAGCACCAGGTTGAACTCCCTCTGTCATAGAGCAAATTCCCACTGGCTACCTGTTTTGCATATGGTAATGTATATGTTTCAATGCTACTCTCTAAATTGACCCACCCTTCCCCTCCCATGCTGTGTCCATGAGCCTGTTCTCTTTGTCTCGATTGCTGCCCTGCAGACAGGTTCATCAGTAATGTAGTAAATCCTGAACTTGAGTAGTATCAAGATGATACTGTGTTAGGACAGACTTTTTTGATATGGGAAAAACTAGAGAATTCCTATATGAGGAGAAGTTATCAATATACAGCTTAAGTTGAGCAGAAAGGGGAAGACTTTAAATCCAACATCTTTTTGTCAGAATAAAAGGCTCCAGTATATACTTCCAGATACTATCTCTCTTGCTGTTAATATTAGACCTAGTTATTTGAGTTTTGTATTGGAAACTTAATATTTTAACATCAAGTCTAAGAAATTTTTAATAATGGAGATAATATATGTCAAAATAGATATGTAAAGTGTGAAATCTATAATTACTTTACATCAAAATTAATGTGAAATAGAATTAAATTCTATTCTTGGTCATATTTTCCTTATAATGTGTAGCCTTGTTGTTCTCTTCCTGTTATTATAAAAATTATTCATGATTTGGTTTATTATATATAGGGAGAAATAAAGAGGCAATCCAACAATATTTTCCAGAGGAGTGGAGAGAATGCAAAAAACAACTAGCACACAGTGGCAAAAACAATACTTAACTCACAGTCTCACATATAAAGAAATCTTATAGTTTTTTTCTTTCTTTCCTGCAGAAAGAGTGAAAATCATTCATAGTTTTTAAAAAAATAACATAATAAAAGAAAACTTCACTTATATAGGCTATATAAAACAAGTATAAGTATGTATTTTATTGTTTGATTTGGATATTTCACTGTAAGTAGAGTGAGATTTATTATAGTAGCCATGTATACTTATTTAAAAATGAGGTTCTAGGAAATTCAGATTACATAATTCTGATTATGAAACATTTTGGTGCATTCTACCATGAACCTGAACATATAGACACACACACAAATGAGGTGTATGATACTTACCATATTCTGTGAGGTTGAGTAAACTGAAATTTTTATAGGTACTGTCAAAAGCATAAGAGTCAGGAAAACAAGATGCCGTTCATATCATAAAAACTTAACTGATTCAGTGACATAGCATATTTTTGAGACAGAAAGAATCATTGATAGTCATCCATCTGTACCTCTTCTCCCAAAAGATAATACATTTCTTAAAATATCAGTAATAATAAGCAAACATTTGCTAAGGGAATTTATTCTTTTTTTAAAAAAAGGAAAAGGAAAAATTCAATTACACTTTTGACTAGTCTGATTTGTGATATTAGTTTTAGATGCTCTGCATTGCTAGTCAGAAAATTCGCTAATTTCTACTGCCATTACTATGTCCTGCTATAGTCAGGAAAATCACTATTGCTGTGAAGTTATTACTAAGTTCCAAATCCAAGCAAGTTGCTAATATTATAAGTTGCTAATATGCATGAAAGTAGAAAAAATTAATAAACCTTTGAAGAAATATGTGTGAGCATATGAATTTTTAGTGAGTGTTTACTATGAGACAGCATCATGTTGAATATTCTTACATGCCACCAAGACTATCATATTTAATTCTTATACATTGTCTTTAACCTTATAATAACCCTCCCCTATTTCATAGATAAGTAAATTGAGATTCAGATCATTTAATAATCAATGTCATTCACCAGACATTTGAATTCAACTCTTCTGATTTAAAACATAGCCTCTATAGTCTTCATTTCCCTGTGACTAATTTAAGCTTGTTAGTTATTTTGGCAGAAATAACCGGTTTACCTTCACACAGTAAAGGCACCGGAAAAAAATTGATGTGAGTGAGTTGATCATTTTCTTCTTGAAGTCTTTATACTGACAGTAATTCAGTTTCTATAAACAGTTTAGAATTTTTTTGGAAGTAGAATATGTTACATCATTTTTTACCCAAGTAAAAACGTTGGCTTTATATGGCTTTTAGAAAAGGATTGATTGCGCTTGGGCCTGAAATACACTGAGGTTTTCCACTGTGCTTAATCTCTCCTGAAGTAGCATCAAGGTTATGTTGCTGCTAAAATAAACAATTTTGCTGCTTCAAGCAGAATTTTTTAAAAAATTTCTGTAGCTGACAAACATTTTTTTCCTGAACTGCCAACAGAAAAAGGAGAAATAGATGAGAAAATAGTCCCTGTGATAAGGACTCAAAGGCAACTTCCACAGAGAAAATATCTTTAAAGTCGCTACCCTCCTTTTTTTACACAGTTAAGAGATTTAGAGAATTAAGAAGAAAAATAGGCATGGCATTTACTACATCCATTAAATTAATTAATCAGAGCTTTTTATGGCCAATTTAAATCAATCTTAATTCAAACGGGTGCTCATGTTATTTATTTCTTCTCATTTTCCCCTAAGTGTGTACAAACTACGGATTTTTTCAGAGACACTTGACAGACAATAACCTGAGAAGAGAATCTTAGGAACAAAAGGAATTAGATAGCTCTCAGAGTTAGCAAAATATACAATATCATCCCAAATGATTTCCTGGTGACTTAGGACTGGGGTGTAACCTCACCTATGGTATCATCACTATCTGGATAAAAGATAAAGTAACAGGGAGGTTTGGTCAGTGATGAAGCATTAGAAAATGGAAAAACAACTATATTTTGTGTAGATTCAGAAGGAGGAAGAGTCAGCTGCTAATCAACTCAGCATGAAGTAGGTTCCCTCTATGCCCACTTCCTGGAGAGTTATCATAAATGGGTGTTGAATATTGTCAAAAGCTTTTTCTGTATCTATTGAGATGATGATATGGTTCAATTTGTTGTGTGGTATATCACACTGATTTACAGATGCTGAAAAATCATTGCATCCCTGGGATAAATCCTACTTGGTCATGGTAAATGATCCTTTTAATTTATTGTTAGATTCAGTTTGTTAGTATTTTGTTAAGGATTTCTGCATTTGGATTCACTAGTGATATTGGCTTACAATTTTCTTTTCTGGCAATATCTTTGTCTGATTTTGGTATCAAAATATTATGACCTCATAGAATGAGTTTCTCTGCATTTTTTTTCAGAGAGTTTCAAAAGGATAGTTGTTAACTCTTTTCTACGTGTTTAATTTTTTTGTTGTTTAGTTGCTAAGTCATGTCTGATTCTGCGACCTCATGGACTGTAGCCCCCCAAGCTCTTCTGTCCATGGGATTTTCCAGGCAAGAATACTGGAATGTGTCGCCATTTCCTTCTCCAGGGGATCTTTCCAATCTAGAGACTAAAACCTCATATTCTGCATTGTCAGGTTGATTCTTTACCACATTTAAGAGAATGCTTGTATGAAGCCAGATGGTCCTGGATTTCTGTTTGGGGGGAGTTTTTCAATCACAGTTTCAATTTCAGTACTCATGACACATTTGTTTGTAGTTTCTATTTCTTTCTGGTTCAGTCTTGGAAGATTGTACTTTTCTAAGAATTTGTCCATTTCTTCCAGGTTGTCATCCAGGTTGGCATATAGTTGCTTGCAGTAGTGTCTAATGATTCTCTGTATTTCCCTGCTGCCAGTTATATTTCTCCTTTTTCATTTCTAGTTGTACTGTTTTATTTTTCTATTCAAAGAACCAGGTTTTAGTTTCATTGTTCTTTTTATATTGTTTACTTGATCTCTATTTCATTTATTTCTGCTCTGATGTTTATGATTTTGTTCCTTCTGCTGGCTTTGGGTTTTGTTTTTCCTTCTTTCTCTAGTTGCTTTAGGCATAATATTAAGTTTTTTGAGATTTTCCTTGTTTCCTGAGGTAAGATGATATGGCTTTAAACTTCCCTTTTAGCATTGCTTTTACTGAGTCCCATAGGTTGTGGATTGTCAGTTTTTTGTTTTCATTTGTCTCTAGGTATTTTTTTATTTCCTCTTTAATTTCACCAGTGATCCATTGGTTGTTTAGTGACATATTGTTTAGCCTCCATGCATTTGTGCTTTTTACAGAATTTTTTTTTTTTGTAGTTGATTTCTAATCTCATAGCATTGTGGTCAGAGAAGATGCTTGATATGATTTCAATTTTATATTACCAAGGGGTGCTTTGATGTCCAGCATATCCTCTCCTGGAGAATGTTCCATATATACTTGAGAAGAAGGTGTATTCTGCTCTTTTCAAATGGAATGTTCTATAAATTAAGTCCATCTGATCCAATGTATCATTTAAGACATGTTTCCTTATTGATCTTCTACCTGGACGATCTGTCCAATGATGAAACTGGGGTGTTAAAGTCCCCCACTTTTATTGTGTTACTGTTAGTTTCTTCTTTTGCCTTATATATTGAGGTACACCTTTATTGGGTACATATGTATTTACAATTGTGATACATTCTTCACAGATTGATCTCTTGATCATTAGGTAGTGTTTGTCTCTGTCTCTTGCAACAGTTTTTATTTTAAAGTCTATTTTGTCTTATATGAGTATTTCTACCCCAGATTTCTTTTGATTTCTACTTGCATGGTATACCTTTTTCCATCCTCTCACTTCCAGTCTGTCCCTAGATCTGAAGTGGGTCTCTTGAAGACAACATAGCCAGGTCTTGTTTTGTATCCATTCAGCCAGCCTGTTTCTTTTGGACTTAATCCATTCACATTTAAGGTAATTATTAATATGTATCTTCTAATTGCAACCTTGTTAATTGTCTTTGATTCATTTTTGTAGGTGGTTTTTCTTTCCTTCATATTTTATTCTCTTCTTGTGTGATTTGAGGAGTACCATTAGTGTCGTTGGATTGCGTTTTCCTTTTTGTGTATCTATTGTAGATTTTGTTTGCAGTTACCATTAGGTTTTGATACAGCAGTCTCTTTTTATACAAGATTGTTTTGAATTGTTGGTCTCTTAATTTCAAATGTATTTCCAGTATCCTCCTTTTGTACTCTCCGCTTCTCTAATTGCTAGTTTTGATATCATACTTGTGTGGAGATGACTTTCTACATTTACTGTGTGTTTGCCTTTACCAGTGAGCTTTCCCATTCATAATGTTCTCATTTCTAGTCATGGCCTTTTTATTTATGTCTAGAGAAATTCCTTTACAATTTGTTGTAAAGTTTGGTAGCACTGAATTCTCTTAGGTTTTGCTTGTCTAAAAATCTTTTGATTTTTTTGTTGAATATGAATAAGAGCCTTGCTGAGTAGAATATTCTTGGCTTTAGTTTTTCCCTTTCAGTACTTTAAATATATCATGCCACTCCCTTCGGGCCTTTAGAGTTTCTGTTTAAAAATCCATTGATAATCTTATGGGGATTCCCTTGTATGCTATCTGTTACTTTTCCTTTGTTGCTTTCAATATTTTCTCTTTGTCTCTAACTTTTACCAGTTTAATGTTTCTCTGTGGGTTCTTCTTTGGTTTATCATATATGAGACTCTCTATGCTTCCTGAACTTGAGTGAGTGTTTCCCATTTTATGGAAGCTTTTGTCTATTAGCTCTTGAAATTCTTTCTCAGGCTCTTTCTCTCTTCTTCTGGGATCTCTATAATGCAAGTGTTGGTGCATTTAATGTTGTACCAGAAGTCTCTTAGATGCTCATCATTTCATTCTTTCACTTTTCTGTTCTACAACAGTGATTTCTACTACTCTGCCTTCTAGCTCACTTATTTATTCTTCTCCCTCATTTATTCTGCTACTGATACCTTCTAGTGTATTTTTCATTTCAGTTATTCTATAATTCATCTATTTATTCTTCAAAGATTCCAGTTCTTTATTAAACATTTCTTAGATAACCTTTACTATCATTTCTCTGAATTGTTTTCAGGTATCTCCTCTTCCCTTAGTTGTTCTTTTGGAGTTTTACCTTGTTCTGTCATCTTGTATATATTAATATTTCTCTGTCATTTCATGTTGTCTAACTTTCTAAGTCTGTGATCACCTTTCTCCAGTCTGCAGGACTGTGATTCTTCTTGGTTCTGGTGTCTGCCCCTGGTGGGTGAGGCTGGTTCAGGGGATTATGCAGGCTTCCTAGTGGGAGGGATGGGTGCCTGCCCACTGGTGGGTAGACCTTGGTCTTTTCCCTCTGGTGGGCAGGGTCATGGCAAGGGGTGTGTTTATAGGAGGACTTTGCCTATCTGCTGATAGATTGTTCCCACCTTGTAGGTTGCTTGGCCTGAGGCATTCCAACACTGAAGACTGCTGGATGGAGCCAAGTCTTGGTGCCAAAATGGCAATCACTGGAAGACCTCATTCTGGTGAGTATTCCCTGGGGTGTCTGCTGCTAGTCTTCTTGCTTCAACTGTGAGCCACAGTGGACCTCCACTCCCCCAGGAGATCTTCCAAGACCCGCAGGTAGGTCTGTTCCAGGTTCCAGTGGAGTTACTGCTTCGCTGTAGGTCCCAGTGCACCTGAAAACTTGTGTGCACCCTTCAAAAGTGGACTCTCTGTTTCCTCCATTTCTGTGGAGCTCAAGTTCCACTTGCTTTCAAAGGCAGCTGCTCTTAGAGCTCATCTTTCCATCGTCAGATCCCCTGGCTGGGGAGCCTGGTGTGGGACTCAGAACTCTCACTCATATGGGAGAACCTTTGCAGCATGACTATTTTCCAACTTCTTGGTCGCCCACCTGATGGGTATGGGATTTGATTATATTTCAAAAGCACCCTTCCTCTCTCCTTTTTGTGACCTCTTTCTTTGGGTGCTGGATAGCCTTTTCCTTTTGGTAAGTTTGAGTCATTTTTGTTGATGTTTTTTCAAGAGTTAGTTGTGACTTTCATGTTTTCTTGAGAGGAAGTAAGCTCAAGTCCTTCTACTTTCCATCTTTTCTCCAGCCCCTAATAAGTACTTTTAATAAGTGAATAAACTGTTTTGATTCTCTCAGTGGTAATTTACTATAATAGATATAATTTCTCTTTGTTGTGTATATATAAAAGTGAACTATAATTCCTCCAAAGTCGCAGTAGTAGAGTTAATCAATGTTTTAGAGTTAAATTGGAGAAAAGAACTATGTTATGACTTTAAGATCAGAGATCAAAATTCAGAAGAACATTCTCTATAGAGCTTCTTTTGGTGCTTCTATTAATCACATGCATAGGTAATCAGAATTACAAATTGTTCTGGTTCAGTTGTCATATGAATTGGGTCAAACTAGAAGTAGTTAAGACTATTGTTCTGTCTTTGGAAGAGAATGAAAAGGAGTCAAAGTAACTTTTAAAGAAAAAGATGTACTATTTAGTAGGTGGGAGGTAATACAAAAATAAATATTTAAATGATAGCTTATTGCTCTCCAAATTTTTTTGTTAAATTTATACATCTACAGAGAAACTGAAAGACTGATACAAAGAGTATCTGCATATATTTCATGTAAATGCACTCAGTTTACCAATTTTGCCACATTCTTGTGTGTCCTCTCTCTCTCTTTCCCAAACACACACCCCTTATCTTAGTTTTTGGTTGAATTCTTTGAACTTGAGCTCATGTTCATCATGACAATTCATTTTCAGCAATATTAAATGCTATTATACCAGCTGAGCCACCAGGGAAGCCCAAGAATATAGTGTGGGTAGCCTATCCCTTCTGCAGGGGATCTTCCCAACCCAAGAATTGAACTGGGGTCTTCTGCATTGCAGGCAGATTCTTTATCGCTGAGCTACAAAGGAAACCCATCTAGTTCTATTGAGAGTCTACCTCTTCCTTGATTTTAATGCATATGAAAGAGGTAAATTTAAAGCAGATATTTCTACTTAAAAATATCAGATAGGAACAATTACATTTTAAAAAGTGAGGATAAAGAGAGAATGATTGAAATTGAAAGGATACTTTTATACTGGGTGACCAGGGAAATCTTCTCTTCTAAAGACATTTTAGCAGACACCAATGAAGTGAAAAAGTAACCAACAATTGATTCGGGGGACAGCATTTAAGGCAGATGGAAAAGCAAGCCCAAAGGGAAAGAGAGATTGATGTAGAAAACCAAGGAGGTCAGGGTGCCATACCAGAACAAACAAAGGCAGAATGAAGGGATATGTAATCGGGGCAGGTTAGTAAAGAACTGACATTTTATCAGAATGTGAAGGAGTACGCTTAGCAGTGGTTTTCAATCAGAGACAATTTGGCAATGTCTGGAGGAAGTTATGGTATCACAACGGGTGTCCCGGTATTGGTATTAGAGGATAGAAGTCAGGGATGCTGCCAAATATCCTACAAGGTTTAGAATAGTAGCCAAGAATCACCCAGTTTGTAATGGCAATAGTGCCGAGATAGAGAAACTTTGAGGAACAGAAGATAGAGGTCTCTCAGGCTCTTCTGTGCTCCTGGCACTGCAAGTGAAACTAAAGAAAGGAAACAAAGGTGGGCGAATGGTTGGGAGGTTTGTAGGAGAGTGGCTTGGACATCAGGTGATAAGAATAAACGTGAACATGGTGAAAATAAATATATTTTGAAGTTAGAAATTGCTGGTTTTACAAAAATTTACATGTAGGTATGAGAAGAGAAAAATTAGACAAATACACAAACATGCAAGTAGAACCATTCAAGTACTCTTGGTATTGGTATCGGTGAAAATCGGCTAAAAGACCTATTTAAATCTAATCAGTATGGAATTGGGTCAATCTATATCAGCAAAATAAAATTTTACTCGATGTGGTATATTTACGTGTAAAATTATATATATAGCTGTATATAGAGTGTGATTTCTTTTCATATTTGTAGATATAAATATATGCATCTGTGCATTATATATTCAACAAAATGTTTATCAACAATGACTTTCTCTGAGGGATGGGAGTAAGGGGGTTTTGTTTTTGTAAGTTGTAATCTTTTGTAACGTTTGAATTCCTTAAAATAATCATACTTTTGTTAAAGATCATACATATAGTGGATAAAGTCACCTGCTGTATCAGTAGACAATTGTGTACGTAGTTAAGTTAGAGAAAGCTGACTTGATAAAGCATCTTTTAAGAATTCTGACCTTAAACAAAAGTTGTTCTAGGAGGAACTTGAATTTCTCTCCCTGTGCCTTTGAGATGTAAATGTTCTACCAGAAATTTTTATGTGTGTGTGTGTGTGTATGTGTGTGTGTTGACAACTTGATCTCTGCCATTGGGAAGGTATACACATGGTGTACATTTGGCCGTCAATCTAATAGAATCATATTCTTAGCAGTCTTTAGTCTGTGCCAATTCTCAGGGGCTTTTTGCCATCTTAACCTTCATTGAATCAACCTGTGCAGCAGTGGCCTTTACTTTCTTAGACCATTTTTTCAGAATAAACTTTCTGGATCCTGTTTAGGAGGCAAGTATTCTTACTCTTATGTGAATCCCTCTTGGATCTTACTGAGTTACTGTTTAGATATCTTATTAATGGCCAGATGATGAATCCTTTCAATTAGAGAAACTTCTAGATTGGTAAAATTTTAGGGAGCTCTCATTATAAACAGCTGTCTTATTGGTACTTATGGGGGGGAACAAAGGTGGAAAAAATACACATAATAGTTAACCTGGGAACCCCCTCGTGTGTGTGTGTGCTTAGCCACTCAGTTGTGTCCGACTCTTCACAACTCCATGGAGTGTGTAGCCCATCAGGCTCCTCTGTCCATAGAATTTTCCAGGCAAGAATACTGGAGTGGGATGCCATTTCCTCAACCCCAACCCAGGGATTGAACCCACATCTCCTGCATCAGCAGGCAGATTCTTTACCACTGTGCCACCTGGGAAAACCCTAGGAATGCCCTTAGTTTAAAACAAGCAAACAAACAAAAAAATGGATTTCAAAGCCTTACTTGTGGTCTCTGTTTCCCTTCAATGGGCCTTACAAATGCTAATAAATGTTTAAGTGTAATTAACAACGTTACTTAGGTTGATTGACCTGGAAATTAAAAAAGAAAAAAAGAAGCTGAAGAGAAAGCTGACACTTCTTCCCAACACGGTACAAATTTAAAGGGACTCATTTCCAAAAGATAAATCTATAGATGTTTATTAAAGAAATGAAATAAGTGAAACAGGCATTAATGGGATTAAAACAACAGGTTTTGATGCAATACTACCTAAGATTAGATGGGCCAACATGAAACGGGCCCAAATAAACCCACTCTACATTTATATACAGAACTACGGTAAATATTTAAAAGCTTATAAAAAATTGCACTGACATATCAGACCAGCAACAGATAAATTAATCATGTTAAAACATATAGGACATGTCTCTACCTTCAGATAATGTTATTAAAATTAAATTTATAAAAAGAGTTTTATTTAGTTGACTTAAAAGTAAGCACTTGCAAATTAAATATTTCTAAAAAGTAAACTGGTCAGAATGAATTTCAAGTTCATATGGGGCAGAAAAGAGTCAATATTAAAGAAAGAAATATTTCTGTTGGAGAGCTTGTCAGCAAGAAACAGAGAATTAACTTGGTATGATTTTCATAAGTTATAAAATAAAGGTAAATGGCATGAATTTTCAAGTGAACTCTTTAGGAAAAATTATGTTTTGGGTATGTCTATCTAAATAGTTTCTCCAGATTTTTGGTTAACTTGATTTTGCTGAATTAAGTTAAATGATGGAAATTCATTGAATATCCAAGTAATTTCAAACAATATAAATTACTGAAATATTAACTGCTACACGGGTCTGATATTACCTACTTTTGTCTCCTTCCAAGAGAGAAGTCAAGGACCCCCACTTCGTAGCCTGTCCCATCCCAGGGACTCTCCCGAGACCAGGGACATGACCCTCCCCTGGCACCCCACTCTTTCCTGCAACAATATAGCTTCACCTTGGAATTCTTCTACATTTGTTTGGTGCTGCCTGGAACACAGGAGGGGACCAGCAGTTGCTAACTGAGCTAGTCAATCAATCTCTCTTCCAGCCTGGAACTTGAAACTCTTTCACAAAGATCCACAGAGTTCTCACCTCCTGGGATAAGTCTACCTTCCTTCCCCTCAAAGACAGAGGTAACTCCTAACTGAGGACTCCAAATCTCTTCAGTCTTTTTTTAAATTTAAATTAGATGGTTACAGGAGGAATATAAGCATAAGTAACCTCAAGAGAATTTAGAGAATATGTGTGAATTGACATTAACCTTTTTATAATATCTGCTTTCTTCTGTCTCTACACATCTACCAGGAGAAGGTTAGTGATACTAAGCTTTCAAAGTGTAAATGACATTATTTTTTAAATTGCTTTGTATTTCAAGTACTTTGGGTTTCCCTGGTGGCTCAGATGGTAAAGTATCTGCCTGCCGTGCAGGAGTCCCAGGTTCATTCCCTGGGTCAGGAAGATCCTCTGGAGAACGGAATGGCTACCCACTCCAGTATTTTTGCCTGGAGAATTCCTTGGACAGAGGAGCTTGGCAGGCTACAATCCATGGACTTGCAAAGAGTCAGACAGGACTGAGTGACTAACACTCCAAGAGAGAAACCAAAGATACTGGGTTTATTAGACACACATCTTGTACTATATTAAGAAAAGAAATTTTGTTATGAGGCAATGGTATGTTTCTAGAGGTAAAGGAATATTCTAATCAGAAAATGCTGATATGACAGACAGTTCACAAGTGCTTGCTATTTGTCAGTTTTCACTAGAGATTAAGGTTTTTAAGGATTAAAACTATAATATTTTAAAATACTAAATTGTTAATTTAATTGTTAAATATTTAAACAATTTTAAATATTGTTAAAACTAATCATACATATGTTAAAAGGACCATACATCATAACCAAGAGGGATTTACCCCAAAGATGCAAGGATTTTCAATATCTGCAAATCAATCAGTTTGATGTACCATACTAACAAATTAAAGAATAAAAACCATATGATTATCCCAATAGATGTAGAAAAACTCTCCAGAAAGTAGACATAGAGGGAACCTCCCTCAACGTAATAAAGGTCACATATGAAAAACTAATAGCAAATGTCATTCTTAATGGTGAAAAGTTAAAAGCATTTCCTCTAAGGTCAGGAAGAAGACAAAGATGTCGACTCTCACCACGTTTATTCAACATAGCTTTGGAAGTCTTAGCTATGGCAATCAGATAAGAAAGAGAAATAGAAGGAATCCAAATTGGAAAAGAAAAAGTAAAATTATCGCTGTTTGCAGGTGACATAATACTCTCTATAAAAGTCCTAAAGATGCTATCAGAAGACTATTAGAGCTGATCAATGAATATGGTAAATTACAGGATACAAAATTAATACACAGAAATCTCTTGCATTTCTATACACTAACAATAGAAGGTCAGAATGAGAAATTAAGGAAATGATCACATTTACCATCACATCAAAAAATATAAAATACCTAGTAATAAACCTATCTAACCAGGCAAAAGACCTGTTCTCTAAAAACTATAAAATGCTAATGAAAACAATTGAAGATGACACAAACAGATAGAAAGATATACCATGTTCTTGGATTGGAAGAATCAGTATTATCACAATGAATATGCTATCCACAGAAATCAATGCCATCCCTATTAAATTATGAATGGCAATTTTCACAGAACTAAAACAAATTTTTTTTAAATTGTAATGTAAACACAAAAGACCCTAAATAGATTTGCAAAGCAATCCTGAGAAAGAAAAACAGAGCTGAAGGAATCAGGTTCTCTATCTTCAGACTATCCCACAAGCCTACAGTACGTAAAATAGTATGGTACTGGCATAAAAACAGCCACATAGATTAATGGAAGAGAACAGAGCCCGGAAATGAACCTACACTTATATGGTCAATTAATCTATGACAAAGGAGGTAGGAATATACAATGGAGAAAAGACAGTCTTTTCAATAAGTGATGCTGGGAAAACCAGACAGCTACGTGTAAAAGAAGGAAACTAGAATGTTCTCTAATACCATACACAAAAATAAACTCAAAATGGATTAAAGACCTAAATGTAAGACCAGATACTATAAAACTCTACTAGGAAAATATAGGCAGAACACTCTTCAATATAAATTGTAGCAATATCTTTTTTGGATCTACCTCCTAGAGAAGTGAAAATAAAAACAAAAATAAACAAATAGGACCTAATTAATAAACTTAAAAACTTTTTCCCAGCAAAGGAAATCAGAAACAAAATGATAAGAAAAGCCACATACAGAAGAAAACATTTGCAAACAAAGAGATTGACAAGGGATTAATATCCCAAGTATACAAACAGCTGTTATAGCTCAATGTCAAGGAAACAAACAACCAAATCAAAAAAATGGGCAGAATATCTAAATAGATAGTTCCTCAAAGAAGACATATGGACAGTCAAAAGCACATGAAAAGATGCTCAACATCTCTAATTATTAGAGACAAGCAAACCAAAACTGCAATGAGGTATATAACCTCACCTGAACAGAATGGCTATCATCAAAACGTCTACAAACAATAAATGCTAGAGAGGGCTCGGAGAAAAGGAACTGTCTTACACTGTTGATGGGGATGTAAATTGATACAATCGTTATGGAAAGCAGCATAGATTTCTTTAAAAAACTAAAAGGGGAACTACTATATGACCCAGCAATTGCACCCCCCTGGCATATATCTGGGAGAAAACCATAATTTGAAAAGATACTGCACCCCAATGTTTATTTCAGCACTCTTTACACAGGGAAGCAACCTGTGTCCACTGACAGAAGAGTGGATAAAGATGTGGCGCACATATACATTGCAATATTACTCAGTTATTAAAAAGAATGAGATTATCCCATTTGCAGGGACATGGATGGACCTAGAGATTATCATACTAAGTGACGGAAGTCAGAGAAAGCCAAATGTCTATCACTTGTTTGTGGAATCTAGAAAATAATACAGATGAACTAACATATATAGAAACAGACTCACAGACTTAGAAAACAAACATGGTTATCAAAGGGGAAAGGTGGGAGGGAGGGATAAATTAGGAGTTGAGATTAACATATACACAACTGCTGTATATAAAAGAGTCAACAAGAACCTATTATAAAGCACAAGGAACTCTACTAAATATTCTGTAATAGTCTATATGGGAAAGAATCTGAAAAGAATGGATATATGTATAACTTAATCTCTTTGATTTACACCTGAAACTAACACATTGTGAATCAACTTTCTCTAATATATAATAAAAATTATATTTGAAAGAGTTAAGAATATAATAGGTAATTAAGACCATTGAAGATAAGAAAAACAATTCAGTATGCAAGAAAAATAAAAGAAAGTATAAGGAATGGAAATCCATTTTGTTAAGTGGAAAGAATTATTTTGTCCTAGAACTGCTTGTTTCTGGAAGGGAAAATAAGGGACCAAAACTAATGTGAATACTGAAAGTTGTGAAAGATTTGTAAAAAAAGGAACCATTAAAAAGACTTTTGTAATATTCCATTGTGTATATGTACCACAGCTTTCTTACCCATTTGTCTGCTGATGGACATCAAGGTTACTTCCATATCCTGGCTATTAAAAAGAGTGCTGCGATGAACACTGGGGTACACATGTCTCTTTCAATTCTGGTTTCCTCGGTGTGTATTCCCAGTAGTGGGATTGCTGGGCCATATGGCAGTTCTATTTCCAGTTTTTTAAGGTATCTCCATTAAAAAGAATACATTTGAATCAGTTCTAATGAGGTGGATGAAACTGGAAGCTATTATACAGAGTGAAGTAAGCCAGAAAGAAAAACACCAATACAGTATACTAATGCATATATATGGAATTTAGAAAGATGGTAATGATAACCCTATATGCAAGACAGCAAAAGAGACACAGATGTATGGAACAGACTTTTGGACTCTGTGGGAGAGGGCGAGGGTGGGATGATTTGGGAGAATGGCATTGACACATGTATATTATCATTTGTGAAATGAATCATCTGTCCAGGTTTGATGCGTGAGACAGGGTGCTTGGGGCTGGTGCACTGGGATGACCCCGAGGGATGGGATCGGGAGGGAGGTGGGAGGAGGGGAGTTCAGGATGGGTAACACATGTACACCCATGGTGGATTCATGTCAATGCATGACAAAACTACTACAATATTGTAAAGTAATTAGCCTCCAATTGAAATAAATAAATTTATATTTTAAAAAAAGACTTTTTTACGTGGTCAGGCTTAAATTAGAATAAATTTAATTAGGTAAATGGATTTTTTTCATTAAAAGTAGGCTGGTACAAAACTGTGTATGTTACTTCTCTCTGTTAAGAGAATACAGTTTTCTTGAAATATTGCATTTTGATAATAGATGTGTGAGTTTCTTTGCCTTTAACTGATCTGTATTTGTTTTTGAAATCTTTTGTCATTTGGTTAAGTAAATAAGTGTTGTTTCACAGTGATTAATGATCTTATTTGACCAAATATTTAAAAAATTTTTTATATTTTTTATAAACTCCCCAAATATCAAACTCTAACTTAAGTTCTTTTGACCTTCTGCTAACTCTGGGATACATCAAAGAAATCCCTAGAAGTCTCAGAGAAGAGATTAGGTTTATTTGGTATGTAAAATTCCTTGAGAAGCATTGTCAAGTGATTAAAGATAAATCTTCTTAGGGTACAAGTAAATTTCACTGATACGTATATTCTAAAATTTATATGGAATTCCTAAAAGTCTGGTATGCAGTGATATGTTGTCAGTTATAATTCTAGGTATTATCTTAAAATGTTATATGTCACAGAAATATCAAGTTTCTGATTAATTGCATTGTAATTGGATCTTTAACCATGCCATTTTAAGTCTTGTCATTTATAGACAATCATTACTTTGATGCTTTTATGAAATGAGGATTTTCAAGAAGAGTCATAAAAAACGAATTTTTGGCAAATTAAACAACACTGAATTGAGTACGAAATTACAAAACTAATAAAAAAATAACCTGATGACCACATCCAGATCAATAAAGATTAATTATATATAATTTAATAAACTGTTAAATATGATTTATAATTTTATGACTTGAAAAGCCAATGTATGTATTTTTAAACCTTTATTTTCCAGAAAAATCTTTCCTCTTATGCTATGACCTAAAACAATGGATAAAGTGAAACTTTGTAAACAAAGATGAAACATTTTTCTCTCTATCTGATCCTTCCATGATTTGGCTTCTCCAACTGGTTTATTGCAATCAGATTACAACTGTCTATATTAGTAATTGTTTTAATTTGTTCTTTGTTTTAAAATTATCAATGCTTTGTTTCTCTCTGCTGTACCATGACCTTAGTAATGTTACTAGCCATATTACTTATCCTATCTATTATGTAAGATTGCATCTTGTATTATCCAATGTGTAACCAGACAAAATTAATAATGACTAAAATCTTGAAGCAGTTCATCATACATATAACTCTACATAGAATAATTAGGACAACTCTAGATATGACAAGAAGCAACAAGGAAAAACATTTCCTGGGTCATAACAGACCAATACAGGTGATCCAGAGATTTTAGATTATTAGTTGGGTCTAAGCCAATATTTAACACATTGAGTGGCCTATCAACAGAATCTTTACCTGATCTAGGAGTGAGTTTTCTTTGCACTGTGGGACATGAAATCCCTCCCAAAGACTGGTTAAACTTGTGACCAAGAGGTGACACTGGAAAGGAAGAATGTCATTTGCCATATCAGTAAACAAAGGGTGTTGCAGTCATCAGCTACTGCAGCCATCCCCATCTGTGCATACTAGGGGGGATTCAGGATGGAAAAGACAGGAAAATGGCTCTAGACAATTAAGGTGCATACCAATGAGTCCAGACTCTTGCATCTTCCCATATACAGGAAAGTGTTAAACTCATTAATTTGAGATGCTAGGTTCTTTGTAATTAAGTTATCCTTTAATGTTCTGAATACCTGGCCTTTGCTGCAAAAACTCCTTTATATATCCTGGCTCCTCCCTCACCTCTTCAGGACAGTCCCTCAGGGTCATCTCAGAGCCTGTTTCCCAGGCTTAAGTCCTCAGCAGGTCTTCCAAATAAAATATAATTCTCAGTTTTTAGGTTGTGCAGTTTTCAGCTTATAATTCTAAATTTCAAAGAGGAAACCATGTATCTTTTTATGTTCTATATTTTTATTTTTCAAATGCTATTTCAGTAGGCTCTAAAAACAAATTAGAATGTTAGAGAATAATTTTCTGTCTTCCAGCTGCTATGTTGTAATAGATTCTCTTAACATTAATTTTCACACACAATTGCCTCTCTCATTTCAAAACAATATTTTAAAGATGAAAAATAAAAGAAATAGCAAGAACAAAATGTTGTCTTTGAGTAAGCACTATGGTTAAAAGAATACAAAAAGATATATTATTAGCAATGTAAAACTATGTGGGTATATATTCATTTCCTCACAATTACCTAAAATGTAGAAATAAATAAAAGTAATCTATGTGAAGATAGGCTAGAAAACATGTGTACATGAAGAAGTCACTCCTAATGTCAATGCTAGATAGAAAAACTCCCCATGACAACCGGTAAGCTGGCCTGGTACTCATAGCTAGGTCTTGGTATTCTTTTATTGGCCATGCATCATTTCCCAGAGAACTGACATCAGACATGGCAAAACCAAAGTTGTATAATCATGTCTAAGCACAGGCAAAAACATAACTACTGTACAAACCACAAGAAAGATAAAATATTCCAGCTGAGTGACTACTGCTTTTTTAATTGAAGTCTTTAGCTTCATCTAATTCTTCCAACCTTCTAGGTAAGATTTATTAAGACATCCAATCACAGAATTATTCTCCACTTTCTGACAGCCTCCAAGCCAGAGAAAATCCCTCCTTTTTTAAACCCTCCCCAAAGCAGTTGACACAGAGCCCAGATCCTACTCAGTGTTTCTCAGACCCTCTCACGAGGCTGCCCCAGGGTTTGCCATGGGTGGCTTCTCACTCACAGCAACAGCAATAAAACTGAGATTTGTGCCCCTGGCCATATTTGGCTGGAAGGAACTAACAAATGCCATTGGTTCTTTGAATGAGCAAATTTGCCTCATAAATTATATTCAGTTTTTTCTGCAAAACATTTTTCTATGACTTAGCTGAGTGCATAGATTTACAGTCTTGTGAATGTCTATACTGCTAATTTTTACTAAGTCAATATTTTTTAAAAATGAGCTCCTATTTCAATGTTATACCAATATGCTTTAAGTCTGCTAGCTTTACATTTTTGCTATCATTAAATTATTTCAATTTCTTTAATTTTTAAATTATGTACAACACAGATTTCAGTTTCTATATTTCCCTTTCATGTTCAGAATATAAAAATAAGCAGGACATTCCAGAAAAGAGGAAAACATCTACATTTATCTAAGATAACTGATCTTGGCTACTATTCTACATGGTCCACTGTTTTTCCTATAGTTCACTGTGACTTTTAAATACATTCCTTCAGCAGCTTAGGCTATAAATCCATGAGTTATCTTTAGTTTCTTTCTTTCTCTTACGACCGATCATTTCTTCTTCTACTCTCCTCTTCCTTGGGCTGCACTACAGCCCAATTCCAATTTAACAGTAAATCTTTTAAAATAGATGATGAGCTGGTAATTTATCTTCATCTCCATGTAAATGAGCCCAGGTCAAATCTCCATCCTGCACTATCCGTCTCCAGTCCATCTCCAACCTGTACCATCACAAATGCCTCCTAATGTATTTTTCTGTTTCCAGTACTTTTCCTCCCCAATGTACATTTTCTACCCAGTAGCTGGGATGAATCTTTATTTTTTTATTTTTATTTTGCAGCATGTCTTGTTGGATTTTAGTTACCTGACCAAGAGTTGAAAGCCTTGCCCCCCTGGCACTGGAAGCCCTGAGTACTAACCCCTGGACTTCTAGGGAAGTCCCTTGGGTGAACTTTTAAAAACCTAAGTCAAATCATGTCATTTCCCTTCTTAAAACTTTCCAATGGTCTTTCAGGTAACTTCAAATTCACACTCGTTATAATGGTCTACATAATCTAGCCCTACCTGTCTCCTCTGACTCATTTCCTAATCTTTTCCTTTTGTCACTGTTGGCTCCTCTTCAGAGTTCTGTTAATATGTCTCCTCTTCAAAAAACATTTTCCTACTACTTAGCTAAATATCTGTCTCCTCCTAATCACTTTCAAATCTCTTATTCTGTTCTTTTCATAGCTGTCACTAATTGATTGTGTACCATTTATTTGTTTACTTGGCTATTTCATCTTCCCAACCCGTCAAATCTGAGGATAATGGAAGCAAACACTTAAAGACAAAAACCTACACACAGAAGCGACTGGTTATTAATGCTAAAACTATCAGTTCCCAGTAATGAAAACTCCAAGGCAATTCTGTCAAATAGAACACAATTTATAAGAAATATTAGAAAACAGTGGGAACGAACACCTACACCTCTTCCCAACAGATCAGTGTTGCTGTTGCAGAAAGTAAAGTTAGTTTGGATTAAGTTCACCGAGTTCCTTTCATCTAGAGAGACAAAGACAGAGGCATGGGAGAATGACCTAAGGGGTGTTGAGTTGCTCAGTTGTGTCTGACTCTTTGCGACCTCATAGACTGTAGCCTGCCAGGCTGCTTTGTCCATGGGGATTCTCCAGGTAAGAATACTGGAGTGGGTTGCCATGCCCTTCTCCAGGGGATCTTCCCAACCCAAGGATCAAACCCAGATCTCCCACATTGCAGGCAGATTCTTTCCTGTCTGAACCACCAGGGAATCTCAACCAGAAATTGAGGTGATTCTCTTCTCTTTAACACAGCCAAAATAAGTTATTTAAAAATAAAATAGCAAAAAACTAAGGACCAGTATGGTTTTTCAGTCAAGCCCTTTTATTTTCTAAGTAATAATTAGATATTACTTTTCTTTTCTTTTGGTGAGGGCTGTTTCCTTAATGGCCATACTGTTTCAAATTTCTAGTAGATATCTGAGACCCTCTCTAAACTGCTTACCCTGTCCTAGTTTTATGAGGGGCAGAGGAAAATATGCTCCTGCATTTAAAGTGTCCTTGTCCAATCACTGCTTCTCCCTCCACAGGCACTCTGCTTTCCTCTTTATATAAGGTGACTCATCATGATGGATTCCAAATTCAACTTGTCCTTTCTCCTGTTGAGCATAGAGTGGCCAGATTCATCTATTCTCTAACAGAGCTCTTACAAAATAAGATGAAAAAGAATGATCACAATGTAAGCCATAAAACCAAAGAACACAGTATGCTTTCACTTTTTGCCCTTGTCAAGACTTATCTATGGGGAACAGAATAATACAGCATTGCTGATTCATGCTGCCCAAGTAGCCAGTTCATCAGATTCATATGTTTACCAAAAATGATATTATCATCCAGAAATTGACCAAAGAGCCCCATTAGTTTGCTAAGGCAGCGTTGTCTAAGATTCTTCAGAAAAGTAGATCTTGGAAGTGAGGAGAACTGAAATATACTTAGAGTTCCTTTCCCTGACAACCTGTATTCATAAAAAGAGAATATTTTCCATTGTTTATCAACAAGACCTGTTAATAGTGAAGTAGACTCCGTTCAAAGAGAAGGAGCCATCCTTACACTGGGAGGGAAGTTTGGAGGCCACTCAAGCTAAAAGAAGGGGTAGGGATTGATGCCCTTGAAGGCAAGTTGCAGATATTGACCAATAGTCAAAGGTGAGTGACTGTTGGTGTGGAATACACATAAACACTCAAACAGAACGCCATAGGTATTAAGACATTTCTCTAATTCAGTTTCTCAATTCCATTCCAAAGCAGCATACAACCTGATAATGAGTCTAATTCATCCATAAGGCAAATAGAAAATGGGGATGAAAAGATATGGTGTATTGCATACTCAAAGAAGACAAGCTGAACAGAGGTAGCATCGATTACACAGGTAGTATGCTAACATAGATGGAGAAAAGGCTAAAAATGCAGAAAATGACCTGTCTCTCTTCATATCTTCAGGGTATTTGGATGACTGCAAATATAATGAAAACATTATTAATCAGGCCTTCAGTCCTAAATTTTATGACATTTTAACCCTGTTCAGTAAACTCGAATCTATCCTTGGACCATCCACCCAGAATGATTTAAGAAAATAACAGTGCTATACAAATGTCCATTAAAGATCAGTAAAGCGAGAGAGAAAGCAAGGGAGGGAGGAAGGAAGAAATGAAGGAAATAAAGAACATGCAGCTTTTGTACCTATGCGGGGTTTTTCCAAAAGAAAAAAAGAAAGCGTAATGGAACTTTCAAAAGATTAGTTTAGAGAGCATTCTTTTGCAGTAACCCCACATTCTTAACAGAATTTTTACAAACTCTAGTTCTAATTGAATTAATAGCTAATTATATAATAAATATATAACTGCAGTATATTATATAATTAATATTATAATAATTATAAATTCAGAATTGACAATTCTGAAATACCATAGACAACAAATCATAAGGATGTTTTTAGTTTTCATATCATAATAACATTGTCATAACAAATACATATTCATATAAAAATGGGAAATTCACCAATGCACACATAACATTTAAAATCCTTTTATCTATCTATATATATACCTTGAAACTAAAACTATGTAAACATTTTGTCAACTTTTATTCCAAACACCATAACTAGAGTGCTGTTCCCAACTAAGATTATTGTGATATTACTTTAAACTTGAACAGTTATTTCTTGACATAGGTGGCATTTATATGAGTGGATTCATGTTAACTGTGTATTTATGATTTGTGAACTTTTCTGTACAGATGTTATCCTTCTTTAGTTATAATTTTTAAAAGTCTTGGATAGTTTTCTTTTGTATGGGTGCTTGATTTTTTGGGGAAGGGCTTTGAAAATTCACATAACTTGGGTAAGCAGCTAGTTATATCAGGAGTCTTAAGGAGTCATGGAAATAGAAAAGACAGTACAATGCATTTTGGTATGGGAGGTAAAGTAAGTGTGTGTTTGTGTGTCTGAATAGCAACTTCTCTTTAAAGCAACTTCTCACCTGTCATTAGGAACACAGATAATAGTAGATTATTACTGAATATCAACAATACACACTTTTACACTGTATGTAAATTGTACAATTTCCAATCTAAATTCAGATCCATTCTCAGAAAAATTTATAAAAACAAATCATCTTCAGGGCAAATCTTGGCAAAAGTAGATAAACTGGAATAAACAAACATGTTTATATATATTTTATAATGCAGACATAAAATTTTATTTATGTACAAGGATGAGAGAATTTTGTCATTAAAATGATAAAATATCTAATAATAATAATATAACAACCAATGATTTATGTTAAAGGAACTATTTATAAAAGCTTGTTTTAAAAGAAGAATGTTTGGAATGCAGTAACATCAAAAATTTAAAAGATTCATCAGGTTTTGATGAAATTAATGATGATTCACATAGAAGTTTCAGTTGCTTAATGAATAGATTTGTAATTAAAATTGGATTACTTAAGTTCCATTAAATGTCATCTATTTCTACTCCAATTGAAACTGGAGCTCATTGCTTAGATGTTTATCATAAATATCACAAGTAAAAATTCTAACTCACTGGGTAATACAGAATTTTCCATCCCTTTGATTTTATTATCTATGCCTTAGGTGCAAACAGGGCTATTTATTATCAAAGTGGGAAATCTGACAGGGTGATCAAATTGAGATTTCCCCCAAGTATTATTTACATTTATATCATCCACATGTATCTCTTCCAGTAATTTTTTGATTACTCTGTGCTTCCAAATTTGACTCATTTATTACTGTATTCACACATTTTCTAATTTCTATAATTTTTTTATTCTGCCTACAGTTCTTTCAATTTTAGGCTCATTTCCAAGCAATATCTATTAAATTTATGCAAAAATAAAAAACAAACTAAATATTCATAATCAATAGTTTTGAACTATTTTGACAGGCATTTATTTCTTTCATTTACTAATAAATTTTATTTTTAAACAAGGTTTGGGGTCACAGAAATATTGAACAGAAAGCAGAGTTTCAATACACTCCTTATGCTCACATACACAGCCACCCCCACTACCTACATTCTGCCTCAGAATGGTATGTTTGCTATGTTCAGTGAACCTACATTGCCACATCATTATTACTGTATTATATTTTAAATTAAAATTTACCTAAGAATTTCAGTGTTTATCTGTTCCTTCAGGCAGTTTGGATGGTATTGTTTGAGAAGATATACATATGGTTTTAGAATCTCTGAAAACACTTCTTGTTCAGTGAGGCACAGTTTAGAAACCGGAGTTTTAAATAATACCAGCTGGAAAGTTATAAAACACTACTTACTGTATCACCTGGTCATCAAACAGTAAGAACTCAAAACATTTTGTAAACTATTTTTTCCTTATGCATTCCATTTTTAAAGTGATTTTTAAGAAATTAAGTTTGATAGATGGCCAAAAGGCACATGAAAAGATGTTCACATCACTAATCACCATAGAAGTGCAAAACAGCTAAAATGAGGTATCACCTCACATCAGTCAGAATGGCCATCATTCAAAAGTCTACAAATAATAAAAGCCAGAGAGGGTGTGGACAAAAAGGAACCCTCCTACACTGTTGGTAAGAATGTAAATGGTACAGTCATTATGGAAAACAGTGTAGACTTTCCTCGAAGAACTAAAAATAGAGCTACCATATGAGCCAGCAGTATCACTCCTAGGCATATATCCAGAGAAAACCATAATTCCAAAAGATGCATACATCCCAGTGTTCATTGCAGCACTATTTACAATAGCCCTAGACACGGAAGAAACCTAAATGTCCAGGGACAGAGGAATGGATAAGGAAAATGTGGTACATATATACAGTGGAATATTACTCAGCCATAAAAGAGAGTGAGATAATGCCATTTGCAGCAACATAGATGGACCTAGAGATTATTATACTACATGAAGTAAATCAGGCGAATATATATGATATCACTTATATGCGGGATCTTAAAAAATGATATAAATAAACTTATTTGCAACACAGAAACAGATTCACAGACTTTCAAAACAAACATAATTACCAAAGGGAAAAGGAGGAAAGGAGTAATAAATGAGGAGTTTGGGATTAACTTATACACACTACTGTATATAAAATAGATAAACAACAAGGACCTACTGCATAACACAGAGAGTTATATACAATATTTTGTAATAACTTACAGGGGGAAAGAATCTGAAAAAGAAAAAATATATAAATGAATCACTGTGCTGTACATTTGAAACTAACACAATATTTTAAATCAGCTATACTTCAATAAAAAATAAATATTTAAAATAAGTTTGCATTATTGCCATACACTGACCATTTCTTTATAAATTACACTCCTTTATCTGTATAAGTCATGTTTCTATCTTTTTTAATTTATTTTTTATTAGTTGGAGGCTAATTACTTCACAACATTTCAGTGGGTTTTGTCATACATTGACATGAATCAGCCATAGAGTTACACGTATTCCCCATCCCAATCCCCCCTCCCACCTCCCTCTCCACCCGATTCCTCTGGGTCTTCCCAGTGCACCAGGCCCGAGCACTTGACTCATGCATCCCACCTGGGCCGGTGATCTGTTTCACCATAGATAATATACATGCTGTTCTTTCGAAACATCCCACCCTCACCTTCTCCCACAGAGTTCAAAAGTCTATTCTGTATTTCTGTGTCTCTTTTTCTGTTTTGCATATAGGGTTATCATTACCATCTTTCTAAATTCCATATATATGTGTTAATATGCTGTAATGTTCTATCTTATATTTGCATAGTTCTGTATTGTCTTCAAAGCACAATGATACTTCATCTGTTAAGGATGATGAGTACATTTATAGAAATGTAAAATGACCTTCATTATCACAGTTCTGAAACTCCTTGGCATCCTAAGTAATCAAAGAAATCCCAATTATGTATAGTAAGTCTATTATACCTTCAAGTCCAGAAGAGTGTGGTTTGGTTTTGTTTTGTTTATCCTAAGGATTAGGAAGTGGTTTGGGAAAAAAGAAAAATGAGAAGCATTAGGAAGTGATAGTTGACCATGCTGACTGCTAGTTCATCATGAGCCACACAAAACATAACATATTTCCTGGGAGTCCATCTGCTTGGCCTGGGAGACTTTTCTCCATGACTGCAAGGAAAATCCACGCATCAGAGCATGATCTGCCTAGGTCCCTCCTGTCTCCTAGTTCCTATCAGTCAACCACCATCAACTTCCTGGTTTCATTTAATCATTTTATCCCTTCTATGGTTATCTGGGATGTCATATATCGGTCCTCGTGGGGTGGTGTTTCACTCAGGCCCAGAAGTGGTGGCAGCAATCAGAAACTCTCAGCAGAAACTCTCGGTCATGGCTAGTCAGCCTGACTGTCCTTGAGATTAGGGAAAGGGCCCAGGGTAAGTTGGTTATAGGCAACACGGTCCTGGCAGCAGGTTAACCAGGCATGGAGGCAACTGCAGCAGAAATAAGAAGCATCTGAGGGTTTAGGGACTTGGAGGAGGTGCTAAGTCTTACACAGTGTCCCCATAAAGAACAGATGGAACACTTGAGTCTGGTTAATTCGTGGTGAGTTTATTGCCAAAGGTGCTATTTTTAAAAAACTTATTTTGCAAAGGTGTGGGTGAGTTTTAGCAGAACCACAGGCAATCATAAAGTTATTCAGAAATAGTAGCAATAAAGTTGACACCATTCCTAGGCTTAAGGGGACCAGGGGAGGGAGCTTCTGCTAGAATCAGGAAGAAGAGAATGTTGGAGAGAGAACACCTAGAGAAGAGAAATGACCTTGATCAAAAGACACAGGCAGCCTGAGGCAACCCCACAGAGAGAGGAAACCAGGGAAATAAACTGACCTCTGACCTCATCATCTTTTCTCTGTGCACTTTCATGCTGGGGCTCCCCGTGGACTGAATCTAAGCAGAACCACAGAGACAGGGACCTTTTGATGCAGCCCCTGTAAGTCAGCTTCCCCTGCCCAGGGCACAGAGTAGGTGGGAAAAGGTGGATAGTGGATGGAAGGGACACATATAAGCAAAGAGGCACATCTGTTTAATAAGTGTGTGTGTGTGTGTGTGTGTGTGTGTGTGTGTGTGTGTGTGTGTGCGTGCGCGCGCACACATGTGCATACGCATGTGCTTAGTCATGTCTGACTCTTTGTGACCCCATAGACTGTAGCCCACCAGGCTTGTCTGCCCATGGGATTTCCCAGGCAAGAATACTGAAGTTGGTTGCCATTCCCTTCCCCAGGGGATCTTCCTGACCCAGAGATCAAACCCAGGTCTCCTGTGACTTGTCTCCCGAGTCTTGTCTCCTGCATTGGCAGATGGATTCTTTACCACAGTGCCACCCATTTAGTTTAGAACTTGCTATTCTGTAATGTATTCTGTATTCTATAATGTAGAACTGAATGTGTAATGTGGATCTAGTCAAATGAAATTTCATGTTTTCTTAATGGAGAAATTCCCAAGGAAGGCTCTCTTCCAATTTTCCTATAGTTCATTCTACCTCCTATTTTTAAACTAGCCTTACTGGCTAGCTCAATGGTTCTCAATTTTTTTTCCTGTGAACATCAGAACCACCTGCAGGGCTTGTGAAAGCACAGACCACTGGGTCCCACAACCAGAGGCCCAGTTTTTGATTGAGTAGGCCTGATGTGTGCCCGAGATTTTACATGTCTCACAAGTCCCAGGAGATCCCATTGCTGCTGGTCCGAGAGAACCTCTCCACTGGCCATCATGAAAGCCAGCCTCCAGTACACGTGTTTTCAGAGGAAAGGGCTGAGACTCCTCTTTAGCCCTTCATCACTGACTGCCTGTTCATCTGTTGCCCACCTTACCTGCTGCTCTCTCTACCTCTTTCCCCAACATACAGAGTTTCGATCCTTTCTTTGTTTTTGCCTGTGATGGTTGTGAATTCATGGCTTTTTTCACATATATATATGAATATATATGTATAAGGAATAATCTATGTATAAGGAATACTCTATGTATAAGGAATGGAATAGCATATGTATAAGGAATAGCAAATTTCAGCATTTTTTTTTATGGTCACTTACTGGGTTGTGATACTCTGGGATTTTTATCTCAAGACAATTTTCTCCTGAGGGTATTTTCACTTAAGATGGGCAGTAATACTTTGAGAGGTAGAAAAAAATATTTAGAGAGTGGCTAGTGGGCCAAGCCAGGCACTGTCTTGTGCCATGGTTTGAGAAGGACTTGGGGTTTGTCATCCCAAGGCACTGAGCTCTTGGCGCCTTCATTTAGGCTAGCTCATTTCAGTAACAACCTAAGGCTGCCTGCCAGGAAGTCAATATCTTAATAACTTTGCCTTGCACAATGTATTTTCTTTAAATAGTCTCGTTAATGAGTTATACTCATTAGAGAATATGGCCAGTACAATTTATTGAATTTATAGAGATTTACTTTTTGACTAAAATATTATCAACTTTAGAAATGTTTACTGGATGATAGAAAAGAACTAGCTTTAGCTTTCTTTTTGCAAGACAGAAAATTCAATATGAATTCATGGCTTTAATGAACTTGCTGACTTTAATTCTTGCTTCCTGCTCTTTCTGAACTAGCCACTGACCACTGACCAGGCTCTTGACCATTTCCCTTCCTTTAGACCATCACCCCTCTATACCATTTCTGGTTTAACACCTTCAAGGCTCTCTTTCATTTAATAACCCCTTGCTCCTGGTTCTCAGGTGATTTCAGTTCCCAGACTTTCAGAACCCCATTCTTGCTCATTCCCTCCCACAGTGTCCACTCAGGGATCCTTTTCCACCTCTGGGACCAGTAGTTGAGGATAACTGAACAGTTTGGACCCCAGCCAACAAATATGGTCACAATCCTAGTGCCCAGAAAGAGAAGATAAAAATGTAACATATGTTACAAATAATACAGATTGAAAGGACTTTTCCTCCCCTCAGAAAAACCTATATTTGTGCTTTATTGACTATGCCAAATCCTTTGACTGTGTGGATCACAATAAACTCTGGAAAATTCTGAAAGAGATGGGAATACCAGACCACCTGACCTGCCTCTTGAGAAATCTGTATGCAGGTCAGGAAACAATAGTTAGAACTGGACGTGAAACAACAGACTGGTTCCAAATAGGAAAAGGAGTCCATCAAGGCTGTATATTGTCACCCTGCTTATTTAACTTATATGCAGAGTACATCATGAGAAACACTAGGCTGGAGGAAGCACAAGCTGGAATCAAGATTGCTGGGAGAAATATCAATAACCTCAGATATGCAGATGACACCACCCTTATGGCAGAAAGTGAAGAGCAACTAAAGAGCCTCTTGATGAAAGTGAAAGAGGAGAATGAAAAAGTTGGCTTAAAGCTCAACATCCAGAAAACTAAGATTATGGCATCTGGTCCCGTCACTTCATGGCAAATAGATGGGGAAACAGTGGCTGACTTTATTTCGTGGGGGTTCCAAAATCACTGCAGATGGTGATTACAGCCATGAAATTAAAAGACGCTTACTCCTTGGAAGGAAAGTTATAACCAACCTAGACAGCATATTAAAAAGTTGAGATATTACTTTGTCAACAAAGGCCCATCTAGTCAAGGCTATGGTTTTTCCAGTAGTCATGTATGGTGAGAGTTGGACTATAAAGAAAGCTGAGCGCCAAAGAATTGATGCTTTTGAACTGTGGTGTTGGAGAAGACTCTTGATAGTCCCTTGGATTGCAAGGAGGTCCAGCAAGTCCATCCAAAAGGAGATCAGTCCTGAATATTCATTGGAAAGACTGAGGCTGAAGCTGAAGCTCCAATACTTTGGCCACCTGATGTGAAGAACTGAGTCATTGAAAAAGACCCTGATACTGGGAAAGGTTGAAGGCAAGGGAAGGGGACAACAGAGGATGAGATGGTTGGATGGCATCGCCAACTCAATGGACATGAGTTTGGGTAAGCTCTGGGAGTTGGTGATGGACAGGGAGGCCTGGCGTGCTACAGTTCGTGGGGTTGCAAAGAATCAGACATGACTGAGTGACTGAACTGAACTGAAGCACCCTGAGTGCTTTACCCAATAGGTAGTTTTTATTTGCTTGCTTGCCTACTCTTTTAGATAGATTAAGCTGGCATCAGTATGCAGGATATATGGGAAAACTGAAGAGGCCATAGGCTTATTAGAGTTTTAGAAAAAAGAAATATCTTCCAGCTATTCATAGAACATTTACTATACTACACTATTAGTTTGTGTGATGACATGCTTGTTGGAATCAGGGGAACACAAGGTGGGAAAGTCATTACTTCATGTCCTAAGAAGATTAAGTTTCGTTTGCATAGAGCATTTAGGCTACATATTTAGGATATCAATCTGGCGAATGGCTTGTGTTGGGGAGACAAAGGTCTCATAATGGTGAGTGGTTTTAAGGCATCTGTTCTGCCTTCCTACTCATGGCTCTGCTCCTGTGTAGACCCTTCCTCTTAATCTTACCCATACCAACTTTGGCCATGGCTGTCCTGGACATGATGGTAAAGCCCACTCATTTTCTTTTAATTTTCTGATGTACACCATTCTGCTTAAATCATGCTGTTAAGCTTGCATATTTCAAAGTAATGAAGGCACCCCTGGTGGTGTGGGGATTAGTTCTGAAAATGGAGTGTGGAAGTCAGCATCTTTTCCTCATTGCCATAATTACAGCCTCCTGGGAAAGAAAACATGCCCTGAAATTTCTGTTCTAACTCATAGATATCTAACATAATAATTTCTAACATAAAATAATCTAACATAAATTTTTAACATAGGATATTTCCCAAGTGATGCTTGTGGTAAAGAATCTGCCTGCAACTGCAGGAGATGCAAGAAGTGTGGGTTCAATCCTTAGGTCAGGAAGATCCCCTGAAGGAGGAGATGGCAACCTATTCCTGTATTCTTGCCTGAAAATTCCATGGGCAGAGGAGCCTGGTGGGTTACAGTCCTGGGGCCATAGAGAGTCGACACAACTGACCCCTGTGTGCATGCATGCTCAGTTGGGTCTGACTCTTTGTAACCCCTGTGGACTAAAGCCTGCAAGGATCCTCTGTCCATGGGGTTATCCAGGTAAGAAACCTGGAGTGAGTTGCCATTTCCTCCTCCAGGAGATCTTCCTGACCCAGGGGTCAAACTTGCATCTCCTGCATTGGCAGAAGGATTCATTACCACTGTGCCACCCAGGAAGCCATATCTGACATATTAATATATAATTATATATCATATAAGGCTTCTGAGATGGCTCGGTGGTAAAGAATCCACCTGTCCATGTAGGAGACGTAGGTTCAATTCCTGGGTGGGGAAGAGAGCCTGGAGAAGGAAACAGCAACCCATGCTAGCATTCTTACCTGGGAAATCCCATGGACAAAGGAGCCTAGCAGGCTACAGTCCTTGTGGTCACGAGTTGGGCACGGCATAGCGACTAAACCACCACCACCATATATCATATACAATATATAGTCTTTGAATATATAAATATATATTTACATTTATAATATATTAAGTGTATATACACAAGCACCATATAGACAGTGCCATTCAAATCCCTATTAGATTGAAAGAGTGCCCAAGAGACTACACATGAGCATCACCAGATGGTCAACACCGAAATCAGGTTGATTATATTCTTTGCAGCCAAAGATGGAAAAGCTCTATACAGTCAGCAAAAACAAGACCTGGAGCTGACTGTGGCTCAGATTATCAACTCCTTATTGCAAAATTCAGGCTGAAATTGAACAAAATAGGAAAAACCACTAGGTCATTCAGTTATGACTTAAACCCCTTATGATTACACAGTGGAGGTGATGAATAGATTCAGGGGATTAGATCTGGTAGACAGAGTGTCTGAAGAACTATGGACAGAGGTTAGTAACACTGTACGGGAGGTGGTGACCAAGATCATTCCTGAGAAAAAGAAATGCAAGAAGGCAGAGTAGTTGTCTGAGGAGGCCTTACAAAAAGCTGAGAAAAGAAGAGAAGTGAAAGACAGAGGAGAAAGGGAAAGATATACCTATCTGAATGCAGAGTTCCAGAGAATAGCAAGGAGAGATAAAGACTTCTTAAGTGAACGGTGCAGAGAAACAGAGGAAAACAATAGGATGGGGAAGACTAGAGATCTCTTCAAGAAAATTGGAGATACCAAGGGAACATTTCATGCAAAGATGGGCAAAATAAAGGACAGAAATGGCAAGGACTTAACAGAAGCAGAAGAGATTTTTTTTTTAAAAGGTGGCAAGAACACACAGAAGAACTATACAAAAAGGTTTTAATGACCTAGATAACCACAGTGGTGTGATCACTCACTTAGACCCAGATATCCTGGAGTATAAAGTCAAGAGGGCCTTCAGAAGCATTACTATGCATAAAGCTAGTGGAAGTGATGGAATTCTAGCTGAGCCACTTAAAGTCCTAAAGGATGATGCTGTTAAAATGCTGCACTCAATATGCCAGCAAATTTTAAAAACTCAATAGTGGCTACAGGACTGGAAAAGATCAGTTTTTATTCCAATTCCAAAGAAAGCCAATGTCAAAGAATGCTCAAACTACCATACACTTGCACTCATTTTACATGATAGCAAGATTATGCTCAAAATCCTTTAAGCTATGCTTCAGCAGTATGTGAACCAAGAACTTCTAGATGTCCAAGCTGGATTTAGAAAAGGCAGAGGAACAGGAGATCAAACTGCCAACATCTGCTGGATTATAGAAAAAGCAAGGGAATTCCAAAAAAAAAAAAAACACACACATCTACTTCTGCTTCATTGACTACTCTAAAGCCTTTGACTGTGTGAATCACAACAAACTGGCAAATTCTTTAAGAGATGGGAATACCAGACCACTTTACCTGTTTCCTGAGACACCTGTATAGAAGACAAGAAACAACAGTTAGAACCAGACATGGAACGATGGACTGGTTCAAAATTGGGAATGGAGTATTTCAAGGCTGTATTGTCACTCTGCTTGTTTAACTTATATGCAGAGTACATCATGAGAAATGCCGGGCTTAATGAATCACAAGCTGGAATCAAGATTGCCAGGAAATATATCAAAAACCTCAGATATGCAAATGATACCACTTCTGTGGCAGAAAGTAGAGAGGAATTCAAGAGCTTCTTGATGAAGTTGAAAGAGGAGAGTGAAAAAGCTGACTTAAAACTCAACAATCTAAAACCTAAGATTATGGCATCCAGTCACATCACTTAAGGACAAATAGATGGGGGGAAAGTGCAAATAGTGAGAGATTTACTTTTTGTGCTCCAAAATCACTATAGATGGGGGCTGCAGCCATGAAATTAAAAGGCACTTGCTCCTTGGAAGTAAAGCTATGATAAACCTATACAGCATATTAAAAAGTAGAGACATCAATTTGCCATCAAAGGCCCGTATAGTCAAAGCTTTGGCTTTTTCAGTAGTCATGTATGGATGTCAGAGGTGGACAATAAAGAAGGTTAAATGCCAAAGAATTTTGGCATTTTGGCAAATTTTGGCATGCTTTTGAACTGTGATGCTGGAGAACGTTCTTGAGAGTCCCTTGGACAGCAGTGAGATCAAACCAGTCAATCCTAAAGGAAACCCACTCTGAATATTCACTGGAAGGACTGAACCCAAGCTGAAGCTCCATCACTTTGGCCACCTGTTGCCAAGAGCTGACTCATTGGAAAAGACCCTGATGCTGGGAAAGATTGAGGGCAGGAGGAGAAATGGGTGACAGAGGATGAGATGGTTGGATGGCATCACCGATTCAGTGGACATGAATTTGAGCAAACTCTGGGAGATAGTAAAGGACAGAAAAGCCTGGTGTTCTGCCATTCATGTGGTTGCAAGAGTTGGACATGACTTAGAGACTGAACAGCCACAAAAACTTTAATTTGGTATCACTATTGATTTTGCTTTTCTTTACTTTCCATATTCTTGGGCATAAGGAGTTCCTATTATTGAGAGAATTCCAACTAAGGGCTTCCAACAAGAATTGTGGAGAGGTGATGATGCCATCATACACTGCAGGATGGGAGTTGTTCTATCCCATGTTTTGTCTTGGTTTAGATATGGCAGATCACAACATGACTTAGTCCCTCAGCTGGAAGTGTCAGCTAGAGAATTCATGGAGGGTAGTGAAATTTCCTCAATCTTAATGAAAGTTAAAAACTCAGCAAAACTGGTATCAACCTTTATTTTACACAAGCCTCAAAGAAAGGTTATGCATTGAACTCTTCCTGATATGCCTCACCCACTGACACATTTGATCTCTTAGTAATGCTTAATCTCAGACAATCAGATGTTTGGCCATACTGGAAAATTCATTATATTCAACTGATCTCTGGCTCATTACAAGTCTCCTTTTCTCCATTTCAATGAAATAGCAAAAGAATAAAGTTCCTTTCAGACTTTTCTTTCAGGGTATCAGAAATCTTTTGACATTATCTTCCACTATGAGATGACATGGCTGTTTTGAGTAAAACTCATTTGAAACTAATTTGAAAAAGTTTCACTATTGATTTAAAAAGATACAGTGCTTGGAGTAAAACTGCTTGTGAAGATAAATGCTAATTCTGAATAATAAGAGAAGAAACATATTACAGTTTTAAAAATGAGAGATGAGAGTAAGAAGTGAGAAGAGAGAGTGAAAAATGATAGGAATTACTAAACACTAAAAAAGTCATCTGGAAGTGCATAAACATGGTTCTCTTCTTTCCCTGTAGTAAAGATTATAGATTATAGATTTCTTAAATAGTCAATCTTCTCTTAGTGTTAACATATCAAAATGTTATTAAAAGAAAGATTGCAGCATTTTTTAGATGCCTCTTTGTTCTCAGATCCATATTTGTCCTTCTCCTACTCCTGTGTTGTCTCAGATAACCACATTCCTCAGGCTCCCATGTCTTTCTGATTTCTAGTTGGTTAAATCAACGAGAGGCACTGGCAAAAGACTACAAAGTAGAAGAGATGAATCCAGAAAATGTCTTCTCCTTCTGTCACTGGTGGCATTTTCTGTACGATCTGCGTCACCTTCAGGGTTCCAGCTTTCCACCAGTTCGTCCCTTTCTTGGTAGCCCCAGGTCCCTCCAGATTGCTCACTATCATTCTAGCTTCTTTGGGATGGTTACTCCTAAGCCTGCTAATTCCACCCCTTCATGCTCCGAACACTTGGAGTGACAGCAGATTCTAGCTCTTTCTTGTTTGATTTCTTAGCTTTTTCTATCACTTGTGTAACCAATTCTTGATATTAAATTTTTCTACTTGAAATATCTCAAGAAATTTCAGTTATCCCGATTTCTATAGTGATTTCTCTCCACTAATTTTTAAAATACTTTTTCTTCTTTTAGAACAGTTACAGAACTACAGAAAATTTGTGAAGATAGTACAGAGAGATACCATATACTCCTTACCTAATTTCCCCTATTATTAACATCTTACATTAGTATGGTACATTTGTGACAATTAATAAGCCAATAAACATATTATTATTGACAAAAGTCTACACTTCATCCAAACAGCCTTAATTTTTACTAGATATCTTTTCCAGCTACAGGATTCCATCCAACAAACCTTCACTAGTCTTCTGAGACTCCTCTTGACTATGACAGTTTCTTAAACTTTGCTTGTTTTGGATAATCTTGACAGCTTTGGAAAACACTGGTTAAGTATTTTGCAGAATTGTACTTCCATTGGGATTTAACTTCTCATGATTAGATTGAGTATGGGAGAGGAAGACTGCAAAGGTAAAATGCCATTTTCATTATCTCATATCAAAGGTCTAAACTATCAACACAGATGATCTCTATTGCTGTTGACCTTGGCCACCTGGAGGAGGTGTTCATTAGATTTCTCCATTGTAAAGTTCTCCTCCCCACATGTTTTTTTCACACTGTATTTGTTTGGAGGAATTTATTACTATGTGTAGCTCACACTGAAGGAGTGTGTGTGCCCTGTTGATTTTAATCTTATATCTTATAATCTTATATCTTATTGTTGTTCAATCATTAAGTCCTGTCTGGCTCTTTGCAACCCCATGGACTGCAGCACACCAAGCTTCCCTGTCCTTCACTATCTCCCAGCGTTTGCTCAAACTCATGTCTATTGAGTCAGTGATGCCATCCAACCATCTCATTCTCTGCCGGCTCCTCCTCCTCCTGCCCTCAATCTTTCTCAGCATCAGGGTCTTTTCCAATAAAGATAGTGCTACTTTATTGAGCCACAGAATGACTGTTCTCAATCTACTCTAGAGAATTATTTTTCCCTATCTTGACAGGTAGTGATTTTTCTTATTTAATGTAAATAAATTGCAGTCTGTTTATGGATTATACCACAATACCTTTGCACTGAAAGGTATTACTGCTTTCTCTAATTCAAATTAAAAAATCCTATATCAGTCAAAGCTCTCTTATCCCATTCCTGTAAATTAGAAATAGGCATCATACTCCACAGTTTGAAGTGAAATGTCAGAGCCCTGCAATTTTTAAAGCCTTAAAGATTTCCTTTCCCTGGAGGGAACTGGAAGAACAATTAGGTATTCATTTGGTAGAACTGTCTCATTATCTTCAGATGTGTAGGTGATTTAAAAAAAAAAAAAACCTCAGCAGCATAAGAATAAGAGGCTCAGATGAAACTGTTGTGTCAGATCCATTGATCACACAATTAGCAATAAGGGCTAAATTCTTAGCTGTTTCGTTGTTGGGGAAAAAAAAGTGGAACTACAGCCTGATATTATGCAATTTAGTCTTCTATAATTAGGGGAAGTGGTGGCATGGTCTTCAGCTTTTTAAACGAGACTGTCAGTTAAAGCAAGCATAGCATAGTTCTGCCACAGTGAGCATCCTCCTCATTTATCCCTGATGAGTAGTAAACATTTCACAGATTGACACTTGTCCATGGACCACACAGACTGTGGCAGCACTGATTTAGGGGACAATACGTAATGGTTTAGTAGTTGTTCACACTTTTGTGTTGTCCATGGGATGCTAACAGAGATGGAGCTGCATGACTTCAGTTATTCTAAAACTCTGCTAAAATGCTTCCTTGCTATTATTCTAGGCATATTTTTTCATCTAAAATCAAGAAATATAATCGTAGTGAAGAGAAAAGGACAGAAAAATTCTGGAAGCATGCAAGGGATTAGATTCTGAAGTCAGGAAATCACATCTACCTAACCTTGGAAAGTCTAGAATGGAAGAAAGGATTTCATTGGGAATGCAAAATGTTTTCATTTTTGCAAAACAAAAATAAATTATGCAACTTCCTCTCTTTTCCTCATCTCTGGTAGGCATTATATTCAATTCCCTAAGTTGTTTTTTTAAACTGCCTGGCTTCTCCGTTCTCATTGCCTCTGATAAGTGCAAGATACTTGTTTCCCTTGTACAATCATTCATAGTCTCTTCTTTTTTTCTTGCTCATATTTTGGGTACACTTTTATCTCCTTGAACACTTCTAAGACATATTTCATATCAAGTCTCCAATAATTCCAATATCAGATGTGCTGGAGGATTGAATTATTTGAAAGTTGAATTTGTATGTATATGGATAGATTGATGGATATCGCTGCAATAGTCTATTGAAATTCAGTACTTAGATGTAGATTATTGTCTGGGCTAGCATAATATTTTGCTGTCTCCAAAGAAAGTGATTTTTTTTTCATAAGAGACAGGCCCCATGACTGGATGACTGTGCCTCTGCTTTTGGTAATGATAATACAATCATCCAATAGTAGAAACATCCATCTGAAAAGTCTAGTACTTTGAGATGTGATCAGTAGGTCTCTTTTTTAGACAGAAATATTGAAACTTTGTTTCCTCTCCAAATGGAATTATATACAAATATCTAACCATTGAAAACTTTTAAAAACTTATTTGTTGTTGAGCATAAAAGAGTACAAAGATTTACCAACTGATCTATTTTCCTGTTCTATGTGGTTGAGATGGCCCAGTATGTTATCTCTCAATAATTTTAGTACTTATATTTCACAGAGAATGTCAAAATAATGAGTACATCCAATAAGTGATAAAACCTTTGAATTTAAGATACAGAGTACAATATTTCTTATTTAAAAGGCATTAATGGATAATTTGGAATGGGGCCAACATTTTAATAAAACGTTTGATTTATTACCATATCAGGCAGGTTTTCCCAAAATAAATATATTGTCAGGAGGCGCCCTCTACAGACTCTGTGGAAAAAAACTTCTCTCAAGAATGCATTAAAATTAATGTATTGGATTCATCTGATTCAGTTAAGTTCAGTTCAGTCACTCAGTATGTCCGACTCTTTGCAACCCCATGAACTGCAGCATGCACGGCCTCCCTATCCATCACCAACTCCCAGAGTTCACCCAAACTCATGCCCATTGAGTCAGTGATGCCATCGAACCATCTCATCCTCTGTCGTCCCCTTCTCCTGCCCTCAATCTTTCCCAGCATCAGGGTCTCTTCAAATGAGTCAGCTCTTTGTATCAGGTGGCCAAAATATTGGAGTTTTTGCTCCAACATCAGTCCTTCCAGTGAACACCCAGGACTGATCTCCTTTAGGATCGACTGGTTGGATCTCTTTGCAGTCCAAGGGACTCTCAAGAGTCTTCTCCAACACCACAGTTCAAAAGCATCAACTCTTCAGTGCTCAGCTTTCTTTATAGTCCAACTCTCACACCCATACATGACTACAGGAAAAACCATAATCTTGACTAGATGGACCTTTGTTGAAAGTAATGTCTCTGCTTTCTAATATGCTGTCTAGTTTGGTCATAACTTTCATTCCAAGGAGTAAGAGTTTTAATTGCATGGCTACAATTACCATCTGCAGTGATTTTGGAGCCCCCAAAAATAAAGTCACCCACTGTTTCCACTGTTTCCCCATCTATTTGCCATGAATGATGGGACCAATGCCATGATCTTAGTTTTCTGGATGTTGAGCTTTAAGCCAACTTTTTCACTCTCCTCTTTCACTTTCATCAAGCGACTCTTTAGTTCTTTTTCACTTTCTGCCATAAGGGAGATGTCATGTGCATATCTGAGGTTATTGATACTTCTCCTGGCAATCCAGCTTGTGCTTCTTCCAGCCCAGCATTTCTCATGATGTACTCTGCATATAAGTTAAATAAGCAGGGTGACAATATACAGCCTTGATGGACTCCTTTTCCTATTTGGAACCAGTCTGTTGTTCCATGTCCAGTTCTAACTGTTGCTTCCTGACTTGCATACAGGTTTCTCAAGAGGCAGGTCAGGTGGTCTGGTATGTCCATCTCTTTCAGAATTTTCCACAGTCTATTGTGATCCACACAGTCAAAGGCTTTGGCTTAGTAAATTAAGCAGAAATAGATGTTTTTCTGGAACTCTCTTGCTTTTTCAGTGATCCAGCGGATGTTGACTATTTGATCTCTCGTTCTTCTGCCTTCTCTAAAACCAGCTTGAACATCTGGAAGTTCACGGTTCACATATTGCTGAAACCTGGCTTGGAGAATTTTGAGCATTACTTTACTAGCGTGTGAGATGAGTGCAATTGTGCGGTAATTTGAGCATTTTTTGGTATTGCCTTTCTTTGGGATTGGAATGAAAACTGACCTTTTCCAGTCCTCTGGCCACTGCTGAGTTTTCCAAATTTGCTGGCATATTGGTAAATCACAGCATCATCTTTTAGGATTTGAAATAGCTCAATTGGAATTCCATCACCTCCTCTAGCTTTGTTCGTAGTGATGCTTTCTAAGGCCCCCTTGACTTCACATTCCAAGATGTTTGGCTCTAGGTGAGTGATCACACCATCATGATTATCTGGGTCGTGAAGATATTCTTGTACAGTTCTTCTGTGTATTCTTGCCACCTCTTCTTAATATCTTCTGCTTCTGTTAGGTCCGTACCATTTCTGTCCTTTATTGAGCCCATCTTTGCATGAAATGTTCCCTTGGTATCTCTAGTTTTCTTGAAGAGATCTCTAGTCTTTCCTATTCTATTGTCTTCCACTATTTCTTTGCATTGATTGCTGAGGAAGGCTTTCTTATCTCACGTTGCTATTCTTTGGAACTCAAAAGATATGATATGCATTCAAAAGGGCATATCTTTCCTTTTCTCCTTTGCTTTTCACTTCTCTTCTTTTCACGGCTGTTTGTAAGGCCTCCTCAGACAGCCATTTTGCATTTTTGTATTTCTTTTTCTTGGGGATGGTCTTGAGCCCTGTCTCCTGTACAATGTCATGAACCTTTATCCATAGTTCATTGGGCACTCTATCAAATCTAGTCCCTTAAATCTGTTTTTCACTTCCACTGTATAATCATAAGGGACTTGATTTAGGTCATACCTGAATGGTCTAGTGGTTTTCCCTACTTTCTTCAATTTAAGTCTGAATTTGGCAATAAGGAGTTCATGATCTGAGCCACAGTCAGCTCCTGGTCTTGTTTTTGCTGACTGTATAGAGCTTCTTCATCTTTGGCTGCAAAGAATGTAATCAGTCTGATTTGGGTGTTGACCATCTGGTGATGTCCATGTGTAGAGTCTTCTCTTGTGTTGTTGGAAGAGGGTGTTTGCTATGACCAGTGCGTTCTCTTGGCAAAACTCTATTAGCCTTTGCCCTGCTTCATTCTGTACTCCAAGGCCAAATTTGCCTGCTACTCCAGGTGTTTCTTGACTTCCTACTTTTTCATTCCTGTCCCCTATAATGAAAAGGACATATTTTTTGGGTGTTAGTTCTAAAAGGTCTTGTAGGTCTTCATAGAACCATTCAACTTCAGCTTCTTCAGCATTACCGGTAGGGACATAGACTTGGATTACCGTGATATTGAATGGTTTGCCTTGGAAACGAACAGAGATCATTCTGTCGTTTTGAGATTGTATCTAAGTACTGCATTTCGGACTCTTTTGTTGACTATGATGGCTACCCCATTTCTTCAAAGGGATTCCTGTCCACAGTAGTAGATGATTGCATTAAAATTTCTTAAATTTCTATTCTTATAGTTCACATACATTGTTTAGAAACATGCAGAAAAAGAGAAATATTAGCTAGTTGTTTTTTTGCATGCATGCTAAGCTGCTTCAGTTGTTTGTGTCCAACTCTGTGGGACCCTGTGGACTGCAGCCCACCAGCCTCCTCTGTCCATAAGATGGTCCAGGCAAGAATACTGGAGTGGGTTACCACGCCCTTCTCCAGGGGGATCTTCTGGACCCAATTTTTTTTTTAAGTCTTTTTAAATGTTCAGTTTCTTCATTGGCATATTTTTAGGAACTCTTCACTGGTGTGACAAGTAACACTAAACATAAATTCCATCTTCTTTAGTTATAAAAATATTATCATAGCACATATAATCAGTGTCTTTTTAAGTGATATAAACCTTAAGTATGATGATGAATTTGATCTTTGGTGATTAGTAGGAGAATACTTTGAGAACGCAAAAGTTCAGAAATAAAACTTACTTTTAAAGAAACCCAGATCTGTTAACTATTTTGTGTTTTTTCTATTATGTAATTGACTCAAATATCTCTAGTTTCAACATACTTTAAAAGAGGAAAATAGGGATATATTTATCAGCCAACTGTCTGGTAGACTACTATGAAGACAAAAAGGAATGCTGTTTACACTGTAATGACAACCATTTCATCTAAATGAAAGTAGCCTAAATTCTACTTTTCTTAGAGCTGGGTGGTGAAAAGCATTACTCACTGTTAAGTGTAGAAATTTTTTCTCTTAGATCCTAGGAAAAGGGAGACTTACTCTTAGCAGGAAGACAGAGAGAAAGTGAAACTTGTGGCTAATACCATATGATTAAAATCCATCATGATCAATCAGGAAATTAATAGCTAATGTTTGAGTTCTCCAATATATAAGACATTGCTACACTTTATATGTCCTTACTAATTTAATAGTCACAAATATCTTAAGAAAGAGAATAAAACCCAGAAGCAAACAAAAAGACAATCTACAGAATGGCGGGATATATTCACAAATGATGCAACTGACAAGGGATTAGTCTCCAAAAATTTATAAACAACTCATGTTGCTCAATATCCAAAAAGCAAACAACCCAATCGAAAAAGAAGCATAAGACCTAAATAGACATTTCTCTCAAAGATTACATACAGATGGCCAAGATGCATATAAAAAGATACTCTACTTCACTAATTATTAGAGAAATGCAAATCAGAAGTACAATGAGATATCACTTCACACCAGTCAGAGTGGACATCAAAAAGTCTACAGACAACAAGTTTCTAGAAGGTATAGAGAGAAGGGAAACCTCCTACACTGTTGGTGAAAATGAAAATGATTTAATTATTATGGAGAAGATAATGAAGTTTTCTTTAAAAACTGAAAGCAGAACTACCATATGATCCAGCAAGTCCACCGCTGGGCATGTATTCAGAGAAAAACATGGCTTGAAAGTGTACATGCACTTCAGTGTTTGTTGAAGCACTGTTTACAATAGCCAAGACATGAAAGAAACTTAAATGTTCATTGATAGATTAATAGATAAAGAAGATATGGTACACATATACAATGGAATATTACTCAGTCATTAAAAAGAATGGAATAATGACATTTATAGCAACATGGATGAAACTGGAAATTATCATACTAAGTGAAGTAAGTCAGACAGAAAAAGACATGTATCATATGATATCATTTACATGAGGAATCTAAAACATGATACAAACTTATTTATAAAACAGGAAGACTCATAGTGTCAGAGAATGAACTTATAGTTACCAGGGGGAAAGGGCAGTGGGAGAGGAATAGACTGGGAGTTTGGGATTGACATATACACACTGCTATATTTTAACTAACAAGATTCTACTGTAAAAAATAAATTAGAAAATACCTTATGAGTAGATTGGAGAAGGAAATGGCAACCTACTCCAGTATTCTTGCCTGGAAAAACCCATGGATGGTGGAGCCTGGCAGACTGCAGTCTAGGGTCGCCAAGAGTCAGACATGACTGAGCGGCTTCACTTCACCGTGAGTAGATAATACTATTATCCCTGTTTTATAGGTAAGAAAACCAAACAGCAGAGAGAAGTAACAAGTCCAACATTCACCAAGATAATAATTGTGAAACTAAGATTCCCTGAACTATGATGCTCTTATCGCTTTTATAATAATATTACTTTCACCAAAGAAACAGCATGCTGAAGACTTTGCATCCATCTCTCTAGTCCGGGCTTACTAAAGCATTAATTAGCTCACACAACAGGCTCGGCACCTGCTGAAGTGAAAGTGAAGTCGCTCAGTTGTGTCCAACTCTTTGCGACCCATGGACCCACCAGGCTCCTCTGTCCATGGGATTCTCCAGGCAAGAATACTGGAGTGGGTTGAAAGGACAATAAAAATTCTAAGTGCTAGGTATTCAAAAGTGATTAAGACTCACTTATTTGGGGCTTTGCATTTAATGAAAGCAGCAGACATAATAACAATGAGATGTGATAAATTTGAAGAGATGTATGTATGAAATACTAAAGCGCACAGGAGAGGGGTATTCTTGTTAAGGGGAAATCCAAGAAGATAGAGCAGCCTCTGCAAATACTCAGCGTTGAAAGAGCAAGGCTTGTTCAGAGAAGCACAGTATGGAGCTCAAAATGGCTGGAGCATGAAGGTCAAAGGCAGGCCAGTGGGAAATGGGAAGGGAAAAGAGGTGGGGGTAAATCAGAAAGCATATTGTATCCTACTGTCTATGTAATGTTTTTCACTTTGTTTTCACTTTAAACAACATGTTTAAAACTCAGCTCATTTGATCAGACTAGTGGTTACCCGTGAGAAGATGGTTAGGAGGAGGGGAAAGACAGGGGTAGAGGATTAAGGGGGTACAAACTACTACGGTAAAACAAGTAATATATAAGGTACATTGCACAGCACAGACAGTGAAAGTGAAACTGAAGTCGCTCAGGCGTGTCCGACTCTTTGCGACCCTGTGGGCTGTAGCCTACCAGGCTCCTCCGACCATGGGATTCTCCAGGCAAGAATACTGGAGTGGGTTGCCATTGCCTTCTCCAGGGGATCTTCCCAACCCAGGGATGGAACCCGCATCTCCCACATTGGAGGCAGACGCTTTCACCTCTGAGCCACCAGGGAGGGCAGTTTATTACAGCACAAAGAATACAGCCAATATTTTATAGTAACTTTAAATGGGATACAAAAATATTAAATCACTATGTTGTACACCTGAAAGCAATGTAATACTGTAACTCGGCTGTACTGTAGTAATAATAGTAACAGAGCTTATTTTCTTCTGGTGAAGCATGGTCCTTTTGTGGAGTTTCTCATTTTGGTTAACAGCACCCCGGACCACACAATTAACCAAAGCAGAAATATCTGAGGCATCTTCAAAGCTTTTTATTTAGTCACGCTTTACATCAAACGACTCCAAGTTCTACTGATACTACATCCCAAATCTCCATATAGTCTTCCATTCATCTCTCAATCTAGGCCACTACCTCTTTAGTTAAGTTCTTATTGATTGTCAGCATCTCTCAGGGTAATTCCTTATGCTTGCTCTCCCTCCACTGCACACTATGTTATAGGAAGCAATTGTTCTAGAATACCAATCCAATCCTCTCACTGCTGTGCTTAAATCCTCAGTGGCACCCTATTACCTTCAGGAGAAAAAAAAATCCCCAAATCTTTAACACACACAGCTCTCTACCATCTGCCCTAATCTATATTTCTGATATCTCCTTCTGTACTACCTAATGTACACACACTGGATTTCAGCTCTGCTGAACTACTTCCAGTTATTCTGGTTCAGGTGTTGAGTAGCTTAGTCATTAGGCATGTGGCCTCCCTGTTCAACCTGACTTGATTTCAAACCCTGTCCATTCAGTAGTTAGCTGTGTGGTTTTAAGAACGCAATTTAATTTCTCTGGGACTGAATATTCTCAGCTACAAAAGAAGGAATACAGAGAATTATTGGTTGTGAGAAGCAAATGAGATATTTGCACTTTGCAAAATGCCTGGCCTTTATTTACATTTAATAAATATTAACTTTGTGTTTTTTAAAAAAAAATTCTGCACCTGCAAATATGTGGTTCATTGCTCTTAGAATAACCTATTTCTACATAAGTGTTTACCTGACAATTTCTTACTCACAGTTGAATATTATTTGACATGGTAAATACTCTGATAACAAACAGCCAAAAGGTCGTCTCTCCCAGGTGCTCTTGCCTGGACTCCTGAAGGAAGATTTAGAAAATCTTGTTAAATCCTCCAATAGCACATCTACTATAGTAACTATCACAAGAATGTAATTATGCATTTTTCTGCTTCTGAGCCCTGGAGGAAGGATACTGATTGTGACTGAAATGTGCAATAAATACTTATTGAATGAATGATATTGGCCAGTTCAAGAAGACGGCTTGTTGGCTTGACTGTTATCACCTTACTGATTTCTGTTATATTCTCAAGCAAATTTTAAGACTAGTAAAAATCAGCTATCTTTTAGAAAGCCCAGAGATAAACCCAGGAACATATGGACACCTTATCTTTGACAGAAGAGGCAAGAATATACAATGGAGAAAAGACAGCCTCTTCAATAAGTGGTGCTGGGAAAACTGGACAGCTACATGTAAAAGAATGAAATTATAATACTTCCCTAACACTGTACACAAAGATAAACTCAAAATGGGTTACAGACTTAAATGTAAGGTCAGGAACTCTAAATCTCTTAGAGGAAATCTCTAAATCTCTTAGAGGAAAACATAGGCAGAACCCTCTTTGACATAAATCGATGCAAGATTCTCTCTGACCCACCACCTTGAGTAAAGGAAATAGAAACAAAAAGAAGCAAATGGAACCTAATTAAACTTAAAAGCTTTTGCACAACAAGGGAAACTATAGAAAAGATGAAAAGACAGCCCTCAGAAAGGGAGAAAATAATTGCAAATGAAGCAACTGACAAAAAATTAATCTTCAAAGTGGATAAGCAGCTTATACAGTTCAATATCAGAAAAACAACACAGCCAAAAAAAAGGGGGGAGCAGAAGACCTAAAGCAACATCTCTCCAAAGAAGACATAAGATGGCCAATAAACACATGAAAAGATGATCCAAATCACTTATTATTAGAGAAATGCATATCAAAACTAAAATGAGATATCACTTCACATTATTCAGAACGGCCATCATCAAAAAAATCTACAAACAGTGAATGCTGGAGAGGATGAGGATAAAAGGGAACCCCCTGCATAGTAGGTGGGAATGTACACTGGTACAGCCTTTATGGAGAACAGTATGGAGATTCCTTAAAAAAAAAAAAAAAAAAAACTAGCAATCAATCTATCACATGACCCAGCAAAGAGATTAAGAAGTGGCTAGAATACACAGAAAGTAAAAGTCATTCAGTTGTGTCCAACTCTTTGCAACCACATAGACTATACAGTTCATGGAATTCTCCAGGCCAGAATACTAGAGTGGGTAGCTGTTCCATTCTCCAGGACACCTTCCCAACCCAGGGATCGAATCCCACATTGCAGGGGGATTCTTTACCGGCTGAGCCACAAGGGAAGCCCAGAATACAGAGAAGAACTATACAATAAAGGTCTCAACCACTCAGATAACCAAGATGATGCGGTCATTCACCTAGGACAGGACATCCTGAAGTGTGAAGTTGGGTAGTTCTTAGGAAGCAATATTACGAATGAAGCTAGTGGAGGTGGTGGAATTCCAGCTGGTCTAGTTCAAATCCTAAAAGATGGTGCTGTGAAAGTGCTGCACTCTATAGTTCAGCAAATTTGGAAAACTCACCAGTGGTCACAGGACTGGAAAAGATCAGTTTTCATTCCAATCCCAAAGAAGGGCAATGCCAAAAATGTTCAAACTACCATACAATTGTGGTCATTTCACATGCTAGCAAGGTTATGCTCAAAATCCTTCAAGCTAGACTTCAGCAGTTTTTGAACTGATAACTTCCAGATGTACAGGCTGGGTTTAGAAAAGGCAGAGGAATCAAATTTCAAATTGCCATCTTTCTAACTTACTTCACTCTGTATAATGGGCTCCAGTTTCATCCATCTCTGTGGGAGAAGGCGAGGGTGGGATGTTTCGAGGGAACAGCATTGAAACATGTATATTTATCTAGGGTGAAACCGATCATCAGCCCAGGCTGGATGCATGAGACAAGTGCTCGGGGCTGGTGCACTGGGAAGACCCAGAGGGATCAGGTAGAGAGGGAGGTGGGAGGGGGGATCGGGATGGGGAATACATGTAAATCCATGGCTGATTCATGTCAATGTATGACAAGAACCACTACAATATTGAAAAGTAATTAGCCTCCAACTAATAAAACTAAATGAAAAAAAAAATTTCAAATTGCCAACATTCATTGGATCATGGAGAAAGCAAAGGAGTTCCAGAAAACATCTACTTCTGCTTCATTGACTGTGTGGATCACAACAAACTGTGGGAAATTCTTAAAGAGTTGGGATTTACAGACCACATTGTCTGTCTCCTGAGAAACCTGTATGTGGGACAAAAAACAACAGTTAGAACCTGACGTGGAACAATGGACTGGTTCAAAATTGGGAAAGGTGTATGACAAGGCGGTTTATTGTCACTCTGCTTATTTAACTTCTATGCAAAGTACATCATGCAAAATACTGAGCTGGGTGAATCATAAGCTGGAATCAACTTTGCTGGGAGATATATCAACAACCTCAGATATGCAGATGATATCACTCTAATGGCAGAAAGTGAAAAGGAACTAATGAGCTTCTTGATTAGGGTGAAAGAGGAATGTGAAAAAGTTGGCTTGAAATTAAACATTCAAAAAACTAATATAACAGCACTCAGTCCCATCATTTCATGGCAAATAGATTGGGAAAAAGTGAAAACAGTGACAGATTTCATTTTCTTGGACTCCAAAATCACGGCAGACAGTGACTGTAGCCGTGAAACTGAAAGATGTTTGCTCACTGGAAAAAAAGTAATGAAAAAAATAGACAGAATATGAAAAAGCAGAGGTATCATTTTGCTGACAAAGGTCCATATGGTCAAAGCTATGGTTTTTTCAGTAGTTATGTACGGATGTGGGAGTTGGATCATAAAGAAGGCTGAACATCGATCAATGGATTCTTTTGAATAGTGGTGCTAGAGAAGAGTCTTGAGAGTCCCTTGGACTGCAAGGAGATCAAACCAGTCAATCCTAAAGGAAATCAAGTCTGAATATTCCTTGAAGGGACAACTGCTGAAGCTCCAAAACTTTGGCCACCTGATGTGAAGAGCCAACTCATTGGAAAAGACCCTGATGTAGGGAAATATTGAAGGCAGGAGGAGAAGGGGGGCGACAAGGGATGAGATGGTTGGATAGCATAACTGACTCGATGGACATGAATTTGAGCAAACTATGGGAGATAGTGGAGGACAGAGGAGCCAAGTGTGCTACAGTCCATGGGGTTGCAAAGAGTGGACATGACTTGACAATTGAACAACAAATGACAAAATAATCCCACTACTGTGCATATACCCTGAGCAAACCACAATCGTAAAAGACACACGTACCCCAATGTTCATAGCGGCACTATTTACAACAGTCAGGACATAAAGCAACCTAGATGTCCATCAACAGATGAATGCATAAGGAAGTGGTACATACATACAATGGAATATTACTCGGCCATTAAAAGAATGAATTTGAGTCAGTTGTTGTGACGTGGATGAACCTAGAACCTATTACACAGAGTGAAGTAAGCCAGGAACAGAAAAACAAATATTGTATATTAACTCAGAACTATGGAATCTAAAAAAAATGGTACTAAGGAAGCTATTTGCAGAGAAGGAATGGAGACTCAGATGTAGAAAACGGACTTGTGGACACAGCAGGGGAAGAGACCATGGGGTGAACTGAGAAAGTAACACTGACATATATATATACTATCTTGTGTAAAACAGAGAGCTAGTGGGAAGTTGCTATATAATACAGGGAGCCCAGCCTGGCAATCTATGATGACCTCGAGGGAGATGGGGGCAGGGGAGGGTGGCTCAAGTGGGAAGGAATATACATATATAATTATGACTGATTCATGTGGTTATATGGTAGAAAGCAACATAACATTTAAAGCAATTTTCCTCCAATTAAAAAATACATTTAAAAAATCAGTTATCTTTGTAAATTTACTTATTCCCTTGGTAAATGTTCATTGGGATTCTATGCTATGGCATTTTGGTAGATTCAGGGATACAAGCAACAAAATATCAAAGCAAATACTTAGTTCACACAATTGATGTTTAAAATCAAGATAGAATGTGCTCATAACCTCTTTTCTTCAAATAGTGCTAAAATTATCGGATAAAATAACAAACCAACTGGGTAAGAACAAATTCATCAATTTTTAAAAAATCTGCCAAGCCCTGCACAATCACTGGTCTTTTTTCCCATAAACATGTGCTGGAAATACACATAGTATCACTGAAATAGAGACTTGAGTTTCCTGAGATAACATAGTAGATATCTTTTGCATGGGTTTATATATCAGATAGGCCCAGGCTTAGCAAATAATTTTGGAAACTGGAAATACTTGATAAGAATAAGTCTACATGCACATCCACAGGTTGAAGTGGGAACTTCCCAGGTATGGTTGTTGAGATGCAGGCATATAGGTGAGAGTCTTAGCCCTAGGTCATAGGATTTTTTTTTTTTTTTTTTAGGTCATAGGATATTGATTGTCGGTAAAACACAAAGTCTTTCTCTCTTACTCCTCTCACCTAAAAGAATTTGGTCACTTAAGTCTATGACCCTCACAACCTACGTTTGCCTCATTTCATCCAGTTCTGACCCACAACACCTCCCCGACCCCTACCCCGTGTCACCTACTCTTGACTTCTCCGGGCACTGATGCTTGTAGTACCTCCTTTTGGAAACCGCTCCTGCTTTGATTGTCATGAAACACTTCACATTCTTTTTATACCTCCCTAATTTCTCCTCATTTATTTTGTAGGCCTCTCTTCCTTTCCCTACCTTTTAGGCTCTTTACACGAGTTTCTTTACTTTCCAGTTTTTCACTTGCTGAGTCAACTCACACCTACAGCTCCAACTATCACTTCTATGTGGATGACTCTCCAAATCTAAATTGGAAATGTAATCCCTCTTGCACCCTCCAGTTCCATATTTCAGCTGCTTACTTGGTATCACCCTCTGGCTCTTCTAAAAACACTTGAAATTCAACGCATCTAAAACTGAGTCAGTATTTTCTCCAGGGTGCATATCTGTCTTTAGACTTTGCTGTTTTACACTAATGGTATTAGCATCCTGTGTGTGTGTGTGTGTGTGTGTGTTAGTCCCTCAGTTGTGTCCGACTCTTTGAGATCCCATAGACTGTAGCCTGCTAGGCTTCTCTGTCCATGGAATTCTCCAGGCAAGAATACTGGAGTGGGTTGCCATTCCTTTCTCCAGGGGATCTTCCCAATCCAGGGATCGAACCCAGGTCTCCTGCATTACAAGCAGATTCTTTACCATCTGAGCCACTGGGGAAGCCGATATTAGCAACCTCTAATCATGCAAATTCTAAAACTAGTACAGTCTCAGTTGCCACCTCGACCTCAATGGCCAATTCTTGCAGCATGTACCTATGTCAAGTATTCCACCCCATCCCTTCTTTTCCAGTTTTTCTGCCTCTTCTTTAACACAGTTCTCTAACCAAGACTACAGAAAATTTCTTGCCTGCACTCTCTTCCCCATATAATTGGTCCTGCTTACTGCCTACTCTCAACTTAGCTCTTTGTACACTAGTTGAGGCAAAGCTCCTTTTCCTCAGTTGGTTTAGACCATAGGGACCCATTAATCCCCAATTAGCCTATCCCCCACCCCAGGTACCCAGCCATAGTCCTCAAACCATGGGAGGAAGAAGACATAGATCATCTCAAGTAATAGATAGCCCAATGCATACTACATGTCATAGAGATGCCAGGAGTAATTAATAAGCTATTGAAGATAGGATTCTTTTATAGAGGTTATTTTCTTCCTACTCATTTTAGCACTACAAGAAATTTATCTCAAATCAACTGCAATCAAATCAAATACATACAAATAGCAACATATTGATAACTGATAGCACCATTAATTACTTGATTTTTTCAACTTCCCTATTTACACAGGTTTCTACTTCAGGAAATTTGTCAAAGGAATTGCTTAGTTTGTTGTTGTGTAGTTGCTAAGTCAAGTCCAACTCTGCAACCACATGGACTGTAGCCTGCCAGGCTCCTCTGTCCATGGGATTCTCTAGGCAAGAGTACTGGAGTGGGTTGCCATTTCCTTCTCCAAGGGATCTTCCCAACCCAGGGATGAACCCTCATCTCTTCCATCTCCTGCACCGGCAATCACATTCTTTACCACCGATCCACCTAGGAAGCCCAGTTTTGGCCTTCACCCTAAAGAAAACCTTGCCTTCTTGCAGAAAGCTGATAAATAGATTAAGTCATTTTAGATAATTAGAGCATTTTTTATTCTAAAGTGACAACATAAATCCACTCTTACATGCAAAGGATTAAGCTAAATTCTCAAAATTTATGGGTACTTAAAAAACTCAGAGATGCAAATATTTTAAATGTAACAATGTATTGAGTGAAAAAATACTTCTCACTTTAATCCTTTTTTTGTAGTTCTGAAATATCGGCTTTCTGAGAACACTTATGGTTTTGACTTCCTAAACATTCATCATAACATCGTGATATATTTTTCCAGAAGCAGTGGATTTAATCTTATCACATAACTGTTACTGGAGTTTGGGTAAACAATGATTTTTTTAAGGCAGTAGCTTAAGTGTAAGAATGAGGTCCACTGAAATAGAAACCAAGCATGCAATTAGAAAATATTTTGTATATCTTTTCTAAGATTCATTCCAACACAAATGAGAGGTTAAGCAGGGAAGAAGTCTGATGAGATCATTCTTTGATTTATCATCATCCCATAGTATTCAGCAAAGCATTCATCACACTGTGGTGACCCCTAAAAAAGGTCAAATGTTTCTTATTTAGAAATTGCCTCAATTGACTCTTCCTTTGTAAAAGTAAAGAAACTAGAGAGTTTAAGAGCCAGTTTGCTCCTGGTGCTTAAACTTCACATCGTTTTGACAGGTTCCATCTCAAAGCACAGCCAGTCATTCATGATCACTCTGTTCAAAGCCCCTCTCCCACCTTCATGTTCTATCTCTGTGAATGAATTTCAATTTTCCTTATGTAGGGTTAGCACAGAATAATGGATAATCACAACACCATGGAGCTCAAGTAGATTTGGGGTCTGACACTGTTTCTATCACATATTAAATATGTAACCTTGGCTAACTACTAATTTCGGTAAGACCTTGACATTCAAAGTGTGGTCTGTGGACCAACAGCATCTGCAACACCTGGGAACTTTTCAAACATGCAAACTTGCAGCCCCATCTCGGAACTTTGGAGTCAGAATCTCCACTTAAATTCTCCATTAAAATTGCCAACAGGGGAGGAGGAGAGGAGGAGGATAAAGACAGTAGTTTTTACAGGGTGCTGTTTTATGAGATACAGAAAGTGACTCATAATTTAAGGATTATTACATGACAAGTTTTGTATGTCTTTTAATTTGTAATAGATTCTTGCAAGCTAGACATTACCTCACTGTCTCATTAAAAGCTTTGCTATTATTCCTAATTCATTTTGATGATCTATTTTTCAAATGGTGGTAAGTAGAATGATACGGGGGTGTGTGTGTGCTCAATTTTTCAGTCGTGTCCGACTCTTTGCAACCCACTGAACAGTAGGTAGCCCACCAGGTTCTTCTGTCCATGGAATTTTCCAGGCAAGAAATACTGGAGTGGGTTGCCATTTCCTATTCTAAGGGATCTTCTAGACTCAGGGGTCTAACCCACATCTACTGTGTCTCTTGCATTGGCAGGCAGATTCTTTACCACTGAGCCACCAGGGAAACCCTATGATATGGAGTGATGGGTCATAATTTTTTTTTACTTTGATTTGAGAATTTCTGATTAGATACAGAATGCCTTTCTCTTTTTAGCTTTATTTTGATGAACTTTTACTTCTAAGTCTTGCCTCCTGTTAGTATCTGTTTATCTGTTTAATGTATTTTATCCTAAGATTTCCTATGCCTTTGAATGTTGTTACAAACTCACTACGTGTGACTAGCATCTCTACCCTGAACTTGATAAAGGTTTAGGAAAGACAGCCCTTTCAGGATCCTGAACACGGGATCCAGGTTTAAACACTCACATGTCTGAACCTACAACTTTAATCCAAGACCAAAGAATCCTATTTTAAAAGATTTCTCCAAGCAGCTTTTTCTTGTATCTCACAATCTGCAGTGATTTAGGCAGAGATATGTAATAGAGAGCTGAATTTTCAGCTTCTGGAGCCTACTATGTCATTTAAAAACAACCTCTGTGATATTGGACAAGCCATTGAATTTCGTGTCTTGGTATGGACTGGAAGTAATCGTACACTATGATTTAGCAAGTCTGTTGTGGTTTCCCATAGCTGTGTTTGCTGTGCTATGAAGGTCCAATCTGATAACTTATGCAAACAAAACCCTTCACAGGCTTTCCCCACACCTGACCCTCATCTCTGTTACTCTCCTAAACCACCTTTATCCCTTTCTCATAATTGTACAAACCTCTAAGTTAGTTACATATTAGGCACGATTTCTCTATTAGTAGCTTCCAACAAAGCACATTTTTCTTGTTAGAATCACTGAGTTTTTCTCTCAGGTTCCTTCCTTTCTCCTTCTAATTACAGCATGAATTCACATTTCCACAATTCCAGAGAGGATTTCTTGCAAGCTAAAAGGTCTGCAAGAACTCACGGATCAGGTCCACTTTGGAGAAGGGGAGGGTTATCGCAGTCTACATGCAGCCTGCAAGTAACTCTTTATTCCTAAGAGAATGTTACAACGATAAGGTTTACCAAACGCTTACTATGTACCAAGCACCACCCCAGGCATTTTGCACACACTCATTCGGTTCTCAGATTACCCAGTGACTATTATCAGCCTCATCTGTAATTTACAATGAAATTCCAGACACAGGGACGCTCAATCACTTGCCCAAAGTATGGAGCCAGGCAATCAAAGACGCAGTATTAGTCATAGTGATGCTTGCTTTCTTTTGCTGCACATGGATTCTGAATTTCACAAGAAGGTATCCGGATGCCCCTTATCGGGATGTGAATACTTTCTTTGGGCTCCCAGCAGCTGGCTGCTGCCCCCTGGAGAGTGACGTTACATCGGAGGGGAGCCAGGAGGCAGAGCGCGAGCCAGCGAGCGAGCGCACAGCCCTGAGCGTGCAGCCCGCAGGCAGACGCCGGCGGGTCCGAGGCGCCAGGCGGTGGCCGGTGGAACCGGGACAGGATCGTCGGAACCTGTTGCTGAAACCCAACCAGGACGCTTCGGCGCCGCTGGGGCTCTGCCCCGGCGTGGTCTGCAGGTAGGAGCGCGGATCAGATTGGGCTGGGGACCCCAGTGCCCGCAGCTGGCTTGGATGATTTGCATTAGCGATTGGGGAGAGTGTTATCTTGGATTTTGCGACTTTATTCTTTCCACTTTTCCCAAATCCCTTCCTAGTCCCACGGGGCAGTGTCTGTGAACTCACAGTCCAGGAAGGCGACCCTTTGGTCACCAGCGTGACTTTTGGGGGCTTCTGTGCCCAGGCTGTCCAGACCACTGATGCCCTTTCCCAGGCTCCTAGCTCTGGGATGGAGCTAGGAACGGGGAGGAGGGAGCCACTTTTATAACCTTAAAGTTCTCCAAAAACCCCTCCATAGCAACCCCACCACTCTTTTTTTTTTTTTTTTTTTTTTAAATAACTTTCCTGTTGAGTCTTCTTGAAGTCCATGCCTGATATAGTGAGTTTTCTAAACTTCTGTCTACATTTGTGATGATTTGAGCAATGATCTTTGGGTATCTGAGTGAGGCTGCATCTTGTATGCTTTTATTTGCCAGAAAGGCTAAAAAATGTGGTTTTTTTACCCAGGTCCAGCACAGAGCCCTCAGTGAAGGCACTTGGAGAGATTATTTTTAGCTCTTTCTCAGGAGAAAGGGTTTCCAGACAATGCCAAGTTTAGCCTGTCTTTTACCAAAACTCCAGGCATTTGCCAGAGGTTCAGCCCTTGGTCAAAGATAGCATCTGGTGTGGAAAAACAGGAGTGTTCTCTGCTCTGGGTTATGTTTGTTTTTTTTTTTAAGGCAGAACTATAAACTAAGAAACAAAGATGCATTTGCTTATCCCTTCTTTTGCCCTCAGCTAGATTATAGATATTTCAAAAAATTATTTAAAGAATCAAATCTAAGATGGCATAAGTTATAAGAATATGATAGATTTCTGATCGAAGTATTAAAAGTTATTTTAACCATGTGTCTAAATTTCTCTTTCCATTATACATCCAAATCATTTTCAACTGATAATGACCAATGATGGGCAAATTCTGGTTTGTAATGTGTGGACACATTTCTGTTTCCAGCTTCAACCCTAATTGTGTAAACCAAAATAGCTTGTGTAAAATAATCTTAATATTTTAAGTTATGATTGAATTTGCAAAACTGCTGTGAAATGCTCAAGATAGAACCATTACCATGAACAAAGAGTTGAGTGGCAACTGTATGCAGAGTTTGGTTAGCATCTTTCATCTGTTAAAAGCTGCTATCATTTAAGAGAACAGGTCTTCACTGTATACTGCATTATCATCATTAAAAAGTAGTTATTATACTAACCTAAAATGTAATTTCAATATTGCTTTATGATGCATTAATATGTTATTCATATGTTATCTTCTGCTTTTTTATTAACATAAATATTTTTCTAAAATCCATGTCTTCCAAAAAGATCTTCCTAATAGCCATTTTTCTTGATGTCCATAGGCATCTTCAGGAAAGTTTGACTCTCAAACATTTTTTTCTTAGTCTATCATCTATCTGTCTATTTTATCTGACATTTTTATTCCTGAGCATTTTATGAATACATTATGAAGTATTTAAAAGTCTATATTAGAAATTTGTTGTTTTATTTTTATGATTCTTTTAAGCCTTTTATAGCTCCTTTTAAGTACACCAGTATTCTTTTTTTACAGATTCAAAGGCTGTAGAATGTATAGATATAAATTTACTATTAACCAGTAAATGATTTTCTCCTTCAAAAATTGTTTATTGTTCTTGTATTTATTGTTTATTATTATTTATCTGTGTGTGTGACTGTTGATAAAAAAAAATTCATGAAAATGCCTCTCTGATAAATATTCATGAATGTTTTCACTGTAGTGCCCTAAAGTGGATCTCCAGCTGTAATACAGACATAAGAATAACTGTTCCTCAAAGCATCATATATTAAAAAATAATCATTTTGTAAAATATTACTTTCCTTATACTGGAGAGGGGAAGTTATTTTAAGTGAACACTTTAAAACTGTTGTACATATTAAAAGAAATATGTTCCTAAAATAGATCTATATAGTCTTATATTAATCTTACCAAGAAGTTCTCTTAAACACATGAATTTTATGCCTGCAATTAGCCTGCTGTTGACAGCTGATTTTTCTTTCTTTCCTAATTACCTTTAGTTTTAAGTTCTAGCTCTGGGGGATCAACTGGCTCTTAACTGAATTTTCCAATTGCCTTGAAACTGAACATTCGGGGTCTAGAAGGTCCCTTACTCTATCGAACCAAAGGCAGATGGAAGGATATTGCCCCAACAATGAGTTACAATAGTCACCACAACAAACAGTTGTTTTGAATGAGTCTCTTGTCCTTTAAGCACCTTGTGGAATTCTGAGATACCAGAGTTACAAAAATGAAGAGAGAAAGTTCTTTTCCCAGTCAGGGTTCTCAATTGGCTCTGTGCCTGAGGCAAATCATTTAACTTGAGTCTAAATTTCTCAAATATAAATGGATAAGTTAGAATATGCTTTCTAAAATCTTTTCACCCCTCTGGGTTTTCCTGTTGCTATGATAAGAGGGCAAACGATCCAGTGTGAGAAGGCATAGATATCCTTGTTTTGCTACTTGAAAGCAGCCACCCTTAGGCAAGGCCTGAAAATTTTATAAAATCACTATCTCCTGTCTCAACTGGGCGATTAGAAGGAATGAATGGACTGGTATAGGTGACTGTGCTGGATGCAGCCTCTGGCACAGCAATGTTCTTTAGGACACCCATCTCTGACAGATCGAAAGTTCTTCTCTCCAGTGGGGAGGAGATGAGAGAAATGCAGAGAAATTCCTTCCACATGTTCAAGTGGCTGTTACCAGTCCATGCCTGCTTGCTAAGTTGCTTCAGTCATGTCTGACTCTTTGCGACCCTATGGACTGGAGCCTGTCAGGCTCCTCTGTCCATGGGATTTTACAAGCAAGAATATGGGAGTGGATTGCCATTTCCTTCTCCGGGGGATCTTCCTGACTCAGGGATCAAACCCGTGTCTCTTATGTCTCCTGCATTAGCAGCAAGTTGTTTACCACTAGCGCCACCGGGGAAGCTCTATCAGTGCAGCTTCTCCAGTGTGTATCAGGGATCAGGACATAGGATGATCAGAGCCTCAAGCATGGCGTGAATGCCTCTTTGATATTTCACCAACTCTCCCCTCACACACAAAAATTCAAAATGAGTTAGGACAGCACAAAAATCCACCTCCATGCCACAGAGTTCAGTTCAGTTCAGGTCAGTCGCTCAGTTGTGTCCGACTCTGCGACCCCATGAATCGCAGCACGCCAGGGCTCCCTGTCCATCACCAACTCCCAGAGTTTACCCAAACTCATGCCCATCGAGTCGGTGATGCCATCCAGCCATCTCATCCTCTGTCGTCCCCTTCTCCTCCTGCCCCCAATCCCTCCCAGCATCAGGGTCTTTTCCAATGAGTCAACTCTTTGCATGAGGTGACCAAAGTATTGGAGCTTCAGCTTCAGCATCAGTCCTTCCAATGAACACCCAGGACTGATCTCCTTTAGGATGGACTGGTTGGATCTCCTCGCAATCCAAGGGACTCTCAAGAGTCTTCTCCAACACCACAGTTCAAAAGCATCAATCTTTTGATGCTCAGCTTTCTTCACCATCCAACTCTCACATCCATACATGACCACTGGAAAAACCATAGCCTTGACTAGACGGACTTTGTTGGCAAAGTAGTGTCTCTTTTAAATATGCTTTCTAGGTTGGTCATAACTTTCCTTCCAAGGAGCAAGCATCTTTTAATTTCATGGCTGCAATCACCATCTGCAGTGATTTTGGAGCCCCCTAAAAAAAGTCTGACACTGTTTCCACTGTTTCCCCATCTATTTCCCATGAAGTGATGGGCTCAGATGCCATGATCTTAGTTTTCTGAATGTTGAGCTTTAAGCCAATTTTTTCACTCTCCTCCTTCACTTTCATCAAGAGGCCTTTTAGTTCATCTTCACTTTCTGCCATAAGGGTGGTGTCATCTGCATATGTGAGGTTATTGATATTTCTCCCGGCAATCTTGATTCCAGCTTGTGCTTCTTCCAGCCCAGCATTTCTCATGATGTACTCTGTGTATAAGTTAAATAAGCAGGGTGAGAATATACAGCCTTGACAGACTCCTTTTCCTATTTGGAACCAGTCTGTTGTTCCATGCCCAGTTCTAACTGTTGCTTCCTGACCTACATACAGGTTTCTCAAGAGACATGTCAGATGGTCTGGTATGCCCATCTCTTTCAGAATTTTCCACTGTCTACTGTGATCCACACAGTCAAAGATTTTGGCATAGTCAATAAAGCAGAAATAGATGTTTTTCTGGAACTCTCTTGCTTTTTCGATGATCCAGTGGATGTTGGCAATTTGATCTCTGGTTCCTCTGCCTTTTCTAAAACCAGCTTGAACATCTGGAAGTTCACGGTTCACGTATTGCTGAAGCCTGGAGAATTTTGAGCATTACTTTACTAGCCTGTGAGATGAATGCCATTGTGCTGTAGTTTGAGCATTCTTTGGCATTGCCTTTCTTTGGGATTGGAATGAAAACTGACCTTTTCCAGTCCTCTGGCCACTGCTGAGTTTTCCAAATTTGCTGGCATATTGAGTGCAGCACTTTCACAGCATCATCCTTCAGGATTTGAAATAGCTCAATTGGAATTCCATCACCTCCACTAGCTTTGTTCATAGTGATGCTTTCTAAGGCCCACTTGACTTCACATTCCAGGATGTCTGGCTCTAGGTGAGTGATCACACCATCATGATTATCTGGGTCATGAAGATATTTTTATACAGTTCTTCTGTGTATTCTTGCCACCTCTTCTTAATATCTTCTACTTCTGTTAGGTCCATACCATTTCTGTCCTTTATTGAGCCCATCTTTGCATGAAATATTCCCTTGGTATCTCTAATTTTCTTGAAGAGATCTCTAGTTTTTCCCATTCTATTGTTTTCCTCAATTTCTTTGCATTGATCGCTGAGGAAGGGTTTCTTATCTCTCCTTGCCATTCTTTGGACCTCTGCATTCAAATGGGAATATCTTTCCTTTTCTCCTCTGCTTTTTGCTTCTCTTCTTTTCACAGTTATTTGTAAGGCTTCCTCAGACAGCCATTTTGCTTTTTTGCATTTCTTTTCCATGGGGATGGTCTTGATCCCTGTCTCCTGTACAGTGTCACAAATTTCCATCCATAATGCATCAGGCAGTCTATCTATCAGATCTAGTCCCTTAAATCTATTTCTCACTTCCACTGTATAATCGTAAGGGATTTGATTTAGGTCATACCTGAATGGTCTAGTGGTTTTCCCTACTTTCTTCAATTTAAGTCTGAATTTGGCAATAAGGAGTTCATGATCTGAGCCACAGTTACCTCCCAGTCTTGTTTTTGCTGATTGTATAGAGCTTCTCCATCTTTGGCTACAAAGAATATAATCAATCTGATTTCAGTGTTGACCATCTGGTGATGTCCATGTGTAGAGTCTTCTCTTGTGTTGTTGGAAGCGGGTGTTCGCTATGACCAGTGTGTTCTCTTGGCAAAACTCTATTAGCCTTTGCCCTCCATCATTCTGTACTCCAAGGCCAAATTTGCCTGTTACTCCAGGTGTTTCCTGACTACCTACTTTTGCATTCCAATCCCCTATAATGAAAAGGACATCTTTTTTAGACAGGCCCTATTCCAGTTCCCTGTCAAGCTGGGTGTAGTTCTGTTCCCATTTAACACACCAGACACATTAATTATATCAGGGGAATCATAACAGCTGCAGAACCCCAATCACTCCACTGCAGTAATTTAAAGAAAGAAAGAAACTACAAACAAAATAACACCTGAAATGCCAAGAAATTGGTTCTCTCTTAACTTTGTTGCCACTGAAAATTTAACATGTCTAAATACTACCAATATTTCTTATTTCATTTTCTTTTTGGGCTGTTGAGAGGCCTCATTTAAGTGTCTGCATAAAATCTGGGTTCCACTGAGGCACTTACAGACTAAGGCATCTTCTGCTGGAACTAATGCATCTTTTTCGAGTCTCTCCCAGGAATCTCAATTGACCTTCATTTTCAAAACTCTGAAGGGTCTACCAAGCATATGAGAATATTTTAGTTCTGCTTGTTTTGGAAAACAGTTTCTGAAAGCCAAATGAGACAGTGAGAGCTAATCTTCAGTGAGTTTTGTCGATAAGGAAACAGAGGCTTGGAAATGATTTTGCCTAAAGTAAACATACTGGCTAGACTGAGGAATCAGGATAACGAATTCATGCGGCCTTCAAGTCCATGAGCTTAAATTCAATCCTGCAGGGCCCCCAAGTATATAGTAATAGCACCTTACAATCAAAGTACTTATTTCTGCACATGCCAAGCCTTTCTAAACAAACAAAACTGCATTCTTAGGAAGAAATAAATATTACAGGCTTGATGAAGTTTCTTATAAACCAAAATAGGAAACATTCATTACTTGTGAAACTTTTTTAAATGCTTGTACCTAAGTCCCACCACTGGACATCAATTGATCTGGAGTTGGCTCTGAGTATTTGTATTTTTTATATCACTTAGAAGTGAAAAGAATCTACATGGTTGCTCTTAAGTGAAAATAATGGGTCTCAACCCACATTGCTGTTTGCAGACATAGATAGAAGAAACTCAAGTATTATCCGGGAAAAGGGATGTTTAAAGAAAACAGAGCAAGGGGATAAACATTTTGTGAATCCATTCTCCCTAGAACTCCAGCTAAATCAAATAGTTGTCTATATTAGTTTACTTCCTGTGAACATAAAACTCAATAAGGGGAAATTTCAGATCAAGAAGTTGCTCATGACTCTTAAGATTCTCCTGTTCTTCGGGGAAGAAAACAGCAGAGATCTGTAAGTTTTGCAAACTACTTCCTTTTTCACAGAGCATCATCTCAAACAGCCTGTCTCCTTGCAAAACTGAGAGAGGTGTCACCTGAACCCTCCTACTTTCCTTAAAAGTAGGGTATCTTATTTAATAGCTTTTCTCAAAGACTCAAATAAACTGAATTGAACTGAAATAACCTAAATTTTCTAACTTTTCCTTTTCCATTTCATCCCTGGCCCTGCAAGCTTACACAGTGGTACTAAAGTGAAGGTGGGCTCGCTAGGGATGCAGCTTCCTACCCTTAAAAGCAGAGTGTATTCATGGTTAACAGGCACTTTCTAGTAGAGTTTATAGCCTCTTGCTTCCTTGGTCCTTTACTCATATCCTCTGGTTGCCTTTCTGGAATTCCTCATCATCAACAGGTTTGCAAAGTCTTTTTGTCCTTGGATGGCTGCTGATGTCATTAATATCACAGTGCTCCTTCAGTCTTGAAAGTCTTTGGCTAGAATCTTGCTTCTTTGAGGAGATTCATTCTCTTTGTCACCACTTCTTTCACCTTGAAAAGCTGCCTTGAGTGATTTCTGACCCAGAGCACTGTTTACACTTCTGCCGCAACTAGCAGCCCTGGGGGTTCACTGAAGACCATGCAGAGCTTGACCAAGTACCCCATCCTGAGCTTGCATTTCATGATTTTTTGATTATCCAGGTTTTAGGAACTTCTTCTTCTTCTTCTTCTTCTTTTTTTTTTTTTTTTAGGAACTTCTTCTAATTCAAGTTTTTCTACAGAAGCAGGCCCTCGAAGTTTCTACAGTCTGCAAGCTGATAAATTCTGAGTTCATGCTTAGCACTCATTCCCCTTGCCCTCACGTGGTCCCTCCAGCCTGGAACATTCCAAGTTCAGACCTCCTTACAGCTTTTGGACTTGCCTTCTCCCTACCTGGGAATCTCAAACGTCAGAGTTGCCAGGCAGGATCAGGTCCAGTGTGCTCCTAAGGCTACTTCTCCTCACAGTGTCCTATGGTCTGTGCCTGAGCTACTAAGACCACCTCTGTGCTACTTGAGACCACCTCTAGTCTGTGCTCACTTGCTCCTGAGCTTCTTTTCCCTAAGGAGAATGTAAACTCCACAAGAGATCAACTTGATGCTTTTACATTAACTCCTGGCTTAAGTGTCTAGAACAATGTGGCGCATAGTAGAAACTCAGCAAATATTTGCCTAGTGAAAATTTCATTTCCATTAACCCATCAGATTCTCCTGCTTCCTTTTGCATGTCCAATCAAGATGCTAAAACTTCAGCCTTTAAATCCCATTCTTCCTTTGTGCTTTCTTATCCTCCTTTCCACTTATCCTAGCTTAACTAAAAGGTCAATCTGTACATATTTTTTCATTTCATGTGGCAGAAAAAGTTTTGAAAAAGTCATTTAGTTACCACTGATTGCACTATTTTAATATATGTGGGTTCCATGGTATCTGTGTATGTGGATTTTTAAAAGTAATCTGGGCCTAAGCCCTAAACACTAAACACTAAAATATGGTACAAAATACTACAACATTTACTTTTCAGTAAAGTTAAATCCACCCATTCTATTATTTCATTAGCATATTATAATTTCCACCTTTAAAACATTTTATTTTTTAAATATATGCATATGTAATTTTATATAAGTGCCCAAATTATATTCTGTGGCTACTAAATTCTTAATTTCTTCAGTTTCCTTTCTTAATTGCCTCTGTCCACTTTTTTCTCCTCTGTTACTGAATCACAGGTAACCCATGTTGGCAATTGAGTTCTATTATTCTAGCTTTTCCTATGCTTTTTATAACCATTCACATGTATACATATGAACACATGCTTGTGTATATACACATGCACAATCTTTTTATTTCCAGTTTTCAAAATTGTATAATTTTTCTTATTCATTAATAATTTGTGAAAAGCCCTTCATTGCAACCGTTCAGTTCAGTCACTCAGTCATGTCCGACTCTTTGCAACCTCATGGACTGCAGCACGCCAGACTTCCCTGTCCATCGCCAACTCTGAGAGCTTGCTCAAACTCATGTCCATCGAGTTGCTATTGCCATCCAACCATCTCATCCTCTGTCATCCCTTCTGTCCTGCCTTCAATCTTTCCAAGCATCATTTTTTTTTTCTGAGTCAGGTCTTTTCCAATGAGTCAGTTCTTTGCATCAGGTGGCTGATGTATTGGAGCTTCAGTTTTAGCATCAGTCCTTCCAGTGAATATTCAGGACTGATTTCCTTTAGGATTGACTGGTTTAATCTCCTTGCAGCCCAAGGGACATTCAAGAGTCTTCTCCAAAACCAAGGTTCAAACGCAACAATTCTTCAGTGCTCAGCCTTCTTTATGGTCCAACTCTCACATTCATACATGATTACTGGAAAAACCACAGCATTGACTAAATGAACCTTTGTCGGCAAAGCCATGTCTCTGCTTTTTAATATGCTGTCTAGGTTTGTCATAGCTTTTCTTCCAAGGAGCAAACATATTTTTAATTTCATGGCTGATGTCACCATCTGCAGTGATTTTGGAGCCCAGAAAAACTAAAGTCTCTCACTGTTTCCATTGTTTCCCCATCTATATGCCATGAAGTAAGTGATGGGACCAGATGCCATGATCTTAGTTTTCTGAATGTTGAGCTTTAAGCCAGCTTCTTCACTCTCTTCTTTCACTCTCATCAAGAGGCTCTTTAGTTCCTCTTCACTTTCTGCCATAAGGGTGGTCTCATCTGTATATCTGAGGTTATTGATATTTCTCCTGGCAATCTTGACTCCAGCTTGTGCTTCATCCAGTCCAGCATTTCTCATGATGTACTCTGCATAGAACTTAAATAAGCAGGGTGACGATATACAGCCTTGACATACTCCTTTCCCAATTTGGAACCAGTCTGTTGTTCCATGTCCAGTTCTAACTGTTGCTTCTTGACCTGCATACAGATTTCTCAGGAGGCAGGTGCGGTGGTCTGGTATTTCTGCCTCTTGAACAATAACAGTTTGCTGTGATTCACACAGTCAATGACTTTGCTGTAGTTAATGAAGCATAAGTAGATGTTTTTCTGAAACTCTCTTGCTTTTCCAAAATTCAATGGATGTTGGCAATCTGATCTCTGGTTCCTCTGTCTTTTCTAAATCCAGCTTGAACATCTGGAAATTCTCAGTTCATGTACTATTGAAGCCTCATTTGGAGAATTTTGAGCATTACTTTGCAGGCATGTGAAATGAGTGCAATTGTGCAATAGTTTAAACATTCTTTGGCGTTGCTTTTCTTTGGGATTGGAAGGAAAACTGACCTTTTCCAGTCCTGTACCCACTGCTGAGTTTTCTAAATTTGCTGGCATATTGAGTGCAGCACTTTAACAACATCTTCTTTTAGGATTTGAAATAGCTCAACTGAAATTCTATCACCTCCACTAGCTTGCTCATAGTGATGCTTCCTAACACACACTTGACTTAGCCCTCTAGGATGTCTGGCTCTAGGTGAGTGACCACACCATCATGGTTATCTGGGTCATGAAGTTCTTTTTTGTACAGTTCTTCTGTGTATTCTTGCCACCTCTTCTTAATATCTTCTACTTCTGTTAGGTCCATGCCATTTCTGTCCTTTATAGTGTCCATCTTTGCATGAAATATTCACTTGGTATTTCAAAGTTTCTTGATGAGATCTATTGTCTTTCCCATTCTGTTGTTTTTCTCTATTTCATTGTATTATTCACTTAAGCAGCCTTTCTTTTCTCTCCTTGTCTTTCTCTAGAATTATATTCAATTGGGTGTATCTTTCCCTTTCTCCTTTGCCTTTTGTTTCTTTTCTAAACTATTTGTAAGGCCTCCTTATAAAACCACTTTGCCTCTTTGCATTTTTTCCTTGGGGATGGTTTTGGTCACTGCTTCCTATACAGTGCCCTGAACCTCCATCCATAGTTCTTCAGGAACCATGTATACCATATCTAATCCCTTGAATCTATTCATCACCCCTACTGTATAATCATAAGGGATTTGATTTAGGTCATACCTGAATGATCTACTGGTTTTCCTTACTTTCTTCAATTTAAGCCTGAATTTTGCCATAAGGAGCTTATGATCTGAGCCACAGTCAGCTCCAGGTCTTGTTTGTGATGAATGTATAGCTCCATGTATTTGCTCCATCTTTGGCTGCAAAAAATATAATCAATCTGATTTCGGTGTTGACCATCTGGTGATGTCCACATGTACAGTCATCGCTTGTGTTGTTGTAAAAGGGTATTTGCTTTGATCTTTGTGTTCTCTTTACAAAACTCTGTTAACCTTTGCCCTGCTACATTTTGTACTCCAAGGCCAACTTGCCTGTTACTCCAGGTATCTCTTGACTTCCTACTTTTGCATTCTAATCCCCTATGATGAAAGGACCTCTTTTTTTTGGTGTTAGTTTTAGAAGGTCTTATAGGTCTTCACAGAACCATTCAACTTCATCTTCTTTAGCATTAGTATTTGGGACATAGACTTGGATTACTGTGATGTTGAATGGTCTGCCTTGGAAACAAACTGAGTTCATTTAGTCATTTTTGAGATTGCACCTAAGTACTACATTTAGGAATATTTTGTTGACTATTAGGGTTACTCCATTGCTTCTAAGGGATTCTTGCCCACAGTAGTAGATATAATGGTCATCTGAATTAAATTTGCCCGTTCCCACCCATTTTAGGTCATTGATTGCTACAATATCGATATTCACTGTTGCCATCTCCGGCTTGACCACTTAAATTTACCTTGATTCATGGACCTAACATTCCAGGTTCCTATGCAGTATTGTTCTTTACAGCATCGGAGTTTACTTTCACCACCAGACATATTCACAACTGAGCATTGTTTCTGCTTTGGCCTAGCCTCTTCATTCATTCTAGAGCTATGTCTCCTCTCTTCCCCAGTACATATTGGACATCTGCTGACCTGGGTCTCATCTTACAGTGTGGTATCATTTTTGTCTTTTCATTCTCTTTATGGGGTCCTCAAGGCAAGAATACTGAAGTGGTTTGTCATTCTCTTCTCCAGTGGACCACGTTCTATCAGAACTCTCCACCATGACTATAGCTAACAGTATTGGTTTATATACTTAAAAGTTTTAAGACAGTAAATCTTAACTGTTCTCACCACCAAGAAAAATGGTAATTATGTGAGGTAACTAACCCTAATGTGGTAATCACTTTGCAATATATATATATATATGCACATTGAATTTTTAAGATTTACATAATGCTATATCTTATAAAGCCAGGAAAAATTTTTAAAAATTAGCATGGAGACATTTGAACTCAGGCTTAAAGAGAGATTGAACTATATGGAATATTACACTGCTGATTTCCTCTTGAGCCTTTTGATTTGTATTTCTTTAAAGCATTATTCTGAATTCTAGAGGAAAAAAATGTTTTCATTCTGAAGTATTGAGGGAGAACCAATGTTATACTTGTATGTAACCTGAACCAGTATTAAGTGGAGGTTAAATTTGGGTGACTAATAAAATTATAAAAATGTTAGCTCAAACTAGAAAAAAAATGAATACAGGGTATCTTTTGCAATCATCAGATTGAAAAAATTTAGGAAGACTATCAGAGCCAAACACTAGAGCAATGGAAACTCTTATTTAGTTTGATCACTTTGGAAAGTGATGAAAGGGAAAGTGTTAGTCGCTCAGTCGTGTCTGACTCTTTGCAACCCCGTGGACTGTATGGACTATAGCCTGCCAGGCTCATCTGTCCGTAGAATTCTCCAGGCAAGAATACTAGAGTGGGTTGCCATTTTCTTCTGCAGAGGATCTTCCTGACCCAGGGATCAAACCCAGGTCTCCCGCATTCCAGGCAGACCATTTACCATATGAGCCAGCAGGGAAGCCATCATATTTGGTAAAATTAAAAATGGACATGCTTGATATATGTACATAAGGAGATATGTATAACCTCACTGTCATAGAGTGTTAATGAGAAAATGGAAACAATTTTCTGTAATTAGAAAATGGAAACAAGTCTCTAGAAAATGGAGAAATGCTCATGTGATGAATATTACCACTAAGGACAAAGAACAGCTGTCATGCATTGGTTAAGTGGAGAGACTTTGGGAAGATTTTAGCACGGCTCTGTCATAACTTGGGGCTTCCCTGTTGGCTCAAATGATAAAGAATCTCCCTGCTATATGGGAGAGCTGGGTTTGATCCTGCAACCCCCTGGAGAAGGGAATGGCAACTCACTCCAGTGTTCTAGCCTCGAGAATTCCACGGACAGAGGAGCCTGGTGGGCTACATTCCTTGGGGTCACAAAGAGTCGGACAGACTAACACTGTCATAACTTGAGACAGCTATTTACCCTGTAGCTCTGTAAAATATGGATAACACCTACCTCAAGAGTTCAGTACAGACAAGTTAATCCATGTAATGTGTGTAGAACATTGGCTCTTACACAGAGAAAATTCATTAAATGTTTTATTATTACTATTCAGAGTCCAAAGAATGAACTAGATCTATCTATATGCACATGGAAGTATCTTGACAAATGCTACATTGGGTCAAAAGGAAAAATGTTTCAGAATTAAATACTCACTATGATAACTAGAGATCAAGAGTAACCCAAACCCCCACAAATCAATATATTTTACTGCTTGCAAATATCTGTAGGGAGAATGTAAAAATGATTGCCTGAAGCCAAAAAGACAAAGCATTGGGAAGCTTTACTTCATCACATTTTATTTCATTTATAAAAATAGCAGTCTTGCAACAAATAAGATAGATATTAATACTTTCCAATATGTAAGTCTTGTCTATAATATTATGACCTTTTATATTGATCTTTAAAATGTTTCAAAAAATAAAAAGTTAAAAATATAGTAAAAATTTAAAGTTGAAAAGTCAGAAAAATGTGGGAAAAGTTTTCTAAAAATGTAAAAATAATTAAAATATTATTTGATAAAGGTCTCATTTAAATCAATAGGAAAAACACTAAGATTGAGTTCATATATTAATGGACAAGTATCATGCAAAAGCAGTTACAAAATGGAAAAATATATATAAATGGCTTAAAATATTTATAAAGATTCTGTCATTTTAATAACAACTTTAAAAATGTTGAAGCAAAAATATAGCTTTGTTGATCTCTAACAACTAATGTCACTGATTCAATGGACATGAGTTTGAGCAAACTCCAGGAGATAGAAAAAGACAAGGAAGACTGGTGTGCTGCAGTCCATGGGGTCGCAGAGTCGGACATGACTGAGTGACTGAACAGCAATAGCTTATAACTAAAATTTTTAAAAATGGTCCCATCACTTCATGGGAAATAGATGGGGAAACAGGGGAAACAGTGTCAGACTTTATTTTGGGGGGCTCCAAAATCACTGTAGATGATGATTGCAGCCATGAAGTTAAAAGATGCTTACTCCTTGGAAGGAAAGTTATCACCAACCTGGATAGCATATTTAGAAAGAGAGCCGTTACGTTACCAAAAAAGGTCCATCTAGTCAAGGCTATGGTCTTTCCAGTAGTCATGTATGGATGTGAGAGTTGGACTGTGAAGAAAGCTGAACACCGAAGAATTGATGCTTTTGAACTGTGGTGTTGGAGAAGACTCTTGAGAGTCCCTTGGACTGCAAGGAGATCCAACCAGTCCATCCTAAAGGAGCTCAGTCCTGGGTATTGATTGGAAGGACTGACGCTGAAACTGAAACTCCAATACTTTGGACACCTGATGTGAAGAGCTGACTCATTGGAAAAGACCCTGATGCTGGGAAGGATTGACGGCAGGAGGAGAAGGGGACGATAGAAGATGAGATGGCTGGATGGCATCACCGACTCAATGGACATGGGTTTGGCTGGACTCCGGGAGTTGGTGATGGACAGGGAGGCCTGGCGTGCTGCAATTCATGGGGTCGCAGGGTCGGACACAACTGAGTGATTGAACTGAACTGAACTGAACTGATATTAGTGAAACAAGCACTGTATATGTTATGGTTGTGGCACTGTAAAGTTTTAGGTAATCTCAAAATAATTTAGTATAGATATAAAATAGTATTTAGTCATCAGAAAAATTTTTGAAATGCAACTTTAATATAAAATCATTTATTTCATTACTAGTAGATCAAAAATGCTGAATAAAAACCCCATAAGCAATAATGTTTGGTTATGTTTAGCATCCATTGCTCTTAGGATGCGTGTGTGCTAAGTTGCTCCAGTCATGTCCGACTCTTTGCGACCCCATGGACTGTAGCCCACCAGGCTCCTCTGTCCATGGGGATTTTCCAGGCAAGAATATTGGAGTGGGTTGCCGTGCCCTCCTCCAGGAAATCTTCCCAACCCAGTGATTGAACCTGTGTCTCTTAGGTCTCCTGCATTGGCAGGCAGGTTCTTTACCACTAGTGACACCTGGGAAACCCCTGCCCTTAGGGTAACCACCTAAGTTTTTGTTACAGCCTAAAAGGTGCTTTTTGATTTGATCCATATCTGTTTATTATGTGGAGCTTCCCTTGCATGATGCTCTCTCTCCATCTCTAGGCTTTAGCCAAAGTAAACTTCTACCAGGGTCTCTTCCCTCTCAGTTTTGGTGAATATTGAATTCTGTAATTCTCACTGACCTCCCCACACCCAAGTGCCTATCCTCTGCCTCAATACAACTTACTCTTGACTTAAATTTTTCCTGCCCCCTGGACAGGAGGCCTGTCCAGTCCAGATTAGAAAGGTCTCCCTGATTTGCTTGCCTTAGAGCTCGGGGTTCACAGTCATACTAGTCATCATCCTTGTATTATAGTTAATTGACTACTGTTTGTCTTTTATGCAGGAATATTAGGTTTTTGAAGGCTGGTAAGTCTGAGTATTGTGTTTAGTTAATAGCAGAACATACTGAATGAATGCATGAATTAATGTATGAATGAATGAATAAAAATCATAGAAAAAAATATGCTGACATGTTAATAGTTGGGGTTCTATAAGGTTTTACACTTTATAATAATTTCTTTTCTGCCCACTTGAGTTTGGAGCCTTTTAGACATAGAGGCGGAAGTTTAAGTCATGGAGACTTAAAATAATAGCTTTATACCCCTCTACATTGTTGGTGTGAATGTAAATTGGTGAAGCCATGTGGAGAACAGTATGGAGGTTCCTTAAAAAGCTGAGAATAGAGCTACTACCATATGATCCAGCAATCCCACCCTGGAGCACGTATCTGGAAAAGATGAAAGCTCTAACTTGAAAAGATGCATATGCCTCAGTGTTCATGGCAACACTCTTTACAATAGCCAAGACACGGGAGCAACCTAAGTGTCTATTAACAGATAACTGGTTTAAGATATTTGGCGTGTATGTACAATAGAATACTATTAGACTTAACAAAGTGAAATATTGCCATCTGCAGGAAAATGGATGGACCTAGAGAATATCATATTAAGTGAAGTAAGTCAGACAGAAGTAAATATTATATGATATCACTTATGTGGAAACTAAACACTAATACCAATGAACTTATTTACAAAATAGAAACAGACTCACAGATAGTGAAAACAATATTATGGTTAGCAAAGGGGAAAGGGTGAGGGGAGGGATAAATTATTAATAGATAAACATTACAGGGCTTCCCTGCTGGCTCAGAGGGTAAAGCATCTGCCTACAGTGTGGGAGACCAGGGTTCGATCCCTGGGATGGGAAGATTCCCTGGAAAAGGCAATGGCAACCCACTCCAGTACACTTGCCTGGAAAATCCCATGGATGGAGAAGCCTGGTAGGCTACAGTCCATGGGGTTGCAAAGAATCAGACATGACTGAGCAACTTCGCTTTCTATGCACTACTATATATAAAACAGATAAATAAGGACCTACTATAAAACGCAGGGCACTATATTCAACATCTTACAATAACCTATGATGAAGAAGAATCTGAAAAAGAATATTTACATCTATTTATCTGAACTTGATATTTTTTTTTTAGCTGTGCCACTTGGCTTGTGGGATCTTAGTTTCCTAAGCAGGATTGAAACTTGCACCCTCGGCAGTGAAAGCAAGGAGTCCTAACCACTGGACTGCTAGGAAATTCCCTCCATCTACCTATTTGAATCACTTTTCATGTATACATGAAACTAACACAATATTATAAGTCAGCTATATTTCAATTAAAAAAGCAGCTTTATTACTGATAAAACTGCTGTTTGAGAACGTGATGAGACTGTGGGCAAGGGAATTTCCTCTAAAAGTTGTTCCTATTGGACAGTTTTCCACTTAATTCCTCAAATACAGGGAAACAACCCAGTTCATACAATTATTATGAATACAAATCATGTAATCCTTATAGGCAGCAAGTTCCAAAAGAGTAATAGAAAGGACAGATTCTTTAGGTTTTTCTTCTCCCAGACTCCTTAAGTCTTATCAGAGGAGTGACTGAAGACTCAGAAGGCTCATCTAAGAAAATTTCTTTCAATATGAAAACATTTCAGGAGGAGGGGATTCTACCTCTAGTGGTAGTAATTTGGGTTTTCCATTTTTGTTTATATTTTCTGTATTTTCTAATTATCATGCACTCTTTTTAATTGGAAAAAAGAAATTTTGAAACTATTGTAAGTTGCAATAGTAATTTTCCTTTGCTACTTATTATCTCACAAGTGTTAGTTGGGGCAATCTGTAATACATCTATATTCATGTGAAAAACCTCATGTGAGAGAATGAAAGAAGTACCTAATGGAAAAAATAAAAAAATTTCTTGAGAATTATCTAAAAGAAAAATATACATATTAATGATATACAACTGCACAAGCCTCTTGTGTGAGAAAATTATGTTTTAAATGAAGTGATTGGTGGCAAGAGATATGACTACTGAGGCTTTCTTTATAGTCCTTTGGTAATGTGACCAAATTTTTTTCCCTTATCTCCTTTTCCAATAAGTTCACACTATTTTTCCACTTGTGATCAGTAATCTTGAGTTTCATTAAAGCCAACATGAACTTTTAGAGCTAGAAAGAACATTGGATATAATTTTTATTCTCAATTTTATAGATTATCAAACCATAATGTATAAATATCAAACTAAAATGTATAAATATCAAGCCACATAACTTAGGGACAGCCAAGATGAGGTGTCACATTTCCTATCCTCCTACTTGATATCTTTTCTGCTAGAGCATACTGCCATCCACCACAAGGTGACAACTTTTGAGGATCTTGTAAAGAAAAATAGCAATACACCTTCCAGCAAAGAAAAGGAAAACATTCCCACTCCTCTGAAAACTTTGTGAGTAAAGCATTAAGGAGTACTACTAGGTCAACTAACCTGTTCTCTGTGGAACAAGTTATTAAAATGGAAAGTACTTATCTCATATTCAACTTAACTTTAAAACCTAGCCTTTAAGCTTATGTTTAATAGTTTTAGTGCTCTGTTACACAACATAATTGGGTTGTTTACTCTATAAGTGAATAACAAGGATAACAGTGTTTGCAAAAGTGTTTGAGCTTAGAGCTTGTCGTCTTAAAATTATTATTTGGAAACAAGAGCCAAGATACATTTAATTAGATGGAATTTGATAGTTTCAAGGTTGAGTTGTTTCTTTGATTAGCCTTTTGCTATACCTTTGTGTCTTCATAAAGGACATGTGTGTGTTCAGTATGGGCTAATTTTAGTATAACTTGCTAGGATATTGTGCAATAAGACTTTTGAGAGTGGTTATTTTGGTAAATATGGGCAAAAGGACCTAGGAAGCTATCGTTTAGCTAAAGCTGTAGAACATAGACTACCATGGATCTGCAGAATGTTATTTGCTGTTTATTTTAAAGAAATGGGAAATGTTTGCTAGGAGAATTTTTTAAACTATAACAATTGTAGCCTTGAACATGATAGTATCTGATAACTAAGATTTACCTTACAAAGTGTGATCCACAAACTATATTCTCTTGGGTTCATAAGTTCATGTTTATATCAAGAATTCCAAATATCAGTTATTAGACCTTACAGATTTTATATTAGCTGAAGAGAATGCTAGCCTTTGAGGTGAGATAGATACAAGCTCAGTTTAGAATAAAGCTATAGTCACACATACTTAATGACCTTTATCTGAATACCAAAAAGTTGGGGGGAAGCCTTCCACATTTTTAGTTTATTTTTAGAAATTTATTTTTAATTGGAGGATAATTATTTTACAGTATTGTGTTCATTTCTATCATATATCAACATGAATCAGCCATAGGTATACATATGTCCCCTCCTTCTTAAACCTTCCTCCCACCTCCCATCCCATCCCACGCCTCTAGGTTATCAGAGAGCACCAGATTTTAGCTCTCTGAGTCACAGAGCAAATTCCCACTGGCTATCTGTTTTACATATGGTATTGTATATGTTTTAATGCTACTCTCCCAGTTTCTCCCACCCTCTCCTTCACCCACTGTGTCCACAATTCTATTCTCGATAGGAGCAATTATTTTATAGACATATAATTAAAACTGTTCTCACATTAGCATCTCCTTAGCTGGAAAACCAGTACCATGGTGAATTTTCTTTGACTGTCTGTGAAAGACATTTATGTAAACATAGAAAACTGTTAATAGTAATACAAATAAAAGGAAAATCTTATCAGTAAAGGTTGACCAAGTGTGAATACAGTAATTGCAGAAGAAACAATTTGATATCATCAGTGATAAATCTCATGCCCACAGGTCAAGTTATAAGAAAATGGATTTAAATAGAGCACTATTTCCAATTGAAATGCATTATTCACTTGTACTAGAGTTATCTAAGATGAAATAACAAGTTTTCTTCTTCTTCCCACATCTTTCCCATGTAGTGTGTTATTTTCACACATCAAATATGAAATTTAACCCTAGGTTGGTGGCGCAGTAGTAAACAATCTGCCTGTCAATGCAAAAGATACAGGAGACACAGGTTCGATCCCTGGGTTGGGAAGATCCCCTGGAGAAGGAAATGAAAGCCACTCCAGTATTCTTGCCTGGAAAATTCCATGGACACAGAAACCTGGGGTCACAAAGGGTCAGACACAACTGGCCATGTATACAACACCAAACACATTCTTCCGTTTAGGAAGACTGGTTAATTTAACTTTTTATTAGCTTTTATTGGAGTATAGTCACATTACAATGTTGGGTTACTTTCTGCTGTACCGCAAAGCGAATCAGATATGGATTCATATGTATCCCCTCTTTTTCCTATTTCCTTCCCCTTTAGGTCACCACAGAGCACTGAGTAGACTTGCCTGTGCTATACAGTAGGTTCTCATTAGTTATATATTTTGTACATGACTGCAGCCATGAAATTAAAAGACACTTGCATCTTAGAAGAAAAGCTATGGCAAACCTAGACAGTCTGTTAGAAAGCAGAGACATCACTTTGCCAGTAAAGGTCCATCTAGTCAAAGCTATGGTTTTGCCAGTGGTCATGTACAGATATGAGGGCTGGAGCATAAAGAGAGCTGAGTGCTGAAGAACTGATGGTTTGAATTGTAGTGCTGGAAAGGACTCTTGAGAGTCCCTTGGACTGCAAGGAGATCAAAACAGTCAGTCCTAAAGGAAATCAACCCTGAATATTCATTGGAAGGACTGATGCTGAAGTTCTAATACTTTGACCCCTTGACGAGGAGAGCTGACTTATTGGAAAAGACCCTGGTGCTGGGAAAGATTGAAGGCAAAAAGAGAAGGGGGTGGCAGAGGATGAGACGGTTAGATAGTATCACCAACTCAATGGACATGAATCTGAGCAAACTCCAGGAGATAGTGAAGGACAGGGAAGCCTGGCGTGCTGCAGTATATGGGGTCACAAAGAGCTGTACATGACTTAGCAGCTGAACAACAACAACAAATCGGTATCATATATATCAATCTCAATCTCCCAGTTCAGCTCACCCACCCCTGTCCCTCTTGGCGTCCATATGTTTGTTCTTTACATCTGTGTCTGTATTTCTGCTTTGCAAATAAGATCATCTATACCATTGTTCTAGATCCCACCTTTACACATTTTACACAACTTGTTTTTATGTGTGTTAGTTGCTCAGTCATGTCTGACTGCAATCCCATGGACTGAAGCTCACCAGGCTCCTCTGCCCATGGAGTTTTCCAGACAGTAACACTGGAGTGGGCTGCCGTTCCCTTCTCCAGGGGATCTTCCCAGTGCAGGGATTGTTCCTGGGTCTCCCACATTGCAGACAGATTCCTTACCAATGAACCATCTGGGAAGTTAGATCCCACATTATACACAGCTTAATTCATGATATTTGCTTTTCTCTTTCATACTTAACTCTGTATGACAGTCTCTAGGTCCATCCACGTCTATACAAATGGCACGATTTTGTTAGGAAGGCTGGTTTATTTTTAAAACATTAGCTAGGCTATATCCAGAGTAGCCAGGTTAAGGGTTCTGTATGTAAGTCTGAGCCTCCAAACTGTATAGACCAACAAGAACAGATAATGTCACACAGTATACTATTGCCATTAGCCAGAAGACAGAGACTGCTCCAAAAGTATCTGCAAGCAGAAAGCAACAATAAAGACACTGATTTCCAGTAGAGATGTTTTTCAAGGTGTCCCCCTCAACCCCTTGTGGAGAGCAAAGAGGATCTAGGGGAGATGGGGGAAAACAGCATGGAAAAGAGAATTGGAAAACAGGGAGCCAAAGATTGTATTAATATTCTCTCCAGAAAGAGAAATACTAGGAGCAGAAATACTGAAATTGTATTCTTTAATGTCTATCAGAAAAGTTTTGTAGTTTTAAGTGTATGAGTTTTACACATATTTTCTTAATTGTATTCTTATGTATTTTATTTTTGATTCATTTAAAATCAAGCAATTTTAAAATTTGTACTTTCTACTTTTCTGTCTCTAGTATATAGAAATATAATTGACATTTGTAAATTGACCTTATATTCTAAGATTTGCTTAGTTATTATTTATGATGACTTTTCATAGATATGGGATTTTCTATGTACACAATCATGCCTTTATGTGAATAGTTTCAGTCCTTCTGAGCTGTTTGTCTTTTATATAATCGCTACACCTTGAGTATGACATTAAAGCAGTGTAAATGCATAGTTGCCTATTCTTTATCTATAGGTACAGTTTTCAGTGATTTTAACCAACACTATGATAGCAAGTGTGTGGTTTGCATAGATGCTTGTTATCAGGTAGAGGTAATTCTCTTATATTCCTAGCTTTAAAAATCATAAGTAGTGGTAAATACCATATTTATATATTGAATCCACATTCATGGATTTGAAAACTCAATTTTGAGGTTTTTAACTCGCTTCAAATTGATTTGCAGATGCAGTAAAATCCAAACACATCTCTGCATACATTTTAAAGAAAATGGTAAGATGTTAATCTATAAGGAAAAGCAAAGAACCTAGAAGAGACAAACTCATGCAAAGTGAACAAATTTGGAGGATTTAGACTACTTAATTTCAAGATTTATTGTAAAGCTACAGTAATTAAGATAGTGTTATTAGTTTAAGCATAGACATATAGATCAATAGAACAATAATAGAGAAATAGACCCACACTCATTTGGTAAATTTATTTAAGAAAAATTATCCAATGTAATTCAATCAAAAAAGGATAATATTTTCAATAAATTATACTGAAACAACTGAATATCTCCATCAAAATTTTTTTTTCTAGACCCTTACCTCACATCACAAGCAAAAGATGAACCAAAATTGACAAGCATAATATGAGCTAAAGCTATACAATTTCCATTAAAAAAATAGAAGAAAATCTTTCAAACTCGTGTAGGTAAAGATATCCTAAATGTGGCAGAAGAACAATAAATCATTAAAAAAAGATATCATTAACTATCAAAATAAAAAAAAAAAACAACTCATACTCTTTAAGAGACACAATCAGAAAAACAAAGACAATCCACAAACTAGGAGAAAATACTGTAACAGAACACGTAACTTACAAAGGGCTTATATCCAGAATACGGAAACAATTTTCATAACTCAAGAATATGAGGGGATTCCTTGGTGGTCCAGTGGGTTAAAAATCTGCCTGTCAGTGCTGAGGATATGGTTTTGATCCCCAGTCCAGGAGGATTCTGCATGCCTCGGGGCAACTAAGCCCGTGCACCCCAACTGCTGATCCTGCCCTCCAGAGCCTGACCTCCGCAAGAGGATCTACAACAGTGAGTGCGCACCCACAGCTGCGGAGGAGCTCTTGCTCCCCACAATTAGAGGAAGCCCCGGGGTCGAGCCCAGGTCTCCCACATTGCAGTTTTGGGGAAGCCACCCTTCAACCCACGGTACTGAGAAATAGGATATTTACACTATCTTGGAGTGTTTCCCACCATATACTTTTAAGAGGAAAGGGGAAAAAACTCCACATTGGAGAAACCTGGCCAATGAAGGTCAGCCTCCTCTGTGATACTACAAATCCTAGTGTGTGCTTTCTTATGTGGGGCCCTCCACAAAATTGCGTCTGTGGTACTTCTGCCAAAAATGCAGAATGTGAATCTACTCCTGAGGCGAGACTAGACAATGGGGTGACATCCTATAATACTTTTCAGGAAGTCAAGGTTATGAAAGATAGGAGGGGAGGATGGAAAGACATAACCAGAGAAAGATTTCTTTGGCTCTAAAGGACAGTATCGGGAGGTGGTAATATTTGCGTAAGACCTATGAGATAGTGCTTTTATCAATGATAATTTCGTGATTTTGATCATTGCTTTGCAGCTGTGAAAGAGATCAAAGTTTTTAGAGATTTAAGGGGACTTATATCAGTATCTTACTGCCACAGAGTTCAGAAAATACTACACATACATAGAAAAATGATAGGATAAATATGGCAAAATGTCAGCAATTGGGGAATCTGAGTGAAAACTATATGGAAGTTATTTGTATTATTGTTGTAACTGTCCTGTAATTCTGGAATTCTTACAAATAAAATGCTTAAAATTTTGAAAATGTAACTCTATAGTTAAGAAGAGTCTGGTTCTAGAATGTCAGTCTGGCTGGAACACTGGTGTTACATGTGCCCTATGTTCTGGAATCTGGCTTTTGGTGACAGTCTAGCAACCTGACTGGTTTTCTAAAGTATCCATGGCTAGTTAGAGAATAATCTCTTCTAAGGACTTCCTTGGTGGTCCAGTGGTTAAGAATTCGCCTTCCAATGCAGGTGACATGGGTTCAATCCCTGGTCAGGAACTAATGCCCACATGCCACTGGGAAACTAAGCCCGTGTGCCACAACTAAGACCCGATGCCCCCAAAAATGGACCAAAAAAAAAAAAAAAAAAATAGTCACCTCTTTGTCAACCTGTGAACAAGCTTAGGGAAAATAACATTTCTGGACTGTTAATGATTTATTTTGAATTATTTCACTGTTTTTTTTTTAATTTAGAGTTTCATCTTTTTTTTTTTTTTTTTATAAACATCATCTCTGCTATGGAATTAAACCAAATTGGAGTTCCAGAACCAGTTCATTAGCATATGTAGCTGTCTTCCTGCAATGTGGGTCAAAGAGTGCTGCCATCGTGACCTGGTGTCCCAATAGCAGATTGCGTCTTTAGAATGTGGACTTTCTTCTGTCATCTTAATGGTTGTTAAAGCCAATTTGTGCTCTCTGGTCCTATGGTAGTGGTCTTATGTGCACTTAATGATCAGAAGAAGAGATGATGGCTAGGTTGCTGACTGGTGAAAGAACTTACAATGGGAAGTGTTTTCCTTATGTGTTTCTATGTTCCTTATCTTGTTTTATGGCAGTGAGCAGTGTCATAAACAGCTAGTATTCTAGTGTCATCTAAGGTTTTTCTTAAGTATGTTTGGTTAGAATGCAGTTGCCAGAATAATCTAGGGAAAATGTTGAGTGGAACTTCTGGGAAAGGAACGCTTGACTTATATATGATAAAAACTAAGAGGATGAGGTCTTGGCAGCATGCAATATTAATACTGGGTGTTGTACACTAAGGCGCTAAGAGGTGTTCTGGGACAGAGAGCTTCACTTTAGATGTTCAACATCTGTTTTTCCTATTTGTTGCAGCCCTCTATACCTTTTAAGACAATAGGTTAAGTTTACAAATCAATTTTAAAATGTGCCATCACAAAGCTAATCCTTTTGTTTGACTTTTAAAAATTCAATTTTTTCTTCCCACTGCTAGTGCCTTTTGCAGCTAGTAATAAAGTTAAATTGTTGCACGATAAAGTTTCCCAGTTTATTTTCTTCTTAACCAGTGAAATACTTCTCTTTGTCACTGACAATGTAAAAAGATCAAGCTAATGTGGGAATGAAAGCTATCATTTTTTAAAAACTGTAATTGAATCAGTTCTTCTGCAAAGACAGTCCTCCATCCTTTCACATAATGAAGGTACAACTAGAAAACAGTAACTCTACCCACTTGCCTGGAAGTAAAATAAAACGCATAGGCTTAAGGAAGGAACCAAGGAAGTAGTCTCACTGCCACAATTGATGAAAAGATTTCCCTGTGTTATAAGCTTGACATGATGTGAAGTGATAGCCCTAATATTTTTTGGTGAGATTATATTAAGGCAATATTTCTTAGCCTGAATTATCTTCCCTTCTTTGCTCATATGAGACATAAAATATAAAAGTAGGATAGCGAAGACTATTTAGAGTCTATAGACCCCCAACTTATCAGCATAATAAAAAAAAATTGTCTTTCTCTAGTTCTTTTTTCTGGGGCTGGATCTTGCAAAGTGGACATATTCCAAAGGGTTTATTTCTTTTTAAATTAAAAATGAATTCAGTTGAAGGGAAGAAACAAAAGTGTGAAAGGCTGGTACCTAAACTTCCAAGAAAAGTTAATATGATTTCTTTCCACACCACATTAGTATTTTCACTGTTAGTCTTGATGTCTTAAATGAAGTATACTGCAATGGGTCTGAATATCTGAAATTACATACAGTACATGACTTCCTCTCACTATAAGTAAACAATATCTCATTACAAAAGAGGAAAAATGCTTACTTTTTCTCAAAAGAATGATAGTAAATAGCAAAGCATAGAAGACCTGTTAGATCAACTATTATCTTAAATGGGGGCTTCCTTCATAACTCAGTCCATAAAGAATCTGCCTGCAATGCTGGAGGCCCGGGTTCGATTTCTGTGTCAGGAAGATCCCCTGGAGATGGAAATGGCAACCCACTCCAGTATTCTTGCCTGGAGAATCCCATGGACAGAGTAGCCAGGTGGGCTACAGTCCATGGGGTAGCAAGAGTCAGATATTACTAAACAACTAAACCACCACCACCCTTATCTTAAATGAAATTTACATAATTAATAGACAATAGCAGCGCAAATGAAGTCTTAGCCTCTAATCTGAGTCCAACTCTTTACAACCTCAAAGATGGTAGCCTGCCAGGCTCCCCTGTCTATAGAAAGAAAACTGGAGTGGGTGAGAAAACTGGAGTGGGTGAGCATTCCCTTCTTCAGGGTAACTTCCCAACCCAGGGGGTGAACCCATGTCTCCTCCAATTCAGGTGGATTCTTTACTATCTGAGCCACCAGGGAAGCCAAGTAGTCTAGCAATGCAAAGACTAATACAGAACTCTGAATTTGTCATTTTCATGGTCACTGGTGTCATAATAAATAGCTTTAGTTTTAGCTTAAAAGACACAGAAATATTGACTATTTTAAACATGATAATAGCTCAGCTTTCACAGGTAAGTTCAATATTTGCAAATTAATATCAAAAAGCAATAGAGACTTTAAAATATCACTCAAAAATTTAAGAGAAATAATTTTTGTAGGTCAACACTTTCAGGATTCCACAAGCACAAATTTTGACATATATTAGAACAGTTAGATGATATCCTTTTTGTTCTTATTGCAGTTTTAAAATGTATTATGATATCTACTAAAATATCTAAGGGATTTTAAAATGTTTGGTTTATATCTAGAAATTTTATATTTTTATGCAAATACAATTTGGTTAAGTTTGAATTGCATAACTCATCTCTCCAAAACTCCAAACTTTTGTTTGAATTAAAATATGCCATGCTCCACATTTATCTTTATGTAACAACTAAATGATCAACATGGAAGAGGAGTATAACTGATTCTGAAGGAGATTGCTGGGCACAAAAGCTTATGTTGAAGAAGCAATGTAGCCTAAGGATATTGTATCACTAAGGTTCCAGTTAGAAAGCCAGAGACCTATTCTGTTTTAAGCAAGAAGAAATTTGATACAGATTATTAGGTGTTGGCAAAATTGTTGGGAGAAACGGAACCATGAAAGTCAAGGAAAGCTACCGCTAGATCTCATATTCGCTCCAAACCTTCAGAGAACCAGGACACAAAAGAAATTGCCACCGGTGATCACAGCTCCCCATCACAGGGATGCCTGACTTACAGGAATGCCCTGAGTCTGCCAAAGCCCTTGCTCCTCCTTTTTTGCTGCCGGAGGAGTTGTAGCATTGCTTCTACCTTTCTTCCACCTTCCAAACAACATCTGAGTAGCTCATATCAGTGTCTAACATGAAACTGCTGGTAAGGTAAGATATGAAGAAGTGCATTGAAGGATCTGGGAGTGCTGCTGAGTTGGGAACAGACTTTCCAAAGGGACAGTCTGTCCCTTTGGCTATTCAGCATTTTTACACATCTTTCCATGCATATTGACCCTCCAAATTATAAGATTAACAATGTAAGTCTGCTAAGTTTGTGACAATCTCCTCATGGAAATGAAAATGTGCTTAATCTCTGTCAAAATATAGGAAACCTGCTAATCACTATATCCATTATTGTGTGTTGCTCAATCCTCTTTCAACTGTCACAATTTCACTTTGATATCTAGTAATCTGAAGACTAATTCTAAATTTAAACACACTGTATATAATATACTGGTGGAAGAGGAGAAGGTAAAAGGAAAATTGTATATGTATATACACACACATACACAAATATATTACCTAAAAAATTTAAGAAGAAAGTGTTCATAGTTAATATAGTCTTCATTTATGCACTTTGTCATTAGACCAAAATTGATATTTATAACTTTGTTCAATACTTATTCATTGTTCATTTGATCTCAGTAGGGATGTTTACAGGTTGTGTTCTTTTCCAAGCTGACTGACCCCAACCTTCATTCTTGGTGTCCTACCTGTGCTGGCTTGTATACATTCCATTCAGTTTTACTACTGAACATGGAAGTATTAAGAAAATTCTCTAGGATCTAGACATACATCCACTGTATATAACAACTACCCTATTCCCTCTTGATAAGCTGATAAGTTACTTCAACTGGTATAGTAATCTCCTCCTTTGCCTCTTGGCTCAATGACACTGTGATTCCAAAGTAGTTAAGTGGGATCTCAACTACCTGTTCACGGAGCCATTTTTGTGTCCCCTAGTAGTATTTCTCTTTAAGAACTAAAAATTTAAACCAAAAGAGCCTAAAGGTGGTGGGCTGGGATGGAAAATTTTGCAATTGGATTTTCACGAGTGCTGAAGAACTGAGTTGCTGCTACTTTCACCCCCTGGTACAAGAGCTTATGTATTCTGTTGTAGGGGAAAATAGCATCTAATTGTTGGTTCAGAGAAAATAAGAGTAATTTGTAGTACTGGAGTCATTCCAAAAGTTTTTGTTTCTCAAGGAGGCAAGTCTACTATTTTATAAAGCCATTATTTCTGAATGACAGATTCCATGGAAAGATTGGTGAATCCATTAGGTACCATATGATTGCGTCCTTCTTTTCCTATAAAATATTTCTTGAGCAGAAAGCATAATGGGTAACACACTATGGAAATGAATAATGTATTCAGTAAGAATTTAGATAGCAGTGCTGACAAAAGTGTTTCAAGGAGAAAAATCATATTTATATCCATAGTAAGAGTCCTTTTTGCAAGAAAGGAATCTCACTGCAGTGGTGTTAGCTTAGTCAGTTTCAAAGAAAGAAGACCTGCTATTGAACCAGATGCAATATCCATGGATACTTTGTTGATAAAACAGTTAACTAACTACAGAGCAGCTTGGGGAAGAGGCTAAGTGACTATCTGGAATAGGTCGTATTATATACCTGACTACTGAGAGCCTCTTCTTTGGTTGGCATTTCCATGAGACACAAACTTACAATGTGTGCTCATTTAAATTGCTCAATCTGTATACTTCTTCCCCAGACCCTGTACAGTCCTGCAGTATTGGTCCATTAGTCATTGACAATTAATCATTGTATGTCAATATCTTTGGTAATCACTCAAGACAAACTATACAACCAGACGTAGTAATCAACTTGGGGTCTACCAAGATTTACCTGATGCCTCTCAGAGCCACATCTGTTTCTTTTGGTTGGTGTCACCACATCTCATGGAACCATTTAGCTTGTCATCAGGAATTTTTCAAGAGGTCTTAGGTGTGGATGGATGGAGAGGTGGTGACACAGCAAGAATAGATGTGATAGGAGATGAGCTTATTTGCATAACATAGTTTCTGGACCTACTCAAGTCTGATCATATATGTTGTAGCCTGGTGTATCAGGTAATACCCAGAGTGCAACAGACAAATCAGGTCACATGATCTTTTATTTTTCTAACATCAGCAGTTCTCTCTCAACCTAAGCACAATAGCAAGCTAGAAACTGTGAAAATGCAATTTGCCATTTTCATGGAAGAATACAGGTTTTCTGTGAAACCCTTAGGATTGGATGTGTTCTTATCACTCTAGAGTTGAGAGGATTTCCATTTATCATTGCAGTCTTTCAAAATCTTGTAAGCACAACTAGATCTCTACAACCTTAAGACCAAAGCGGCAGAGTAGCTGAGGATCTATAGCTCAAATCTCCTGCAAAGCCTCTTGCTCTGGGCTTCTCTAAAACTTAGCAATATTAGGGGTTAGTTAGCAAATACATCAGTTATCTATGAGTAAATATTGTTTGTAAAATCCAGATGAACCCAGCAAGTGCCATGTTTCTTAGTTGCTGAAGGGTAAAAACACAGCAACTGGCTTTCCGTTTCAACCATTCATGCCTTGGACCATTATCTCCCTGAACACTTCATTAAGATGCCAGGTTCCTGAATTTTCATGGCTATTATCTCCTACCTGCTGGAATTCATGTGTCTTATCAAGGCATCAACTGTATTAGCTAATGTCTGCTCAACAGGTCTGATTAATATGATTTCTCATTTTAGTAGACCAGTAACAGGAAGGTGGGTAAGGTCCCTGTGAGCTAGATTATGAAACAGGACTGAAGAATTGACATAGTTTGACAAGGCCCTGAGGTAAAGGAGTGAAGATATGCTGTCTTTACACAGTAAAAGTAAACAAGTTCTTGTAGTCTTTGAGAGTTTCCATGGAGAGAGAGATTTTTTTCAGACATAGAACTGCACCCCAGGTTCCAGGGGCTCTGCTGATTGATTCCTGTAAAGAAGTACTTCTGGAATAGCAGAGGCAAGAGAATCAATACCTGATTTAAATTTATAATAATGTTTTGCCAGGTTCTGAAGCTTACTTTGTTTCACTTTAAAATTTTTCAAATTTATTTAATAGTTTTATTGATTTATGTGTATCTGATTTTCAAAGAACTGCTTATATTCAGTGTGTACAATTTAATGAGTTTGGACACATGAAAACACTTGTGATACCATCACCACAAGCAAGGTAATAGATAAAGCCACCACTTCCTGGAGTTTCCTTGGGTCCCTTTGCTTTTGGTTTGCTTTGTAGTAATAACACAATATGAGATCTACCCCCTTCACACAGTCTGAGGTGCACAATATCATAATGTTAACTGTAGGCACGCTGTTGTTCAGCAGATCTCTAGATTTTATTCATCTAGCATAACTGAAACTTTAAAACCGTTAAATAACAACTCCCTATTTCCTCTACTGCCTAGTCCTGGGCAACCAATATTGCATTCTCTGCTTCTAAAAGTGACTGTTTTAGATACCTCTTGTGAGTGGAATCATGCAGTATTTATCTTCCTATAACTGGCTTATTTCACTGAGCCTAATAGCCTCTTGGTCCACGCACGTTGCCACAGATGATAGGATTTGCTTCTCTTATAAGGTTGAACAACAGTCCATCATGTGTGTGTGTATGTATGTATACACATATAGGCTAGAGGTTAGTGAAAGACTTTATCTGCTAAAGCCTATATATCTGCCCACCATTGCTGGAGGAGCAGAGTGTGTTTCCTTAGCTCTCCTCCACCTTGCAAATCTCATGTAATGGCCTTTCACCACTTGTCTAACCCAGGGCAAAATAAGATTTTTTTATTTTCAGCCCTTGTGACCTGGGAGTATACAGACAAGGCTGAAAATGGCTCTCAGCTATTACCAGGCAATCTGACATGGTGTTATGGGAATGAGCCGTCCTACTTGGGGTCAGACTCTGCTTCTACCACCTGCCAGGTGTGTGACCTTTGGTGAGGACCTGACTTCTCTGTGACTTGGTTGTTCTAGCTATGAAATGTAGATAATTTCCCTAACTTGAAGAAATTTTGAGAGTTAATGAAGATAGACTGTGTACAACAATGCTTGACATATAATAAAACTCAATGCGGTAAAGAATTATTATTAAAATCTAAATATAGGGTACAATTTTGCCAAAATCCAAATAAAAACATTAGATAAATTATCTATTTGTAACTGTACGTGAGTTTTTTAGATATTTTTCCCCATGAGTCATAATAGTCTAACATCTCCAGGTGTACTTTATGTTTAAGGTAACATATTCTGATAGCTAGTTTAGGTTTAATTAGCATTGCTCTTAGGTGAGGGAAGTATCGCTATCTGAAGACTCAGAGTAATACACTTTAATCACTATTTTTTGAAGGCCAAGGAAGAATTTCAGCTTTTAGCACCTTTTTTCTGGGTAGGATCACAGATGTGTGTTTTGTTTTTTTCTAATGTTCATCTTGATGTTCAGTCACTCAGTCATGTCCAACTCTTTGAGTCCCCATGGACTGCAGCATGCCAGGATTTCCTGTCCTTCACTATCTCCCATCTTCTACCAATTCAGCATCACAGTAATCTAAGTCTATACCCCAACTACTAATGCCAAAGAAGATGAAGTTGAATGATTCTATGAGGACCTACAAGACCTTCTAGAACTAACACCAAAAAGAGATGTCCTTTTCATCATAGGGGACTGGAATGCTGAAGTAGGAAGTCAAGAGGTAATTGGAGTAGCAGACAAGTTTGGCCTTGGAGTACAAAATGTAGCAGGGAAAAGGCTAACAGAGTTTGGCCAAGAGAAGACACTGGATATACAAACACCCTCTTCCAACAACACAAGAGATGACTCTACACATGGACATCACCAGATGGTCAAAATGTTCATCGTAGGAGTCTTTAAAAAATTAAAATTCCTTGAAAGAATTGCTCCCTACCCATAAAATAATAAAACAAAAACTAATGACCTTATAACCTAAATTTCTCTAGAATTATTTTTCCAGAAACACTGGTTGCAATGTAGTCATATAGATATTTTGCAAGCTGGATTTATAGTTTATGTTTTAAATTTTCAAAAGTAAACATACTGTAATAGATTACCAAAAAAATGGTTGCAGTTCTTCATCCTCCCCTGTATCTACACTCTTCTCTCCTAAAGAGATTAAGACTTTTTCTACCCCTTGAATCTAGGCTGTGCTTATGACATTTGTCAACAGGAAGTGATGGTATTTCCAGGACCTGAGGGTTTATGACTTTGACTCTTTTGTTCCTGTCTTTATCACAAGAGCATGCCATGACCCAGCTAGTGTACTAGAGGATGAGACTTGTAAAGACACCTGAATGCAGAGCTGACTCAGCTCAGTGTCCCAATCAAAGCCTCAGACACACTGGGAAAACCCAGTCAAGAATAGCAAAGCCAACTTATAGATGTTCAGAAACATGTGGGTGAACCCCACCATGCCCAGTTCAGATTATCAGACTTCCCAATAACCTTAGAAGGAAAACAAAATTATTATAGGCCTCTAAGTTTGTATGACTGTTTGTCACACAGCATTTTTGTAGCACTAGATAAGTGTGCATGACCCAAAGAATAAAAAAAAAAAAAAAAAAAAAAAAAAACACCTAGCAGTGTGTATACTTAAATTCAAAAGTACTTTTGTTTAGGAAAGTCAGAAAAGCATCATTACTCTGTCTTTGATTCTTTTTCTAAATATGCAAAGATTTCAAAAACATTTCAGGGGAAACCTGGAATATTTGCTTTCATAACCAAAAGCAGGCTTGCATTTCTTATTCTCAAAGAATCTGTAGGCAACACAAACAAGTCAGAGGAACTTATTCATTCTTAACATTTTACTTTCTACACATACTTGCTGCCTCTGTTGAAATAAACAGGATAATTTGAAGAAACGAATGGTCTCCCTTTAGTGTTGCCATGCAGTGGGAAGTCAGACTCTAAAGAAAAAAAAAAAAGTGTTGTTAAGTATTTTGGGGAAGTGGAAATAATCTGAAGAAAAGTAAGAGAAAAATATTATAGTGTTGAGCAACACAGTTTCAAGCACTCAGCACAAAAGTTTAAGACAAAATATTAATTGACATAAATAAACAAGATCATCTACAGTATTGCTTGAGAAAGACAAGAGTAATTATTTTTCAGTAACTCCACTTTAACTCAGGACCAAGTGAAAATTTCCAGCTGGGGGAAACAGGACATGGAAAAAACCACGAGAGAGGGTTTAAGTTAGTGCAGGAAAACCCACTCTTTCACCTATAATGTGCTAGTCACCCTACTAAGTGCTAAGGACATGGTCTTGGCCAAAAGAAATGACTGGTAATCTATATGAAAAGCAGAATGAAAGCATATATAAGATGGGAGTCATAAAATATGCCTGCATAATCAGAGAATGAGTCACAGAGGAGAAAGTCGGTGACTGTGTCTCAATGTATGTTTATAGTTTACCAGATGGGGGGAAAATGTGGCAGAAATAAAAAGAAATTGTGTATATAAAGGCATGGGGATGTGTACAAGTAACTCATAATGGGAAAACTCCAGCTAATAGAATAGGTGCTCTGAGACAGAAAATGATAGAGATAAAATATGATTAATGATGGGGTGTTAATTTGTCTGCGGCAACAGGTAACTGTCTCAAAACTCAGTTGCTTAAAGGACTTCCCAGGTGGTGCTAGTGGCAAAGGACACAGTTTGATCCCTGGGTCAGGAAGATCCCCTGGAGGAGGAAATGGCAACTGACTCCAGTATTCTTGCCTGGAGAATCCCATGGACAGAGGAGCCTGGTGGGCTATAGTCCATGGGGTGGCACAGAGTTGGACACAACTGAAGCGAGTTAGCACGCACTCACACACAGTTGTTTAAAAGAACGTTTATCTTATAGTTTCTGTGGCTCAAGAAGCAACAAGGTATGTTTTAGCTGTGTCTTCTGGCTCACAATCTCTCATGAGACTGCAGTGAAGTTCAATACCAGAGTTGTGGATTCATCTGGTAACATGGAAGGGGAGGGGTGTGCTTCTGAGCTCACTTACATGGTCGTTAGGAAGATTCCGTTTCTTGTGCGCTGTTAGCCCTAGGTCCCCTTCAATTCCTTGCTCCTCTCTCTAGGCAGCTTACAACTTGTCAGCTTGCTCCATCAGAATAAGCAAGCAAGAATAGCCAGAGACAGAGAATGAACAAGATGGAAGTCACCATCCTTTGTAACCTAACCTCAGTAGTGACTTCCATAAATTTTGTCATATTCTGTCCTTTCAAAGCAAGATTCTAGGTCCAGCACCCATAACCTAACCTCAGTAGTGACTTCCATAAATTTTGTCATATTCTGTCCTTTCAAAGCAAGATTCTAGGTCCAGCACCCATAACCTAACCTCAGTAGTGACTTCCATAAATTTTGTCATATTCTGTCCTTTCAAAGCAAGATTCTAGGTCCGGCACCCATTCAAGGAAGAGGGTGGGCAGATGATACGATGGCATAGACATAGATACCAGAAGGCAGAGATCATTGGGGCTATTTTAGAAATAGCCTCCAAAAGATGGCAAACACAATTTCATCCATCAGGAGTAGTACTCTGAAAGAGATGGATGATGAAGAAAGGTGAAATTGATGATGTATGCAAGAGGCAAATTGCTGAGGACATTTAGCAGCCCAGTGGAATGACAGGAGAGTTTGCACAGGAGAGATATACTGATCCCAGAGCTTGAGATTAAGAAATACTAATGCTTATCACCAGAGATCTATTAATAAAAGGGTTTCGAGTGCCTCAGCAAAGGCTTACAGCTTCCAAATGAGCAAAGCCTTAGCCCACAGGGGTGGGAACCCTTGTTCCCTACTCCTTCCTTGAGGTGTATTGCTGCTAGGGTGATGCTTGCAGCATCACCTGCTTGTCCAACTTGAACCTGGACATGAGTAGGCAAATGTCAATCCACCTGAGGAGCCCATGTTCAGAGAGAGGAATCTGAAAACAACCAGCCCAGGCAGCTCAGGGAGAAACTAGTGAACATGACAAAGGTAATTTGCATAAAAATGGTATCAAGAACCTTTTAAAAATTTAACACACAGAGCACTGAAAGACTGAGAATGAAAATCATTCCTTTGGAATCAAATCATTTTGTAGGCAAGTGGAAGGAGATAATGTTAATTATTGAAGACTTAATTAGTGACCTGGAATATCAAGTTAAAGAAATGGTCCTTTGGAAAAAATTGAGATAAAATACAATGAGATGGGAATAATGGATACCTAAAATGCAAATAATATTAATTCTAGAAGAAGGAAACGGAATGGAGAAATAATAAGCAATTGTTAAAGAAATGGGAGAAAAAGTTTGGTTTGAAGGAAGCTTTCTTTTTCAAGAAGTTGAAAGAAAAAGAAAGATCCAATATTCATGTTTTTAAAGAAACTGCTAGTCATGTGTTAGCATAAATATTTAATTCTGATGAAAATGAATTTATTCTCCTACTATAATAGAAAGTAATAAAAATTTACCCACTTTCCTCTCATGCACGCTGTTCCAGTGAAATGGTCCATTTGGTGATCCATCCCACCACAATTCCCAGTCTCATTTCCTTCTGCTGGCACACCCTTCCCCCAGTGACAGTGGGACTATTCATTTTTATTGGAAAACAAAAGGGAGTGCTTTAAAAGTTACATCAAGACAACAGCCTATGAGATCTGCAGAAGTCTCACCACTGCACTGCTTCAGGAATCTTGTCTCAGCCTATCAGCTTCCCTATTGACCCCGTATGAAATAGCAATCACCACTACCCTTGCAATTCCTATCCCCCTGACCCTACTTAATATTCCACCTTGCAGATTATGCATGTACTTGTTATTAGCTCTTCCCAACTCTGGGAGTAAAACCTCCTTGTCTTGTGTTTACTGCTGTATCTCCAGTGCCTAGAACAGATAGGAGCACGTGGTAGGCATGCAACAAATACGTGTTGAATGAATCAATTAACAAATGAGTAAATGAGCAAAGTAGAAAACTCAAATAGACCAATTTTTTTAGAATAAAATTGGGAAGGGAGAAAGCAGATGGGTCTAGCTGACATAGCATAGAGGTGATCAAGTATAAGCTTCTGGAGTTTTCCTGAGGTTCATGTGTGTGACTTTTCCTTCATTAGCTGAATGTCTTTGGACACATTTCTTTATTTCCAAGTTTCCTCAATTTTGAAATATAGATAATAATTACAGCTTCTAACTAATAATTCAATCATGAGGATTGACTGCCTTAATAAGAGTGAAGCACTTACTTTACTCAGTAAATATACCAGTGAGTGGCATAAAAGTACCCCGTTTTTGTTAAATCTTTTGTAGAATAACACCCATGCTATTTAAGATACTTTAATGAGGAAAGCAGAAAAATATAATGCTATGTCTTGTGAAGAGCATCTAAATCTCACCTTTGACTAATTTCGTTTATGACTACAGATTTTTTTTCTAATAATCTGAAAATTAGCTGTGTCCAAAGAGCGATGGAGTATGACCTACAAAAGAGTAGCCTATGAACGCAAAGATAATTAATTGTAGATTGTTAAAAGGAGTAATTAGATCAACACAGTTTTTAAAACTAATTTTATCATTGCATTCTAGGAGGCATTTCATAAAATTTGACATAAAAAGTCTTTCCTAATTAATGTGCTAAAATACAGAAATAAACGAAAACTGTTTAAGTATGACAGAGTAGCAAAGTCCAGCTGGAAAAATTCTAAGAAGTGGATTGTTTAAGCCATTTTTATTAAAACAGAAATAAGATAAAGATGGCCATGATCACTGTAGGTGTTGTGTTTATTATTACTCAACATGAAAGTTCCAAACCATCTGCAGTAAGACAAGAAAATAAACAATTCTGATGAAAGCTATAATACAGTCAAATAACCTTTCCACTGACTGAGAAAAAAACCCAACTTTCAGGGGAAAATATACAGAGAATTTCTACGAATAAATAAAGAAATGACAACCAACTCAATAGACATGTTGCTTGAGATACACAACAAGAATACTGGAGTGGGTAGCCATTCCCTTCCAGGTGATCTTCCTGACCCATACATCAAACCCAGGTCTCCCACATTGCAGGCAGATTCTTTACCATCTGAACCACTGGGGAAGCCCAAATATACAGAGAATTTCTACAAATTAATAGAGAAATGACAGTCGACTCAATAGAGATATTGCTTGAGATAGAGATAGGAAGTTCTCAGCAAAATAAGTCTAAATAGTAACCATATGGAAATATGTTTAACCTAGTAATAAGGAACTATACATTAAATTAAAAATTAGATCATACTTTTCACATATGAAGTCAGAAAGTGTGATCATACCCACTTCCCTTATTAATTGCTGACATTTACTAAGCACAGATGATATATTAAGCACTATTTTCATGCTCCATATATATTAACTCACTTATTCTTTGTAACAAATACATGAGTTAGGTACTATTATAATTATTCCCATTTTACACCTGGTTAAGTTGAGGAACATGGAGTTTTAGTAATTTGTTCAAAGTCATAGAATTAAAAAGTTGCAAAGCTAGAATTTGAACCCAAGCAGACTAGCTCCAGATTGTGGCTTTAACCACTACTCCAGATTTCCCTCATTGCTGTCAGTATAGGTAAAGAGCCCTTCTCACATATTACTCATTGCAATGAGAATTCTAGCCTCTTTAGAGAGTAACAGCACAATATCTATTGAGATTAAAATGTTGTGTATACTTTGGCCCCACATTTTACTCCAAGGAATCCATTCCCTAGGGAAAAACAACTCAAGAATGTAAGGATATATATATGACTATGAATTATAGCATAGAGTACTCAGGAATAGAGGTTAAATGAATGCATAGCTGTAGAATAACAAAAGACTATTGCATTCCTGTAATGAAACTTGTAATTGCTTCCTTAAAATTCATTTCCATATTCCTAGAAACTTTATTTTTATTTGGCAATTTTTTCTATATGTATCCCCTTCAACCCATGCCAATAGCCCATGTTCCTTGAAAGATGGTTACAGTTAATTCTACCTTAGTTTTAAGCATGAGCTACATAACTGAGGTCATATTAGTGCTATAAAATAGTATTTTCTGCAATGATGGAAATGTGCAAGATAGTAGCCAGCAACCAATAAGCTACTGAGTACTCAAAATGTGGCCAGTGTAACTAAGAAAACAATTTAACTTTAGTCACATGTGGCTGGTATTTATTGTATTAGTGCAACCTCAACTAATCAGTGCACTATCATCGCCTGAGCACAATAATTAATGCAAGGATGGTGAACTGATTCAAATGATTCAAACTGATTCAAATTTGAATCATGTTACTGATTCAAATCATGGAGAATAATCAAGTTTTCCCAGGGCCTTCTGGGAAAGAAGTTTTCTGCCTCTTTTTAGAATGTGCTTTTCACAAACTCTCTCTGGAGGTAGATAAGGCATTATGTAGTCTCAGAAGTAATTGAGGGCCTTACTGGAAACATGAAAGAAAGTCATCTTTAGAATAAGTAGAAACAATGGAAGACAAGTGTGGACAAACACAAACCAGTTTCTTTTTGATGTTAAACTATTGAATAAAACTAACTCCGTAGTTGATCCTACTTCTATTAATATATTTTCCAATAACATATGCCATGAATCACTCTTATTATTAAACACATCTGTTGTAGGTCTCCTCTTGGATTGGAGTATGTATTAGATTGTATCAATCAAAATAAGACTTAAAACTTTCAGTTGAAATTAGTTCTAAGAAATATTTTAAAGGCAAAAAGCAAGATGCATAAAGATTATGATGTTACATTTAAATGAATGATTCAAAAATACTTAGAAGTGAGAGATTACAGACAAAGGGAGAAGGCTAGAATGATGCATATGGCAAAGGATTAGAACTGGAGGTATCAGTATGAACTCACATTTAGGTTAATATAGAGAAACATGGTTGTGCATAAAAATAGATGTGTGCATATATAGGTGCTGATGTACATATTTCTATTTCCCTGCTCTGTCAGCTAAGAGGGCTTAGAAGCAATGATTCTGTTCTTTCCCTTCAACAAGCACAGCTAGACCTAGATCTTGGTTTCCAAAACTATGCTCCAATAACCAAAGCTCTTTAGAGAAAAGGCTAAATATGACATTGGGACAAGAAACTTACTAGGTGAACCTGAAGCATCTCATAGTGCCAAAAAGTAAGCAAGTGTCTCCCCTCACCTCAAGAAAAAAAGATTAGGGGGTATGTTAAAGGAAGCGAATATGAGAGCTCTCAGTAACCAAAGCTGAAATAATCTGAGCAACAAAACAAATGAACTAGTATTGAATGATAATCCAAAGTATAAGGTATATCGCATGAGTCCATCTTGATGTAAATAAACAATGAATAAAGAAATGGGAAAAAGGAGACAACTCTCTATAAGAATTCCAAATAATTTATATAGCTATATACTTCATCTTCAAGATGCTGGAGCATACCCCTCAACTCCATAAGTGTGGGCTCTGCATGGTAACTTCCTTCCAAAGAGTACAGTATGGAGAGTGGGGGGAAGAGTGACTCTATGGAGGAAAAACTGGACAAATACACCTCAGTCAGGAGATTAAAGTCAATGTCAAAAGTGACAGTCATACTAATAATAGATACCCTTGATATATAATTAGAATGACACAGTTTCTGTGATCTCTCTCCAAAATACACAACCTCCATGTAATCATGGGGAAAACATGAGATAAATGTCATTTTGAGGGACTTTTTGCAAAATACATGACCAACACTCTTTATAACTGTCAAGGTTATCAGAAACAATGAAAGTGTGAAAAGTTGTTACATCCAAGTGGAACTTAAAGAGATGTGGTGGCTAAATGTATTGTGGTATTGTGAATGGGGTTCTGGAACAGAAAAGGACAGTAGGTAAAAGCTAAGGAAATATGAATTAGTTAGCAATAATGCAACTGTATTGATTCAGTAATTTAACAAGTGTACTATACTAATATAAAATATTAATAATAAGGAAAACTGAGTTTAGAATATATGGAAATTCTCTGTGCTATCCTCTAAGACAGTAGTCTTAAGCATCATGTAATAATGATTGAGGGAGTGAGAAACTGGAAGGTAGAGTCAGAGGAAAAAAGACTGTAGCAACATGGAAAATACCCAAAGCATAAATCAATCAGAGCATAGAACATAAAATATATCAATCATTTTGTAAACACATAATACTTAAATATGCTTGTGAACAATTCAAATATTCCAGAAATAAATGAGAATACTGATGAAATCTTAGGATCAAGCAGGGAGGTTTTTATTCTTTTATTTCTGTTATTTTTATGCAGTACCAATAGTAAAATATCAGGACCAAATAATGTAGACACTCGATGAGGGAAAAAACTTAATTCTGGACATCATCCACAGAAATTATGATTAACTGATCTGGGGTTATTTAGCTCAAAGAATTTGCTTTTTCTTTTTTTTTTTTTTAGCAAACCAATCCCTCAGGCTCCAGTGTTTCTCATACCCTAACATGTTTAGTAAACAAACTGAAATACAATGAATATCAGTACTTTTTGGTAATTTCACCCAGCAGAGCCATGGATTCATAAGGAAGAGTATAATTAAATATAAAGATCAGAAGGACATGAAGGAACTGGTATTTTATTGAATTTTGACAAGTGAGTAGGATTCTGGGCTGTAAGAAAAAGAGTGTGGCCTAAAAACAAAATACAGATAGCACAGCCAAGGTAGGGAGGAATGAATGACATACTTTATGTATTTGGGAAAGAGACAAAGGGCCCCTCAGGCCACAGGGCATAAGGGGTGGGCAGTAAGTCTAGGATGATAGGTAAATGCCAAGTGCCGCAAATCACCATCACTCTGTGAAACCTCTTTCTTCTAGTTTATCACTAATCCATTTTTGTATTAAAGAATCAAATAACCTACTTTGGTCTATGTCACAGGAAAAATACTATGAAAGGATTGATTGCAAGAAGAGAGTTGGGTGAGACATGTTTTATATATTTGATATTTGGGGAAAATGCAATATTTTATCTTTATTATAACTATAACTAAATAAAATTGATTGTACATATTTGTTTGTATCTCACTTTACGAAAACTGCATGCAAACTACTCCCCTAACAAGTATGTATCCCCAAAATGAATATTAAGCATCAAATGCATTAGAATAGCAAGAAATCAAGATTAGACTGAAAAGAAGTCATTGGCTTTGACCATTAGGAAGTAGCCTTAAGAACAGATTCAATGAAAAGGGAAGGCAGGCACCAGTATGGACTAAAGACAGAGAATATTATTTTTCTTCAGGAAAAATGATGAGTGACTGCTAGACAGAGAGGCAAGTTTGAGAGTCATTTTAGCACAAATACGACCTAATGTATCTAAACCATGAGAGAGGGAGAGTCTGTGTGATAATCATTCCCAGAGAAGGATCACTCATCACTCACTTATGTTGCACTCCTAGACTGGAGATCTGTGATGTAATCATAGAAGGGTGTTGAAGAAGCAGTGTACACCATCAGCAAAACATATTTTTAATTCTTATTCAATGATGCTGCCTGTAGCAAATAGAATTTTTAATAAAGAGTAAAATATTGCCCTTTTAATTGCAAAGTAATAAATGATCTAAATGTAATCTTATATTTTCTTCAAAATGAGAAAATATCCCCCCACCTCTGTGTATCTAGGAATGACTTGCCAACATACATAGAAAAATAAAATGTTTTAAAATAACATCTTTTTTTTTTTAACATGCGCTCAGTCAGTTCAGTCGCTCAGTCATGTCTGACTCTTTGTGACCCCATGGAATGCAGCACGCCAGTTCTCCCTGTCCATCACCAATTCCCAGAGTTTACTCAGACTCATGTCCATCGAGTCAGTGATGCCATCCAACCATCTCATCCTCTGTCGACCCGTTCTCCTCCTGCCTTCAATCTTTCCCAGCATCAGGGTCTAGGGTCTAGTTGCATATGCTCAGTTTCCATTAGTTACCCCTACATTTATCCTAATGTTCAAGCTATTTAAAAATTTGGCATTGTTATTTAGTTGCTAAGTCATGTCCCACTCTTTTGCAAATCCATGGTCTGAGTCCGTCAGGCTCCTCTGTTCATGGGAATTTTCCAGGCAAGAATACTGAATACCAGAGTGGGTTGCTACTTCCACCTCTAGGGGGTCCTACCGACCCAGGGATGGAACCTGAGTCTTTAGTGTTTCCTGCATTGGCAGACAAGATTCTTTACCGTTAGTGCCACCAGGGAAGCCACTATTTAAAAGTACCTCTTTCCTAAATCAACTGTACTCCAATGACAGTTTTCTTAAAGGTAAAGTAAAAATACTCTTTCCTGAGTTTCTTTCATCCAGACTTTCACCAATGTAACCTGTGCGCATGATACGATATATTTATACATTTTTCAGTTTGCAGGCATAAACTACTAATAGAAAAACATTCTGTCCCTATAGAACATATCATGGGACCACTTTAAGCACTCCTACTACCTCTTCCAGGAGCTGCAGTGGACTAGGCAAATGGAAAAGTAATGACTAAATCTAATAAAAAGTAAAATTAAATATAAAGAGAAGGAACATTCAGCCACTCTCCTATTCACCACCCTCTCACAACTGAGGTCCCTCACTTCTCTTTCCAGATGACCTTCAATGAGGAGAATGCAAAATTTATTTGTATGAATGTAGTCCTGGGGTAAATGAAGTTCTTTTAAAAGGAGGTAGAATATTAATTTGGGGCTTTCCTGGTGGCTCATTGGTAAAGAATCTGCCTGCCAATGCAGGAGACATGGGTTCAATCCCTGGTCAGTAAGATCCCCTAGAGAAGGAAATGGCAACCCACCCCAGTATTCTTATCTGGTGAACCCCATGGAGAAAGGAGTCTGGTGTGCTAGAGTCCATGGGGTTGCAAAAAGTCAGACACAGCTTAGTGACTGAGCAACAAAGAATATTAATTAGCACCCCAAAATGTTGCTTACTTTGCCAGTCTTTAACACTAAAAATGAAAGTGCTACAGGCTTTGCCAGGCAGCCCTCACCTGAAGGAGCTCACAACTCAGATAAGAGCTTCATTGGAACCATCTAATCTCTTAGTACAGATGCGTCTGATGTCTACAGCAAACCTTCCATGAGGCTCTAATTTTCACTTCATTCCATTTTCCTGTTTAGATATGACGGTTTTTTTTAAGACATTTTAGCTCTAAGGAAGTCAGTATTTACTGACATATTCTTATAAAAAATTGATTTGCCTCAGAGAATATTTCACTCTAAAGTGAGTGTAAATTAGGTTGAGTTTTCCTCCTCGATAGATTTTAAAGGTCATTTATATTGTTCATATGGGTGTTGGGTTGGAATGGTGGTGACATTTCCTCTTTTCTTTGATAGAACTATTCTTATATTAAAAGTAAAAAGCACATATAAATTAGGAAAATAATGGTATCTGATCTCTTACAATGTATAGTTGATGTATTATCTCAATGTTTATTCAAAAAGGCATATTACAGTTTATCAGGCAAACTTATCATGCTTTAGCATTTTGGAATTCCTCAGTAGTATACTGTCTTATCCATCACTAAAACACAATTTTAAAACACTATATTTTTATTTCTATGTTGCAGCCAATTTGTAATAAAAGTTGATCATGTATATTATTTGGCTATATGTTTTATTTTACAGTGAGGATTTGCATGCATAATACCACTAAAATTTTTCAAAGACAGTATTATTTGAAAACATGCAATATTTATTTTAAACTAGTAACTAAAGAAGCAAAGACCAAATCATTTTTCTTCCATCTTTTTAAAAAGAATTTTAGTTTGAGATGACTGTAAATTCACAAACAGTTGTAAGAATAAAACAGAGAGATTCTATGTCCATTGATCAAGCCTCCCAAAATGGTAATATCTTACATAACTATTGCATTCTACTACAACCAGGAATTTGATACAATTCATTGACCTTACTCAGATTTTTCCAGTTTTATATATTCTTCTGTGTGTTTCTCTTTAGTTCTATGCAGTTTTATACCATATGCAGATTTGTTGGACCACCACGATGGTCAAGATACAGAACAGCTGCATCTCAAGTGTCCCTCATGCTTCCTATAGTAACAGCCACCTCCCATTCTCCAACCTCCCTAGGCCCTGGCAACCACTAATCTGTTCTCTATCTCTAGAATTTTGTGACCTCTAGAATGTTATATAAGTAAACTGATATGGTATAAAAAAGTTTGAGATTGATCTTTTCCACTCAGCATAGTTCTTCTGAATTGCTTTTGCACATTAGTCAAAAAACAGCTGGGCATGTTCGTGTAGGTCTACTTCTGGGTTCTCTATTCTGTTCTGTTGATCTATGTGTCTATCCCAAATTGATCTATACTTTTATTTATTTTCTATCAAAATTCACACAAGATTTTTTTTGTGGACATAGGTGAGTTCTTTCTGAACTTTATATGAAAAGGCACAGGGCCGTGAAGAGCTTAAACAACTTTGGAAAGAAGAAAGTGAAAGGCATCTCTCTACTTGATACTAAGGCTTTCTATATAGCTACATTCATAAAGGAAATGTGGTAGTGGTACAAAAAATAAACTCAAAATGGATCAGAGACCTAGACGTAAAACTTCAAGATAAAAAAAGAAAAGAAATCAAGGGACTTCCCTTGTGGTCCAGTGGTTAAGATTCCAGGCTCCCAATGCAGGGGGCCTCAGTCTGATCCCTGATTGAGGAACTAAGATCCCACATGCCACAACTAAAGATCCTACATACCATGACTGAAAAAACAATACAAAACAAAACTCAAAGTGCTGCAATGAAGACTCACGATCTTGCATGCTGCAACTACCACCCAGCACAGCCAAACAGCCAAATAAATAAATCAGTTCAGTTGCTTAGTCGTGTCCGACTCTTTGTGACCACATGGACTGCTGCATGCCAGGCTTCCCTGTCTATCATAATAAATAAATAAAGAAATGTTATTTTTAAAACCTAGAAGAAAATAGGAGGAAACATTTGTGATCTTGGTTAGGAAAAGATGAAATTCATAAATTAGACTTCATAAAAATTACAAACTTCAACTCTTCAAAACTCTGATTGAGCCTTTACCAATATACCACCTGACCAGGACATGTAAAGGAGAAGGCTAATAATTGATTTCATAAATTTTAGTTGACCTCCCAATATCCACTTCTGAAAAAATTTAGAGAGGCCGAGTGCAGTGAACACTTGAAGAGAGTATTTTGTTGAAGAAAACTTGTATAGGACAGATTAGGAGAAAATATTTGCAAACCACGCATCTGATAAATGACATATCCAAATATATAAAACTCTCAAAATTCAGTATTAAGAAAATAAACAATCCAGTGAAAGCTTGGCAAAAAATTTTAAACACATAAGATATATATATATGTATAACAAATAAACACATGGAAATGTACTTCACCACCATTATCATTAGGAAAATGGAAATTGAAACCATACTGATTGGATAAGGCCAGAAGACAATGGAGTTGAAAACCCTCAGCTCACCTCCTCTCTAAGAGCACACCAAAATCACAACTATCTATAGAATAATCATCTATGAAAAAGACCAAAACCTACCAGAAAACATCTACAATTAAACATAAGATGAAGGAACCACAAGCCAGACTCATAATACAATCAAGTCCCCTATCCCCAGGTGGATAACTCACAAACTGGAGAATTATATTACAGCAGTGGTACAGGAGTGAGAGTTCTGAGCCCCATGTTGGACTCCCTAGTCCAGGGGTCCTGCACTAGGAAGACAAGCCCCCCCCCCCCAAGCATTTGGCTTTGAAGGTTAGCAGGGTTTAATGTCAGGAGTCCCACAGGACTAAGGAAATAGAGACTCTGGTCTTAAAGGACTCACAAATAACCTCACCTGCCCCAAGATGCAGAGCAAAAGCAGTAATGTGATGAGTCTGAACCAGTCTTACCTCTGGTCTTGTAGAGTCTTTTAGAGAGGCTGGGGTCAGCAGTGGTTCACCCTTCAAACATAGTCTGTCGTGTCCAACTCTTTGAGGCCCCATGGACTGTAGCCCACCCGGCTCCTCTGCCCACGGGGTTTCTCTGGGCAAGAATACTGGAGTGGGTTGCCTTGCCCTCCAAGGGATCTTCCCAACCCGGGGATCGAATCCTGGTCTCTGGTATTGCAGGCGGATTCTTTACCATCTGGGGCTTCCCTGGTGACTCAGATGGTAAAGCGTCTGCCTGCAATGTGGGAGACCTGGGTTTGATCCTTGGGTCAGGAAGATCCCCTGGAGAAGGAAATGGCAACCCGCTGCAGTACTCTTGCCTGGAAAATCCCATGGACGGAGGAGCCTGGTAGGCTACAGTCCATGGGGTTGCAAAGAGTCAGATATGACTGAGCCACTTCACTTTCTTTACCGTCTGAGTCACCAGGGGAGCCTAGCAATCAATTAGGCTGGGGGCCAACCAGGCCTACCAGACTATGGCACAGTCAGCCTGCCATGACAGAGGGACCCAAGCGGTTATCTTGGGGGAACCCTTAGAGCATATATTGGGTTGGCCAAAAAGTTTGTTCAGTTTGAGTGTAAGATGTTATGGAAAAACCTGAACAGACATTTTGGCCAACACGATAGTTGGGGTGAGGAGCTGGGAGTGCACTGCTGGGATGCACAGAGCATCTCCTACAGAAGGCCACCTCTCCAAGGTTGAGAAACCTAACTAACCCCCACCACAGACATAAAAATACCAATAGCAATGTTGACCAAATGAGGCATCAGAAGAACAAGTTCCAAGTGAAAGAACAAGATAAAACCCCCAAAGAACTAAGTGAAGTGGATTATAGGCAATCTACCTGAGAAAGACTTCAGAGTAATGATTGTAAGGATGATGAAAAACTCAGGAGATTGGATACACAGTGCACAATGTTAGAAGTTTTTCTAAAAGAGTTGGAAATTATGAAGAACAACCAGAGATAAAGAATGTTGTTACTATTGTTCAGTCCCTAAGCCCTGTCTGACTCATTGCAACCTCATGGACTGCAGCAAGCCAGGCTTCCCTGTCCTTTGGTATCTCTCGGAGTTTGCTCAAACTCAAGTCCTTTGAGTTGGTGATGCCATCCAACCATCTCCTCCTCTGCTGCCTCCTGCTCCTCCTGCCCTCAATCTTTCCCAGCATCAGGGTATTTTCCAATGAGTCAGCTCTTTACATCAGGCATCCAGAGTATTGGAGCTGTAGCTTCAGCATCAGTTCTTCCAATGAATATTCAGGGTTGATTTCCTTTGGGATTGACTGGTTCAAGCTCTTTGCTGTCCAAGGACTCTCAAGAGTCTTCTCAAGGATCCCAACTCAAAAGCATCAATTCTGCAGTGCTCAGCCTTCTTTATGGTCCAACTTTCACGTCCATACATGACCACTGGAAAAACCATAGCTTTGACTATACAGACCTTTGTCAGCAAGGTGATGTCTCTACTGTTTAATACACTATCTAGGTTTGTCAAGAATACAATCATTGAAGTGAAAAATACACTAGAAGAAATCAACAGGAGATGGCAGAGAAGGGCAAACTAACTACAACTCCACTGCCTGTGTGTTTGTGTTAATGAAGTTCTATTACAAAATAACTTTGCTTATTTGTTTAAAAATTGCCTACCGCTGTTTTGTACTGTACAACAGAGTCAAATAGTTTATTACAGAGAACTTTTGACCCACAAAGCCAAAAACATTAACAATCTGTTTTTTTTACAGGAAATATGTGTTGACCTCTGTATATATTTCCTATAAGAATTCCATGTCCCTTGTGGTTCTTCCTTCCTGGCTGAATCCTTACTGATACAGCACCTGTATCAGTGGACATGTAAAGAAGAAAGCTAATAATTGATTTAGTAATTCTTAGTCGGCTTCCCAGTAACCACCTCTGAAAAGATTTAGAGAAGCCAAGAGTACAGTAAACACTTGGAGAGGGTATTCTGTTGGAGAAAATTGGAGGACTATAGCATTTTCCCTTGCCTTTGGTTTCCCCAGCCACCTACAACATTCACACACTTCATAAGCAGGAGACAGATATATTCCTACCAATATCCAGCCTAGTCATGGAGTGGGATGGAGATAAGAGGGGATTTAAGAAAACCACCATGAGTTTGAGACTGAAGACTCATAACTGACTCAGAAGGCAACAGACTGGCTGACACTACCCCTGGCAGCAAGTAGATGGTTGTTTTTGGAAAATAACTGTACTCCCAATCAACTTCTATAGCATGGCTCTATAGCACAGAATTGTTACTATTATTTACTCCCAGCTTTATATCTTATGTCATTGGTATGTCAAACTTCTTTGTTGTTTAGTTGCTACGTGGTATCTCACTCTTTTGCAACTCCATGGACTGTAGTCCACCAGCCTTCTTGCCTGGGAAATCCCATCCCTCTGTATGGGATTTCCCAGGCAAGAATACTGGAATGAGTTGCCGCTTCCTTCTCCAGGAGATCTTTCTCAACCAGGGACTGAACCCCCATCTTCTGTATTGGCAAGCAGATTCTTTATGACTGAGCCCATCTAAAACTTCTAGAAAATGAAATAATCTTCAACTATGAAGGAGGAGGAAAGAGAGTCTATTGGGACAAAGGATTGATAACTTGGATTTTTTTAAATATGTATTTTACATTTCAACATTTAGTTATGAAGTTGGTTGGTTTTTTATTCCCAGCATTTTTTTTCTTCCCTTTCCCTTACACATTCTATGTTTTTTCTTTTGTTCAACTAAATATATGTCATGCTGAGATTATCACAGAATAAAACATGTTTTAATTTTAGACTTGTTTCTGCCTAATTGCCCAGGCAAATGATATTCTATTATGTTTTTTCACTTTTTTTATTGACATAATTACTGTTTAACAAGAGCAACTGAATTATGTCAGGTTCAATGAATTAGATCTGTGAGACAATTTAGATGTAAAGAGTTGTTAATTGCTATCTAATTAAAAACAAAAGCCTCTGAACCCTCCTCCTACAATGATTATACTCCCACCCCTCTCAGTGGTATGCAATGCCTTAGTAGAGAAAACTAAAATTTTGAAATGAAGTGAATGTCAAGTGACATTTTTGTAATTCCTGGGACTACCAATTGGAGAAGGCAATGGCACCCCACTCCAGTACTCTTGCCTGGAAAATCCCATGGACGGAGGTGCCTGGTAGGCTGCAGTCCATGGGGTCACACAGAGTTGGACACAACTGAGCGACTTCACTTTCACTTTTCACTTTCATGCATTGGAGAAGGAAATAACCCACTCCAGTGTTCTTGCCTGGAGAATCCCAGAGACGGGGGAGCCTGGTGGGCTGCCGTCTATGGGGTTGCACAGAGTCCGACACGACTGAAGCGACTTAGCAGCAACAGCAGCAGCAGCAGCAGGGACTACCAATTAAGACATGCATGTATATAGCCATTGCAAGCCAAAATCTAAGAAAGGAATGAATGGGCTGAAAGTGTGGATTTCCTAATTTTAGAAACTGAAAGAGGGCGGGAGCTGTGTATGACTCGCATGATACACACTAACAAGAGTCTCAAAATGACTCCTGGTCAGCAATGCGCCCCACAGGGTCCTTGTGGACATTCTTTATGTGAAATAATGCATCAAGAATTACTGATTGCCAAGTACACAGTAAGGGCTTCCCCAGATGGCTCAGTGATAAAGAATCTGCCTACCAATGTAGGGGCTGCAGGTTCAATCCTGGGTTAGAATATCCCCTAGAGAAAGAAATGGCAACCCACTCCAGTATTCTTGCCTGGAAAATCCCATGGACAGAGGAGTCTGGCAGGCTATGGTCCATGGGTTTGCAAAGAATCAGACATGACTGAGCAACTGATGAGCACTGAGCACACGTACATAATAAGTATAAAATAAATGTCTTTTCCTTGGTATCGCCTATTATGTTCTTGGTGATAAAATGTCAACCATTGCTCTCTACTGAAGGCAGAAAGTATTTAAAAAACTAGTCCGTGAACTAGCTTAGACAGGATACAAATATCTAGACACTCTTTGTTTTGCAATGTGGAAAAGGTTTTAGCTCTTTAAAGCCCTCAAAGTCTTCTAATAGTTCTGATGGTCTGGTGTATGGATGTCATTAACAGCTCTATTTCTGTCAGTCTAACTGTAAGCAGGCTACATGACTTAAAGCTATTCTTGCTATCTGGAGTGTTCCACTGAGGCCTCTTAGCATGTGAGTTGATAAAACTGACCACTGAAAAATAGATCTTAATTAGGTAAAAGCATTCTAGAAATTCAGTTATAGAAAAATAAGCTACATATATCTACATGTTTTTTTCCTGATTTTTCCCTGATTTGTAAGAAAATAATCTTATGTCTATTTACTTGAACATTTTAAACTCTATAACAAAGAAAAAAATTAAATTGATGGTTGTATTAGTTCTGTTTAGTATTCAAAATACAATCACATTACTTAAATAGTATGTAATTCTTCAAAAATAGATCCGCTTAAAGATGTTTGACAGAAAACCACAAAATTCTGTAAAGCAATTATCCTTCAACTAAAAAAAATAGAGTGGCAAAAAAAACAAAAAATAAAGATGTTTTAGAAGAATAGTAACAGTTTATTGATAATGCAGAATAAATAGCAAAATTATTGTTGGTAGAGACCAAGTTGAATATAAATAGTGTAAGATGACACAGGGTTTAAACAAGTTATGTTTGGTATGGGAACACAAAAGTATATATTTTAAATGACTAAACTGTTGATGAACTTTGAAATGCATATTTAATGATAAGAAAGTTTAATTATTTTTAAAAGTCTGTAATTTCCTTATAAATATTCTTAGAAATACTGGGAGACAAAAAGGAAACAACTTTAAAACTATATAATATTAACAGACACCATCAGAAACACCTGCTGCAGTTGAAAGGCTATTTCAGGCTAATATTTCCGTGGTGTCCATGAGTATTTTGATGTGTGGGTGTGCCCTGAAGGTACATGACAGCTTGTAGTTCAATTTTTAACACTAACCTCTGAGCTTTGAAAAATGTGAGTTGTGGTCCACACATCAGCTTGTTAGAAATATGTTTTTGACCCACTGTAGAGTCTGTGAATGAATTGCTTTGCTAAATGCATTGCTGTTTGCTGCTGTGGCTAATGCACTGGAAAGAAAAATTAAAATAACATTCAAAAAATTTCCATGGCCCTTGGTGTTTCTCCTGGAAAGATAGCTAATATGATTTCTACTGCTTTCAACTTACAGAGGTCGTTGCAAAAGTAGACAGACTTAGCTAAAAGTATAATTGAGGAAAAGTTCAACCAAAACTTGAAATTTTGCTTTTTTTTAATTGCTAGGATTTAAGCATTAGTAAATTCTCATATTTAGGTAATTTTTACTCAGAGATGACAAGTGAAAAGCCCTCTAAAGGATCTAGAAGAATCAGAGAAATACATTAACTTTCTGAATAACAAATTAACGCGAGTTTGAGATTTTTCCCTAGGCTGAAGATAAAAGGACATTTGTTTGCTTTCTGGAAGTAGGTGGCTAGGATTGGACGAGAGAAAATGAAGGGAATGAATAGGGAGGGTTAGAGCAGTTCCCATCGCTTGAGGTTAAAATAAATTTCCCAAACAAAACCTCTTATTATGGTAGGTATGGCTGGGGGGACTGTAAGAAAAATGCGATGTTGCATTCAGTTTAAGGTTGTTCCCATCTCTAGCTCTATTGCAATTCCCTAACATCATCCCAGATCATATACCTAACATACGTGTACTTTGGAAACAGTGGGGAGAGGTCAAGAAGACAAAAGGAATAGAGAACTTAGTGAGAGCCAGAATCAAGGACAAGAAGGAACCAGATGCCCCATTTCATCACTTTATCCCAAATGCCTGCACATGTAAATAAATGTTAGTATTCTTAACACAGACCTAATGTCTGGATTTGTTCCTTCAGAAATTCTAAAATATTTTGATTCCTAAGAATAATTTTAGGCTGTTTGTGCTTAAATTCTAATTTCATATTTGATATTGTCAAACTTTATAATAAACAGGTATATGGCTTAGCCAGCAAAATCAAGTTTATTCGGGGATAGCAGAGGAATGGGCTTCCTAGATGGTGATAGCGGTAAAGAACCTGCCTGCCAGTGCAGGAGACCCAGGAGACAGGAGTTCCATATCTTGGTCAGAAAGTTCCCCTGGAAAAGGGCGTGGCCACCCACTCCTGTATTCTTTCCTAGAGAATACCATGGACAGAGGAGCCTGGCGGGCTACAGTCCATAGTGTTTCAGAGTGAGAACCAACCGAAGGGACTTTACACACACATACACACACACACACACACATACACAGCAGAGGAATCACAATTTGACACAAACTCTGGTTCACCATAAGCAAGTCTGGGACACAAAAAGGGAGAGCATTCTTTTGCAGAGGAAAGGAGGAAATTGGACTGTTTTGAATGAAAGTTTACTGGAGAAGAGCAAGCCTTTGTGGGGTGTGGCAGCTTCTCATTGGCGGAGTTGCAGAAGTTTTTTCATAGGCTGCGTTGTTGCTAAACAAGGAGAAAATCCTGCTTCTTCCTGCTGGAATCTATAAAGTAAGATTTTTCCTGCTGAGGTATGTAAAATAAGCTGCCACAGGTGGTACAAGTGCTGTATGTGTGGTCCATGCTCCAGCGCTCTTGAAGGCTTTCTGACTTCATTTTGAATGGGGCTTTCCTTTATCTGTTTCATATAAATTTGATATTTAACTTAATATTTGATAATTCTACTGCAGTTCAGATACTGTATTTTCAACATTCAATATTCTGTGCTTCAAAAATTAATAGTTTTTCATTATCCATAAAATATCTATATTTTATTAATACAAATGGGGAAACTGCTTACTTCGGACTAAAATGAATCAATAACTCAAGAACTGAATCTGTAACTTAAGAACTGATAATAGACTGTATAGATTTTGCATTTAGACTTGAATTTAAATTTCACCTATGTTGTTTAATTTCTGTATGATGATAAATAAGAATATTTTGAACTTTCAGTCTTTTCATTTATAAAATAGGGATAATCATACATGAATTTCAGAGTTGTTGGGGTTATTAAGTGAAATAATAAATGTAAAGCAACTAACATGTGACTCAATAAATTTTTAACTGTTAGTAGAATATTCTGGTCTCTATAATAGGAATAATAATAACAATGATAACAATAATGTTACAATAACAATAATAATAGTATTATAATTTTTACCAACTTGTTTCAGTCATCTTTAAGCTCAGATAGGACAGGAAGCTTTGCTTGTTTTTTTTCTTTATGTATCATTAGTAGGAGATTGAATTTTGGGAAGGAGGTTTCCTGTTAATATAATTTCTTGAATTTGTGTGCAGAGTGTAGTAAAATGCCATCTGAACAAAAAGGTAGTTATGCTATAATTGAACACATAAGGAGCAGTGAATTGAAAGCGAAAAAGACTTCAGAAATTTCCTAAGTGTTTGTTAGATAACTACTGTCAAGAAGATGGTTTACTTTCAGGCTGTTATCATTTTCAACCAGCTAGAGAGAACTCAGGGTCTTTTCATAGTTTCATATTGAGATAAATGATTCTATTTTCTTGTCAATGACAGTATCCAGTTGCTAAAATATAATTACTTGAAAACAGTTTTCAAGAGCTAATTTTCTAGAGAGGAAGAAGAAATATCTGTGCTATTTCCACTCATTTACACATTAAGTAATGAAGCTCCATTAAGAAAAATAAAACAAACAGTTGGTCATAAAAATCTGGCTTTGTCTTGTACATTACTTCATTTTAACAAATTTATTGGGATAATTCATATACCATTCAATTCACTGACTTCTGTACATTAATTCCTTTTTTGAAGTCATTAATTTATTCATTCAATATTGTTTACCTACTAGTAATTCTTAATTAAGGTATGCTTAGCCCCATACAATCTAAGATTCCAAAAACAAGGTCAAAATAAGTATATTTATATTGAATACCAAATCTGTAAACGGAACTAAAGGGAATAGAGTAGGTCCTCAAATGAGACAGGTATTTACAATATATTTTTTTCCTTGAGGCAATAACATTAAAATTAGAGGAACTGGACATAGGTACATAAGAAAGATATTTAAACAAGGCATTTAAACAGGTTATATATATATATATATATATATATATATATATATATAATATGACAGAATAGATACCACAAGATAGTCAAGGACTAATAATCAAATACATGGCATAAAATTAAATGATTTAGGGATTCAGAGGAAGAATATATATTTCACACTAGGTCAGTCAATGAAAATTTCCAAGATGAAATAAGATTTATGTTGTGACTTTAAAGAAGGCAGAGCAGAAGAGAAATAAATATCCCTTGATAAAGATGATGGAAGGGGTGAAAACATGAACAAAAGCAAAGGAATGGAAAACCATAAACATCCACCAGGAATAATGTGTGAAAAAAGTCAGCTGGAGTGGAATGCCCCTCTTGAGGAGAACTGCACATATATTATCCAACTGGTATGCTCATGAGTAAGATCGTTAGCCAGGAGTTTCACAAAGCCACAAGGTATGTAGCATACTTTTCAGACATTATATTTTTACAGGAGAAATTAATTGAAAATATGATGTTTTATTCTGAAAAATTCAAATATATTATGAAATGAAAATTTATAAGTCATTCTAAGTGAAGCTACTTCCCCAGATTTCATGGATATGGGTTCATTCTCCTTAACCATGAGTCCCTTAATGGAATAACCTGAGTACTGAGAATTGAAGATAAGGCTCATGAGATACAGTGGGTATAGTTTGTGAAAGAAATTAGATAACAGATTAGTGAGTTTGGAGTTCAGTTGGTAGGAATGAGAAGCCTTTGAAGAATGCTAATGAGTGGGAAACCCCAAAATACACTATTTTGGGAAATTACTACCTATAGTACAATAATTACAACTTAATATACAGGATGAGAAAGAATTTATAGGATGGATGAATGAAGAGAAATTATAGGCTTAGATCAATTTATAAAATGTAAACACAAAGGATTTGTTAAGAGAAATTCCTTGTTTTGAGAGTCAGTTCTATAAAGTGATTCATAAGAACTGTCTAGGGTTCCTTCTTGATTATTCTTGAAGATTAAAAAGATTATTTCATTGGGTCCCTCAATTACTAATCTAAAATCTAAGAATAGTTTATAGTGAAAGAGAAAACCTATGAAGTTTTGACTTTAAGGGAATACAAAGAGACAGTAAGTTATAGTGCCATGTCATTTCTAAACTGTACTAATGAGGCATAGCAGAACCCTACCGTCCTTCTCCACCATGTCCTCAGCCTGTCTTTAGTCTGTAGAAAAACTTTAGCCAAAAAATAAGTTTAATCAAAGAAGCGAGAAAATGTAGAAGCAAAGAATAACAGGACAAAACTATAATAACTGAGTCAGTTAGAAAAATGAAAGACCTTTAGTTCCTTTTCAAGGGTTATAGATAATATTCTGAACCTTTATCTGTGAGCTATCTTATAGATACTGAAACCCTCACCGGGTGGAAAAAGTTAACTACCTTATGACCAGACTAGAGCCATGACATTAGCTGCCACAATTCCAAGAAATGGCCCCAAGGAAATAGGAACAAACCAACCCTGAAAGTGAAGATTAACTGTGCTTAAAGCAATCAAGATGGTGCAGGTCAGACTACCCCATAACCAATTTCAAGATGACTGTTCGAACTCATTGTGCTCTTTCTCCATGTAGATCCCTCCTTCTGTCTATAAAAGCTCTTAACCTTTGATTGTCAGAGTTGTGGGGAACTGGCCTTTGGACAGGCATCTGCCCTCTCTCCCCACACCACCCTGGTTGTTGGCATCCAAAATAAGGCAAGCTTTCCTTTCCTTTAATCTTGTCTCTTTATTGGCTTTTGAGGAGTGAGCAGCCAGACCCCACTTTCAGTTACACTCTTAGAAAATATTACAAATTAGTAATCTGTGCTGACTTGTCTTCATCAGAAAGAAATACACTTTCCAAATAAATCTTATCAGAAGTCATTCAAAAATACATTTTATTTACCATAAGACATTGAAATAGACACAATCACAATCTACTCTAAATAGCAAGCTTTTTTCAAAAATAGCAGTAATCTCAGAGGTGATAATGTTTCAGAGGACTTGCCTTGTTGGTAGAATATTTAATAGGCAGTTTAATTGTGGCTCCCTGGGGATAAAGAGGTCTTAGAATCATAAAAACTATGACAGACTAAATAGCCAAGTCTCATTTCTGCCCCGCTGGGTCTGTGCTTCAGCCACCTAAACCTTCAGTTGTATTTAATTCTCTCCATTTCTGTAGATGGTAAAACATTCCTACATAGAGAGTAGAGGAGTGACCATAAGAGCAAAACTCTTGGTGTTCCCTGTTATTTTTGACCACAAAAGTAAGTGTCAGCTTCAAAGCTCTGTCCAATCCAAGGAACACCCCAATGGCAACCCTAGAAAGAAAACTGAGACTTTTCCTGCTCCTTTCCATCTCCCTAACCTCTTCCACCTACAACTCTGGCAAGGATGGAAACTGAGATTGATGAGATGAAAGTGGAGATATGCTAGAGCAAGTCAGAGAAGAGAAAAGACAAGAGGCATCCTTAGTGGAGATTTAAAATTTTGTTTATTATAGTTGCTATACTATGTTAATAGCTATGCTGCTTTTTATCATCAGAAAATGATTAGAAAATATTAAGATTTCTTCCAAATTTTACCCAGGGGCAATGGGGAAGTTAGCCTTAAATAATAAAATTAAAGGGTCAGTAGTATAGAGATATAACTGTTTTCACATTGCATCTCACAAATCATGCTTGTTCAGTGTAACTGTTACATTCAAATAAAATTTTCTCCCTCCCACGTGCTTTGGAAAATCCAGTATCCACATGTCTTCCCTACCACAGTGTCTCCAGGAATCCTCTGGGTAAATATGAGGAATTCTGCTCCAATCTTTTCCTTTATAGCTGCTCTTTTCTCTCTTCCCTACCCTAGCCCAAATATCAGAACACTTCCCTTGATAATTGAAAAATACCTCTCACAAAGGCAGTTATATCTAACAGATTTGCTGACAATTTGGGAATCAGCATGGAGTAGTATAAGAGTGAGTTTAAAATTAAATATTATGCATGATAGATCTTATGACTTCCCTGGTGGCTCAGACAAGAATCTGCTTGCAATGTTGGAAACCTGGGTTCCATCCCTGGGTTGGGAAGATCCTCTGGAGAAGGGAATAGCAACCCACTCCAGTATTCTTGCCTGGAGAATTCCACAGAGGAGCCTGGCAGGCTGAAATCTATGGGATCACAAAGAGTTGGACAAGACTGAACAACTAACACTTTCACTTTCATAGTAGATTCTAGAAGTTCCTCAGTCATATCCATCTCATTGAACTTGACTCTGGCCAGCTTCCAACTTTCAAGTTGTCCACTCCCTCAGCTGTGTTGCTGACCCTCCACTCTTAGGAGACCCTTCTCTGTTTCCCAACTTTTCCAGTTATTAACTGTGGAGCCTGCGTCAGGTCACTTAACATTTTTCTGTCTTACTTTCCTTATATATTAAATTGAGATACAGTCAGTAGCTACTTCATGCTGAGAAGATTAAATGACATACATAAGCAATTACCACAGTTTCCAGCACAGAGGTGATATTAAAATACTCAAAGGTAATAAAGTTCTTAAGGTAATTTTAAAATGTAAGTATAATAAAGTATTTAACTGTATCTTAGGTTATTCTACTCAAAGTCATTATGCCCTAGAGGGTAAGGTTGTATGAGGGTAGTCGCTTTCTTATATGAAGAGAACTCTTCTAAGTATCTTTCTAAGTGAAACATTTCTCACTCCAATAGAAGCCATGCTGCTGCTGCTGCTGCTGCTAAGTCGCTTCAGTCGTGTCCGACTCTGTGCGACCCCACAGAAGGCAGCCCACCAGGCTCCCCCATCCCTGGGATTCTCAAGGCTCTATTTCCTTCTCCAATGTGTGAAAGTGAAAAGAGAAAGTGAAGTCGCTCGGTCATGTCCGACTCGTAGCGACCTGATGGACTGCAGCCTACCAGGCTCCTCCATCCATGGGATTTTCCAGGCAAGAGTACTGGAGTGGGGTGCCATTGCCTTCCCCAATAGAGGCCATAACCTCCTTGAAAATAATATTACTGTTCTTCACAGGACATTTATGAAAAATATGAAGTAAAAATACCAGTAGGAGATAGACTGAAATATTAAGACTGTGCATTTCTGGATATAAGGATAGGAAAAGTTATTCAATTCTCTGTGCATATTGTATTTTATAGCTAAAACCTGAATTACTTTCTTTGAAATCTTACTCATTTTCATGACTTACTAATAATTTCAAGGAAATTAACGGGCTTAATTGAAGAAGGTCTGGAATACTGAAGGTGACTCCTTAGGACCCCTCTTCTGGCACTAGATGTTCACTCTCTGGCCCAGAGTAATAGATGAGGTCTCTAAGTTAGGTTTTGTAATATCACATACCCAGCAGAGTGAGTGCTCAATCCATGAAATATCTCCATTTTATATCTCAGCTAACATGACATTTTCTAGGGAGTCCTATCTCCTCAATCCATAGACTCTAGGTTTATTTATTATTAGCAAGTCTTAGGAATAGCCTATTAAAAACTTTAAATAGATAAGACCATAATCTTAGATAATAACATTACTTTACCTGGAGGTCTAGTTATTATGTTCAGAAGAACGTTAGTCTGAATCATCAGCCTTCTTTTCTTCTCTGAAGGCTTTCTCATGATGTTTGGGGGAAAGTGGGCTACCAACCAGCTGCTTCAACACCTCCAATCAGTTCACTCTCTAACCTCAGGTAAAATTCCTTTGCCACAAGTTTCTGAATTATTATTGTATCACCACAGCCTTTAATATTTTAAACAAAGAATAATGTTTCTCATACCTCGATGACCACCAATATTTGAAATACCCGACGAGGAGCAGAAATAAGCCATGTTCACAGTGAACATAACTCTTTCAAGATCTTTTGATATGTTTTTGCCTTCTCAGTTACTGAGATCTTCAGTTGTGCGCAGCTATTCGAAACTTCTTCCCTGGTGGTTCAGCTGGTAAAGAGCATGCCTGCCAATGTAGGAGACACGAGAGACCCAGGTTCAATCGCTGGGTTTGGAAGATGCCCTGGAGGAGGAAATGGCAATTCAGTCCAGTATTCCTGCCTGGAGAATTCCATGGACAGAGGAGCCTGGTGGGTTATGGTCCATGGAGTCACAAAGAGTCGGACACAACTAAAGCTACTTAGCATGCATGCAACCTATTTTATTTGGAGGAAAGAAGTCTAAGTGTTCTCTCCCAACACCAGCTATTAATCAACACCAGATATGAGGGTGGTGCTAGTAAAGTTCTTCTTACCCTCTCTGAGGCTTCCGAACTTTTTTTGATCTAAGGGAGTGCTGGAATCTATCCTCAACGGGAACTTCTACAGAGGCTGTCTCTTCTGTGGGTGTCTTCTCTTATCAGCATTCCGCAGGTTTTCCCGACTGTGGCTGAAGAGAGCTGGAGCCAGTTCATGGGCTGGTTCCAAGGCCCATATGAAGTTTGTCTGCCTGCTGAGCAGTGCCCGGTGGGAGAGACTCCTCCTGAGTGCTTTGGCCCTCGGTACTGGACCCCACACCTCCCACAGTGGCACTTTTGTTCATGAACGAATACCAAATTTTAGTTGTTAAATGGGGGCGGAAAAAGGAAAGACATTTAATATTTACATGATACTGCTGTTCTCTGGTGATATATTTGAAATTGTTTTGAAAATTAAAATATTAGGCCATATTCCTCTGTCTCTTGTAGATATTCACCCCCAGTTTAAGCATGTGCCTTTACAGCATTTCTCTTATTGCTGTTTTCTCTGTCTCAATTCAATGATTTTAGCAATCTAAGTTCTCATAACTGCTTGTATTTAATTTAGTCAGTTCATAATTATTAAATTAGTTGCTTAATAACTGCAATACCTTGTAATGACAATCATCAGACCTTAGTTAATCCAAAATAGATAGAAGTAAATACCACCACCTTCCTGTCCTTAAGTCCTTGTACGAATACACAAAAATAAAAAGGAAAACATGAAGAATACAGTAAAATTAATAATAATAACAATAATAAAAGAGGCAATACAGGAAAGGCCAAAGAGAGAAAGACGACAAAAATGGAGAGGGCTGGCCATGGTCAGCTTTGGTGTGCCTCACAGTCTAAGTAAACAATGCTTGATGACAACTGCCAACTTGGTCCATTTAATGAGTCTTTGATTTAAGAATAAAGGATATAGACTCTTCTTTCAGATGGATAATTCTTTCTATAGTATGTGTGAAACACTATATTATAGTATATTTAAACCTAATAAACTAGAGTCTCTATGGATTCTTTCCTAATTGAAATTTGGGAGATACAACTATTTTGGGTAAAGTAACACTAACATTTATAGCCAGAAATGCAGGAGGCTTATAGGAGACGTGGGTTTGATCCCTGGGTCAGGAAGATCCCCTGGCATAGGAAATGGCAAACAATCCAAATATTCTTGCCTAGAGAGAACCCATGGGCAGAGGAGCCTGCCATGCTACAGTCCATGGGGCCGCAAAAGAGTCAAACACAAGTGAGCAACTAAACAACAATAACAACATATGACTTATTACTATTGTGAACTTATAAGAGGAACTTAAGCTATGTCAAGTGGTTTTATTCTGTACAGTTGAATTCAGATAATAATATGGAAGCATTTTTTCCAGATTATAAAAAAAATCTGGAAATATGAAAAGAGTTGAGAAATATAAATAAGCAAAAAAAAAAAAAGATATTATCCAACCATTCCATCTTCCAGAGTAATCTATCTACTGTCAGTGTTTTGGCAAGTACAATTTCAAGAAGAAAAAAAATTTACGTCATTTCTTCTCCTGACTTCTCTTCCTGAAGACTTAGATACGCTTCCTATAGATGAGTCTGAATAAATTGTCTTAACAGGATTGTAAATGTAACTCATGAAGTTTATCCTATTATTACTGGTTTTTCTCTCCAGAATTGAAGATGAATAAATGAAAAAGAAAGCTCACAACCAAGTATTTTATTCATCAGGTATTTTCCCATGTAGAAATAGAGAATATAAGACTAATTTTTGGTAAAATGGCTTATGTTTACAATTTATCTACTTAACATGTATGTTCTAACTTGTAACATTTAGACGTTCTGTTTTAAAAAGACATCACACATTTTCAATGAAGCATTTTGAAACTATTGAATCATCAGTATGTGTAAATTTGCCTTCCTCAAACTGATATACTCAAGTTTCTTGTTCCTTATATTAGTTCATCTAGAAATGAGTATGATTCACAGAGTATACTTTAAATAATTTTAGTTTTAAAGGTGTTCAACCAGGGATACATTTTATTTAAAGCTTTTTAATCAACTGTATGGAACTTTTAAGTGCCCAGTAAGAAAGATGCCAGATGCGTGAATAACAAAGAGCAATTTTCCCTGATATATTACACTGAGATAAATCAGGACCTGACTTTTCTCCACTTCACTATAGTGATTCTATGTGTGATGATGCTGTTCCCAAAGTCACATTATCACAGGTTAATCTAATGGTCAAAGCTCTGACCTCATGTACAAAAATTGTATAATTGAATGTTAGGAGAAAATAACACTTAAAATGACAGACTCTTTGCTTGACTCTCTGCATTGCATTTTGCATGCTATTTTGCAGTTAGCAAACCAATAATAGGAATAGTGAAATCCATGTTGGCCCCCAATACAAAATATGATTTTAGTTTATCAAAAATCTACTGGGGGACTTCCCTAGTTGAGAATATACCTTGCAGTGCTGGGGACGTGGGTTTGATCCCTGGTTGGTCGGGAACTAAGATCCCACAAGCCTTAGAACAACTAAATCCACACATCACAACTAGAGAGTCCATGCTGCTGCTCCTGCTAAGTCGCTTCAGTCGTGTCCAACTCTAAGCGACCCCATAGATGGCAGCCCACTAGGCTCCCCCGTCCCTGGGACTCTCCAGCCAAGAACACTGGAGTGGGTTGCCATTTCCTTCTCCAATGCATGAAAGTGAAAAGTAAAAATGAAGTCACTCAGTCGTTTCCGACTCTTAGGGACCCTGTGGACTGCAGCCACCAGGCTCCTCTGTCCCTGGGATTTTCCAGGCAAGAGTACTGGAGTGGGGTGCCATTGCCTTCTCCGAGAGAGTCCATGAGCAGCAACTAAATATCCCTCCTGCCACAACTAAGACCTAAGGTATCCAAATTAAAAAAAAAAAAAAAAAAAAACTATTGGAATAAGAGGAAAAGAGACTCTTCTGTCTTAAATGACTGACATGGAGTTTAGTATAATACACTGGAAGATTCCATATTAATCCTTCTAACCCTCTAATCTCAACAGATACATCATGGATGTATATCTGCTTTTGACACACGTGGTTGCTTTCATCCTGGTTTAAGAAAAAAGAATGTGTAAACATAAAGCATTATATCTTATGATATATTCTACCCATATGTTTGCCAACTCTAATTGAATCCACAGAAAAATGTTTTTTATTAGTAACTCTTAGCTTCCTACATTTTTCTCATGTCTTTCTCATTTGTATTTAAAGTGCTCCCTTGCCTTAGGTACAAATATCTTTAAATATTTGTGTGAAATCTTTTCTTTTGGAAACTAACTAAAATGATTCTTGTCAAGCTGGTAGGTTTTCTCACTGTGTCTCTGGGCCCCAAAGACTTTCTCAGCTTGAATTTCTATAGCAGCCTACAGTTGGTTCTACTCAAATTCCTCTCTTTTTCTCTTCTCCAAGCCCTCACCCGATCCCATGCTCACTTTGCTTTTCACTGCTGGTTTTTATCTAACTTTAGGAACATGAAATACAGGAAAGCAAAGATGAATTTTAAAAATTTGAGGAAAGGGAAGAAATTAAATGGCAAAATAGCGGGAACTGTTGGAGAAAAATGATCCTCCTTGAGTTATTTTATATTAGTAAAAAATTTGTTTACCCTTCCCTGTAACTAAAATACAAAAACTACCCAAAGTCAAGTATCAGAAGTAAGTAACACATATATTAATCTTATGTAGCACTGACAAAAATAGACATGCTCCCCTAATATGATGTAAATGTGTACCTGGTAAAAGACTAAAAAATGCTAAGTGATAATGAGGTCATTAAACAGTTCAGTCTTCTGCAAACTGGGGTCTGATTATCTACCTGTAAAGACATTTGAATTTATCCTCAACAATTCAACTACTCCTAAAAACACAAATATGGGAGCTTTATCGTACATGTCCACTGTCAAGTTGATTTTCAGTTAAGGACACATATAACATTCTATCCAGTTTACAAGGCATGCAGGAAAGAGTTAACAAGTAGGCCTGAGTCTGCAGTCTTTAGAAGGGCCCAGCTTGCAAGCTGGATTAGAGTCTGGGAATTTAAATAAATTCTAAACAGCTCCCTATCTTGATACAGTTCAGTTCAGTTCAGTTCAGTCACTCAGTCATGTCCGACTCTTTGCAGCCCCATGAACCACTGCACGCCAGGCCTCCCTGTCCATCACCAACTCGTGGAGTTTACCCAAACCCATGTCCACTGTCGGTGATGCCATCCAACCATCTTATCCTCTGTTGTCCCTTTCTCCCCCTGCCCCCAATCCCTTCCAGCATCAGGGTCTTTTCAAATGAGTCAGCTCTCTGCATCAGGTGGCCAAAGTATTGGAGTTTCAGCTTCAATATCAGTCCCTCCAATGAACACCCAGGACTAATCTCCTTTAGAATGAACTGGTTGGATCTCCTTGCAGTCCGAGGGACTCTCAAGAGTCTTCTCCAACACCACAGTTCAAAAGCATCAATTCTTCGGTGCTCAGCTTTCTTTATAGTCCAACTCTCACATCCATACATGACTATTGGAAAAACCATAGCCTTGACTAGATAGACCTTTGTTGGCAAAATAATGTCTCTGCTTTTTAATATGCTATCTAGGTTGGTCATAGCTTTCCTTCCAAGGAGCAAGGGTCTTTTATTTTCATGACTGCAGTCACCACCCGCAGTGATTTTGGAGCCCAGAGAAATAAAGTCAGCCACTGTTTCCACTGTTCCCCCATCTATTTCCCATGAAGTGATGGGATCAGATGCCATGATCTTAGTTTTCTGAGTGTTGAGCTTTAAGCCAACTTTTTCACTCTCCTCTTTCACTTTCATCAAGAGGCTCCTTAGTTCTTCACTTTCTGCCATAAGAGTGGTATCATCTTCATTTCTGAGGTTATTGATATTTCTCCTGGCAATTTTGATTCCAGCTTTTGCTTCATCCAGCCCAGCGTTTCTCATGATGTACTCTGCATGCAAGTTAAATAAGCAGGGAGACAATATACAGCCTTGATATACTCCTGTTCCTATTTGGAACCAGTCTCTTGTTCCATGTCCAGTTCTAACTATTGCTTCCTGACCTGCATACAGGTTTGTCTGGAGTCAGGTCAGGTGGTCTGGTATTCCCATCTCTTTCAGAATTTTCCACAGTTTATTGTGATCCACACAGTCAAAGGCTTTGGCATAGTCAATAAAGCAGAAATAGATGTTTTTCTGGAACTCTCTTGGTTTTTCAATGATCCAGCGGATGTTGGCAATTTGATCTCTGGTTCCTCAGCCTTTTCTAAAGCCTGCTTGATACAAAGTTTCCTTAAATGGTAGAGTGATTCACTGTGCCTTTTTGATTGTTTATACAATCACATAGTTCATGTTGCACATTTAACTTCCACCTAGGAGCCTAGAATTTCAACACATACTAAAAAGAAGTTGCCCATATGATCTCTCTCTAATTAAAAACCTTGGAATTGAGTAACAAGCCTTCCACCTAGACAGCATTTAACACTTGTTGTCAAACTTGTCCCTGAAGGAATTGAGCATGTCCTGTGAGACTCCACTGGCCAGGACTCTCGGAACCCTGTGCCGGTTTTCTGCCGATTTTACTCCATGTGCCTTTCTATTTGCTGGTTTTGCTTAGGATCCCTTTGCTATAATAAAACTAGCTGTGGATACACTATATGATGGTCTTCCCAACTGGCTCAGTGGTAAAGAATCTACCTGCAATGCAGGAAACACGGGTTCGATCCCTGGGTTTGGAAGATCCCCTGGTATAGGAAATGGCAGCCTCACTCCAGTATTCTTGCCTGGAAAAATCCCATGGACAGAGGGAGCCTGGCAGGCTACAGTCCATAGAGTTGCAAAAAGTCTGACACCGCTGAGTGACTTAGCACACACACACAATATGCTGAGTCCTGTGAGTCTTTCTAATAAACCACCGAACTTGGGAGTATTACCAGGGACCTCTGACACCCACTGATATTTGTCTTTCTTAAGATATATAGATTTTAAATAAATATTTATTGAATAAATATTATGTGACTTGAATTATGCTATGTGAAACCAAATAACCCAGACCTGTTTTAAGAAATTCAGTTTTGTGGCTATTGTGGCTATCCAATTAACTGAGTCAAAGCAGAATAAGGAAAATACAGTAAGCTCTTTTCAGTGCAACTTTTGAAGATGTAGACATTTCATCTTATTCAAATATCAGAAAAGCTCAAGGCATGTTAGTTAGAGCAAGTAGATTTTGACAGGTTATGATATTTGAGGGTAAGAGAAAGAGAAGTTTTGGAGGATTTCCCTTGAAATTTTGCAAATGGATAGAAAGTATGATAAAGAAATGAATAATATAGAACACATCAAGGAAATATGACATAATAATAATTTTTACTTATAGCACAAAGTGGAATTTTCAAATGCTCTTGATTAGAATCCTAATAATTTGAATGTCTGATTTGTAACTCATTTATATTACTGGAAAGGGTAACCATTCCCTTTCTGCAGGGGGTCTTCCTGACCCAGAGATCAAACCTGGGTCCCCTGCATTGCAGGCAGATTCTTTACCATCTGAGCCACCAGGGAAGCCCTTTTAAGCAAAACTTATGGGTCATTTTGTGTGTGTGTGTGTGTGTGTGTGTGTATTTGCTCAGTTGTGTCTGATTCCTTGCAACCCCATGGACTGTAGCCCACCAGGCTAGAATACTAGAGTGGGTTGCCATTTCCTTCCCTAGGAGATCTTCCTGACTCAAGGATCAAACCCACATCTCCTGCATCTTATATTGGTAGGTGGATTCTTTGCCACTGAGCCATCAGAGAAGCCCATGGGTCCTTATAGAAAGTCCATCAAAATTCCATGGAATTTTAAAAGCATCTCTCTAAAGCTCTCTTAAGGTTATATTCTCTTGATTTTTAATCATGTTTTTCTTTTTTGCCTCTTCTTTGTTCAGGTCCATCATGAGTGAGGAGTGGGATTCAAACTCTACAGAAAACTGGCATTACATTTGGAGTAATGATACAACACATGATCTGTACTCAGATATCAATATCACCTATGTGAACTACTATCTTCACCAGCCTCAAGTGGCAGCGATTTTCATTATTTCCTACTTTTTGATCTTCTTCCTATGCATGGTGGGAAATACAGTGGTTTGCTTCATTGTAATGAGGAACAAACATATGCACACAGTCACTAATCTCTTCATCTTGAACCTGGCCATAAGTGATCTACTAGTTGGTATATTCTGTATGCCTATCACACTGTTGGACAATATTATAGCAGGTATGTTGATCCACTCCAGTATTCTTGCCTGGAAAATCCCATGGATGGAGGAGCCTGGGGGGGCTACAGTCTATGGAGTCACAAACAGTTGGACACAACTGAGTGACTTCACTTATGCTGATTTGTGTATAGCACAAAGATAATATGAAAAAAATATTTGTCCCATATCCCTGCAGCCATGGCATGGTCATCAATTCATTTAAAACATTTACGGAGTTCCAAGAACTTCTCCAAGTAGCTGTCCTCTTGAGGCCTACATTATAAAGGAGGATAAAAAGCAACAAACAAAAAGCTACATAAACAGTAAGAGAATAAAAAGAATTATGGGGAAAGGTAAAGCAAGTGACAGAGATGAGGTGTGGAGGCTGTTATTTTTATAGAGTTCACTGAAGGTCATCCATGAATGATGACACTTCTTACTGAAGACTTTGAATTTCCTTGGCAGTTCTGAGCACATATTGTGTGGTAGGAATGTCATTGAGACTATTACGGATTGTAAAGCTCAAAGTGTGGTTTCCATTAATATGATGTCTTCAATCTAACGTAAATAGATACTTAGACCCTCTTGTGGTTAGCTGGGCTTCCCTGGTGGTTGGGAGATTTCCAACAGTTTTTGATGGAAGGCAAGCAGCAGGACCAACGAGAAGTCACAAAGTGGTAGTTTCATTCACGGAGTAGTAATTTACATGTGCAACATAAACAATGGTTCAGGTGCCACCCTTGAGGACTTCTGGGTCCGTATTACCACTTCTTAACACATTATGGCCTTCCCTGCTGGCTCAGCTGGTAAAGAATCCACCTGTAATCAATCCCTGGGTTGGGAAGATTCCCCTGGAGGAGGACATGGCAACCCACTCTAGTTTTCTTGTCTGGAAAATCCCCATGGACAGAAGAGCCTGGCGGGCTGCAGTCCATGGGGTCTCAAAGAGTTGGGCACACCTGAGCGACCAAGCACAAAACTTCACATGATACACCCCAGAAGTATAGGAACGGTGTATCTACACCTCCCGGTAGAGTTTTGGTACATAGTACCCGATTAATAAATATTTGTTGTATTAACTAATGAATAGCACTCAAGATACTCATATTCCAAATCTGTATAAGAAAATACAAGAAGTATTTAGATCAAACAAGCCATATCATGGGGCTACTGTGGTGGCTTGGGAGTAAAGACTTTACCTGCAATTCAGGAGATGCAGAGATGTGGGTTCAATCCCTGGGTCAGAAAGATTCCCTGAAGGAGAAAATAGCAACCCACTCCAGTAATCTTGCCAGGAAAGAAAACTGATGTTGAGTGCCATAAAAGAGAAAGAACTATGGTGTGGTTTGTTGTTACTGCTGTTTAGTCAGACACAACTGAGCAACTAAACAACAATAACAAAAGTCATATTACAGTTCTTTTCCATTATGGCATTCAACATAGGTTTACTGAAAAACAGGCGATTTCTCTTAAGAATTTATTTCTGTTTCTTTCCTTTCTCTGAAGTGGGAGTCAGGGAATGTTTAGAGTGGCTATTCTATCATAATATACTACATAAATTCTGTGCTTCTGTGATGCTTGTCATTTAAAAGCAATATTTATTAATGATGTACATTTTTAATATGTGCTAGACAAAAAGAGTTGATAAAAATTGTTGTCTCAATAAACTAAAGAAATGATCTCAATATGTCCTCCATAAAAATCTATAATTAAATTACTAGTTAAGTTTTTTTCATATACAGTACCCTTCCCTACCCTGATTCCTATTCCCAGGAGGCAACCACATTCAGCATTTTTGCCTTTATTTTTGGTAATTACTATCATATTTCTGAATAACATGTTTTTATTCTAATATATTATCCAACTGCAGATGATGCAATTTAGTTATCATTATCCTCTTCTACCCCAAGAGAGAGTTTCCCTCACCAAACTCCACTGAACTGACAGCACTAGGACAAAAGAATATAAATCCATAGAAACTGTCTGAATGTGAAATTGGAAAAACAACATGACTGGGTTGAAAATAGGTATAAATGCCAACAGACACACTTATACAGAGCCACAAATATACATTCATTTTTTACCTCCCTCATTCTCTCAATATGAGCATATCATTGTTTTTTGTTAAATCAATATTTAGGGTATGCATTCCTATTATTATATGTATCTTACCCCTGTTGAACCATGCAGAGTACTATGATAGCAACCTTTTCTCTTATAAAATGTTTTTTGGTCTCCTGGATTTAATAAGAACATCATATTTTGGTTTGTTTAATGTTTTGAGTATAGCTATCAGTAATGTATTCTCAAATTTTCTCCCAGGAGAGTTAAGTTTCTTGCCAATACCTTCAAACATATAAAAACACATCAAAAAGATGTAAATGAGGTGAATAAGAAAGCTTCCAAAAGCCTGTTGTGGGGATTAGATATGTTAACAGATGCAAAATATTTATTAGAGTATATAGAATGTTGAAACTACTGTATAAGCTTTGACATTATTAATATACTGAAAAACAAAGCTGTGAATACATTAATGAAAATAGTGGGAAACATTGATTGTTCCCTGGATCTTTTAGGAAACAGTTACATGCATCTAATTTCATGTCTTTCTCTTTGAAATTTCAGTGAAGTTAAAATATACATGTATGATCTCTCCAAAGACTAACTGTTCCATTTCCCTTTCAGGATGGCCTTTTGGAAGTACAATGTGCAAGATCAGTGGCTTGGTCCAGGGAATATCCGTTGCAGCTTCCGTCTTTACTTTAGTTGCAATAGCAGTGGATAGGTAGGTCAACATCAAACTCTGAATCCACAAAGTTGAGCATGTCTGCAACTAATCTACCTAACCAGTGAAAAATGTGTAATTTACTACATTTGGGCATATCTGCTTAAAATTGGACTCGTAATATGTTCCTTTATATATATATGTATATTATTATTATACATATATACAATACATACATACATGTATATGTATTATATATGTATATATTATGTATATGTATATAATATATATATATACATATGCATTTGTATATATATTACATATGCATATGTATATGTGTGTGTGTGTATGTTTATGTATTATATATACATAAATTGTATCCACAATATGTATCCCTTTATATATATATATAGAGAGAGAGAGAGTGCATGCATGTGCATGCTGAATCACTCAGTCATTTCCGACTCTTTGCCGCCACATAGACTGTGGCCTGCCAGGTTCCTCTGCCCATGGAATTTTCTAAGCAAGAATACTGGAGTGGGTTGCCATTTCCTACTCCAGGGGATCTTCCTGAGCCAGGGATCGAACCCATGTCTCCTGCATTGGCAGGAGCATTCTTTACCACTGCACCACCTGATAAACCATACACACACACACACACACACACACACACACACACACACACACACACACACACTAAGAGCTCAGTAATAAAATAAAACCAATAAAGTTTTCATATTTTAAAATTAAATAATTAGAGATGATGCATGTCTTAGTTTGGCCTGCTATAACAAGGTATAATATATTGTTTGATGAATGAATAAATGAAAAAATAATACTTGAAGTTTCCATAATTGGTTTACAAAAAGAGCAAAAATACCTAGAATAGCACCTATGAAGTTATACATAATTTAAGGGTGAGTAAATGGGAGAATTCACTGATTAGAAGACTAAATGAAAACTTGGAGGTTAAGACAGAAGACCTATCACTTCATGGCAAACAGATGGGGACAAAGTGGAAACAGTGGCAGATTTTATTTTCTTGGACTCCAAAATCACTGTGGATGGTGACCACAGCCACGAAATGAAAAGATATTTGCTTTTTGGAATCTACGAGGGAAGCCCCATGACAAACCTATGCAGTGTATTAGCAAGCAGAGACATCACTTTGCGGGCAAAATCCATATAGTCCAAGCTACAGTTTTCCCAGTAGTCCTCTAGGGATGTTAGAGTTGGACCATGAAGAAGCCTGAGAGTCGAAGAATTGATGCTTTCCAACTGTGCTGCTGGAGAAGATTCTTGAGAGTTCTTGAACTGCAAAGAGATCAAGCCAGTCCATCCTAAAGGAAATCAATCCTGAATATTCATTGGAAGAACTGATGCTGAAGCTGAAACTTCAATACTTTGACCACCTGATGTGAAGAACTGACTCATTGGAAAACACTCTGATGCTGGGAAAGATTGAGGGCAGGAGGAGAAGGGGGAGACAGAGAATTAGATGGTCGGAGAGCTTCACTGACTCAATAGAGATGAATTTGAGCAAACTCTGGGAGATAGTGGAGGACAGAGGAGCCTGGTGTGGTGCAGTCCATGGGGTCGCAAAGAGCTGGACACGACTGAGCAACAACAAAAATAACAAGACCTTACATATGCTTGAAGGAGTTGTAAAGAAAGACAACAGAGCAGTCAAAGCTCAAGCTAACTAGTCATTATATAAAGATATCAGATAAATTAGCTTGGGTTGCTTCTAAGCCACTTAAAAACTGTTTCCTTACCTGCAGATCCGGAGAACAGTAAGTTTCATAACATTTTAGTTTTATAGAGTCATCACAAAAATCCAAGAAAATTCAATAGATGATAATACCCTGAAAAATATGTTATACAGTTATATAATTGTATGATTATCTTTTACTGGAGAAGGAAATGGCAACCCACTCTGGTATTCTTGCCTGGAGAATTCCTTGGAAAGAGGAGCCTGGCAGGCTATAGTTCATGGGGTCACAAAGAGTCAGACACGACTGAATGACTGAGCACATGGTTATCTTGTAAAGAACATAATGAATATCAATAATAACATTAAGAATCACAATGACAAAAATTAATAGCAGTAAAATGAACCGGGGTTACTCTTCATATTGATGTTGAATTTTCAGGCTCCTTAGAAGATATAGAACACCAGGAAGGTGTATAAACAGAACTCATAATTGGAAACTCTCAGACCCTTACAGCCACCAAAACACTTGGTGGCTCAAAACAGCAGTGTTTTAGTCCTTCCCACAGCTCTGTAGATTGGCTGGGTGCCTCTGTGTAGTTCTCCTACTCTATGTCTTATAGCTGAAATCACTCAGGCTTCCACTTATACCATGCTTGCTAATGTTCAACTAACTGGCCAAAGCAAATTGCCCGTCCAAGCACACAGATCATGTGGGAGGGAACCACAGAAGGGCATGAGGGAGGGTATAAGAATATGGGCTCTGGAGCCAAACCACATGTGCAACAATCATGTGTGATTATGGGTAAGAATTTTTACCTTTTCTAAGCCTTTTTCCCATAAAAGGCTTAAAGATACAATCCATGCAAACCAATGGAAAGGACCCTGGAACAGAATATTAAATGTTCAATATGGGCTGGTTAACACTAACATTTTTATTATATCTTTAAAAATGTTATTGGAGTAGAGTTGATTTACAATGTTCTGTTAATTTCTGCTATACACCAAAGTGAATCAGTTATAAATACATACACACACATCCAGGCTTTTTTTTCTAAAGGTTTATTGTATTTATTTACTTAATTTACTTTTTGGCTGTGCTGGGTCTTCATCGCTGTGCATAGGCTTTTCTCTAATTGCAGCGAGTGGGGCGACTCTTCGTTGTGGTTCACAGGCTTCTCGCTGCAGTAGCTTCTCGTGTTGCAGAGCCCGGGATCTAGGTGCACAGGTTTTAGTAGCTGCGGCATATGGGTTCTGTAGTTGTGGTTCACAGGCTCTAGAGCGCTGGCTCAGTAGTTGTGATGCACCAGCTCAGCCACTCTGCGGCATGTGGGATCCTCCCGGACCAGAAATCAAACCAGTGTCCCTTGCATTGCAAGATGAATTCCTAATCCCTGGACCACCAGGGAAGCCTGAGTACTTTTACTATTAATAGTGTCTGATATACTCCACTTATTCATATTTTGAGTTGAAATTAATCTCATATATTAATTACAGAAAATGCCTCTCTCCTGATTCTCACTTCCTACGTTTTTAGGGAGAACGTGGATGGAAGACTGTAATTACTTAAATTGAATTACTGACTCAGCCAGACGTTATGAGGCAGCCCTTCACTGATATTTGCCTTTAATTACAGGTTCCGGTGTGTTATCTACCCTTTTAAGCCAAAGCTTACTATCAAGACGGCGTTTGTCATCATTATGATTGTTTGGGTCCTAGCCATTGCCATTATGTCCCCGTCTGCAGTCATGTTACACGTACGGGAAGAAAAGAATTACCGCGTGAGATTCAACTCCCAGGAGAAAACCAGTCCAGTCTACTGGTGCCGGGAAGACTGGCCAAGTCAGGAAATGAGGAGGATCTATACCACAGTGCTGTTTGCCAACATCTACCTGGCTCCCCTCTCCCTCATTGTCGTCATGTATGGAAGGATTGGAATTTCACTGTTCAAGAGGAAGGTGCCCCACACAGGCAAACAGAACCAGGAGCAGTGGCATGTGGTATCCAAGAAGAAGCAGAAGGTCATTAAGATGCTCCTGACCGTGGCCCTGCTTTTCATTCTCTCCTGGTTGCCCCTGTGGACCCTGATGATGCTCTCGGATTATGTTGATCTGTCTCCAAATGAACTGCAGGTCATCAACATCTACATCTACCCTTTTGCACACTGGCTGGCCTTCTGCAACAGCAGCGTCAACCCCATCATTTATGGTTTCTTCAATGAAAATTTTCGTCGTGGTTTCCAAGATGCTTTTCATCTCCAGCTTTGCCAAAAAAGAGAAAAGTCCAAGGAAGCCTACACCCTGAGGGCTAAAAACACTATGGTCATCAACACATCTCATCTGTCAGTGCAGGAATCGACAATTAAAAACCCACATGAGGAAATTGTGCTTTGTAGGATAAGTGCTGAAAAGCCCTTACAGGAATTAATGATGGAAGAATTAGGAGAAATTACCAGTAGCAATGAGATGTAAAAAGAGCTGGTGTGATGATGTTAACTCTGATGTGTGATATATATTGAAATATTGTTGATTTCTATGGCTTCGTACTTCAGTTCTTTCTATGAATGTTAGAAACCCTCTTTGGAAAAAAAGTAAACAAAATGAACCTCCTGTTCATAATTAATCTTACTGTATTTAAAATATATACAGAAAATTATACATAAATTGGCATGGATAAATCTATTTTCTAGGACCAGTTTTCAAAGCCTGATTTTTTCCAACTTTGCTATTTATGTATGAGTCAAGCAAGTGTTTTATGTGTATATATATATGCAACACACATACACACATTTTCATCAAATGGGGATAAATGGGCAGTTCTTTGCATGAGAGCACGTTTTGCAAATTCTTTTGCTTTTGAATTGGAAATTTTAGACTACAGAACTATTTATCTGTGTGTGCTTTTAAAATGTACTCAGCTTTCTTAGAAATAAGAACCACAATAGCAAATAAAAGGACACTGTGTTTCTTTGTATTTAAAGGTTGACTTTTTTCCTTTTAAAAAGTACAAAGTTGGTAACTATTGCTCCAAATGAGTTATTGTTGGCTTTTAATACTTTAGTAAATGAATTTAAGCCCTAACTGAAACCATGTTCCTTGTAGAGATGATTCAGGATCCCAAGTTGACCTCCTTTCTAACAGAATCTTTGACATAAAAGTCAATCCTATAATAAAGAAGCAATTGTCAGCGGAAAGCAGCTCTCTTTTGAAGGGCTTGATCAGAGATGTTCAACAGTCATCGTAAGACTCCCAGAAAGTTTGAACTGATTATTCCAGATTTCTTACTGGGCAGAACGTTTAAATCTGGAAGTCCTACTGGATTAGCGAATTAATACTGCTACTAAGAGAATGGTGAACCCCTGGATTCTGCCTGGTTAGGATTATATACTGACAATAGTCATAAATGCTGGCTTTTATTCTGAAGTGGGATAGTCCCTAGAAAATTGGGAATTATAAAATAACAAATAGTTTTGCAAATACAAATAAATCTCTGGGCTTGGACCTATCACATTTTCTCAGGCTGTAATATGGTTCAAGGTAAAAGCTTCCAACACTATAGGCCTTTGAGAAAATAATTGTTTCAATTTGGTTTATGCTACGTGATATTTAAATCTGTATGTGTTACATATTTCCTAAACCTTTTTTGAATTTCATTATTTCTTCTATATCATGTAATCTATGTGTTATGAAGAACTTATTTGTGACTTCCTCAATAACCACTTTTCCGATTATAAAATAATAAAAATTACATTATGAAATATAAAAACAGTTATTATCAAAACAACACCTGTTACTAGTAGAGTTTTCATGAAAAACAGAATGGTGCAAAAATTGCATGTAATTCCTCTTCAAGGGAAAAATAAAACAGTGAAAACACTATGTAGATCAGCATCCTGTATGTACATCTTTGCCAAGAGTGATTATTCAGGAATGATTATTTTGCCATTGTCTACCTTACAATATCATTACTACATATTAAATTTCTACAATTGTGCTACTTTAATGGTGCAAATCATTTAAACTTGTGGTTTTGATTATATTGTTCCATGTTTCTTATTAATTTGTATTTATTCCTCTTCCCATTCATTGGCCATTTTCCCATTGTAGTTTTATGGTTGTCTTTTATCTATTACTATGCACTTTGGGGGGCTTCCCTTGTAGCTCAGTTGGTAAAGAATCTGCCTGCAATGCAGGAAACCTGGGTTTGATCCCTGGGTTGGGAAGATCCCCTGGAGAAGGGAAAGGCTACCCACTCCAGTATTCTTGGCTGGAGAATCCCATGGACAGAGGAGCCTGGTGGGCTACAGTCCATGGGGTTGCAAGAGTTGGACACGACTTAGCGACTAAACCACCACCATGCACTTTTTGTATCAACCATCAATAACAGGCAGAATTGGTCTTTAAAAAAAAAAAAGGCATAAAAATGGTGTCTTTTCTCGTCTTAAAAGCCATTAATCATTTCTTTTCAAATTAGGGGGAAGAAAAACCCACCACCAACAAACTCCTTATCAGGACTTACACACCTTTAGCTTTCTGCCCTCTGTCCACCTTTTAACCTTGTCTCATACCCTACACTCCTCATTTGCACTACCGGGGCTTGGGTTGTTGCATTAGTCATTCATTTGTGTCCAACTCTTTGTGACCTCATGCACTATAGTCCACCAAGCGACTCTGTCCATGGGATTCTCCAGGCAAGAATACTGAAGTGGGTAGCCATTCCCTTCTCCAGGGGATCATCCCAACCCAGGGGTCAAACCCAGTTCTCCTGAATCTCAGGCAGGTTCTTTATTGACTAGGCCTCCAGGGAAGCGCCCTCCCGGCCTGTGTGTTCCTCTGTCTTTACCAAGTTCTTTAATGCTTCTAGATTGCGCCTGCTTCCTTCCTGCTAGAGACATTCTTCCCATTGGCTTCCATGGGTTCTCTCGTCCTTTAGGACCCAAACTAAACCTCACCTGAGCCCTGTTTATTCCTTCAGAGTAATTCTCGTTATCTGTAATTATCTTCGGAATTCTTTTATTTACTTGTTTATTATCCATATTCTCTACCAAAAGGTACAAGAATTCTGTCTTGTATGTCACTGTGTTTCCATTGCCTGGCCAAGTGTTTGGCACATAATGGATGAATAAAAATTATTTATTGAACAAATTAATTAATTGCAAATATTTTCCAGTTAAAATTTGCATTCTAATTTACCTATGATTATTATATTTTATTTTTAGGTAATGAGAAAAATTCAGAATATAATAGAAACATTGGATAATGTAGAAAAACATGTGAAGTAAAATGATTTCTTATCTGGTTACTTAGTGGTAGCCATTCTTCCTATCATTTAGGGGCATATTTACATGCTTTCTTTAATAAAGTTATGATTTTGGGACATGTACTTTATAACTTCTTATTCATTTAGTATATCAAGAACACATGTCCATGTTGTTTAATATTCTTCAAATATCCATTCCTTAATTTACTAAATTTCCTCTCTGAGGTTGAAAATATAAGCTATTTCCTAAATCTATAAAATGATGCAGTTATGTGTACCTTGTATAATACTGGGCATATTTATAATTATCTTAGAATAGACATATAACAATGCAACTGCATGGCCAAATGCAGGTACATTTGAGAATGTTTTAATACACATTGTCAGGTATTTCCTAAATAGGCTTTAATATTTCATACTTCCCTTAGTGGTATAACTCAGCTATCCAGAAAGTCAACCCCACTCCAGTATTCTTGGGCTTCCCTATGGCTCAGCTGGTAAAGAATCTGCCTGCAATTATTTTGCAGGCCTGGGTTTGATCTCTGGGTTGGGAAGATCCCCTGGAGAGGGGAAAGGCTACCCAGGCCAGTATTCTGGCCTGGAAAATTCCATGGACTGTACAGTCCAGGGGTCACAGAGTCAGACATGACTGAGTGACTTTCACTTTCACTTTAGTGGTGTAACAGGGTTTGCTCACTCACACTTATAAATATGGCGTATTTCATAGAACAAAATTGTCTTGTCAGTTTAGTAAGAGAGAACTTGTATACTTATGTTTGTTTCATTTCACTGTTATGCAGCCGGACATTAAAATAATCTTCATTTAATTTGATTCATTTGTATTCACTTATCTGCACTTGTGTTTGTAGCAAAAGAAAACATTTCCCTTCTCTTTTTAGTTCGTTGGCTGATCTATAATTAAATTGACAAAAGACTGTACAGAAGGGAAACAAATTTAATTACATATGTATGGGAGCTCCATTACGACATGAGAGGCTCCCGGAGAGTCAGGCAACTGAGGCTTTTATGCCATCCTAGACTAAGGAGAAGAAGGGTAGGGGATGGAACATCAAAAGAGGAAGATAATTCACAGGAAAATGGAAAGAGAAAATATTTGTTAAAGAATTGTTTGTCACATCATGCAAAGTCTTTTTTATGTAAAAAAAAAAAAAATATATATATATATATATATATATCAGTTCAGTTCAGTTGCTCAGTTGTGTCCAACTCTTTGCAACCCCATGGACTGCAGCACACCAGGCCTCCCTGTCTATCACCAACTCCCAGAGTTTACTCAAACTCATGTTCATTGAATCGGCGATGCCATCCAACCATCTCATCCTCTGTTGTTCCCTTATATATATATATATATATATATATATATATATATATGTTTACAATAGCTCTTTTCCTGGTAGGCTCCAGTCTAAATTATTTTAGGCAGTTAAGGGAGAGATAAAAAATTCTTCTTAGTTTGTTGGGCCTTTATCATTTTCAGCTTGAAATAACCCACCTGCCACAATGGAATATTTTAGGGTGGCCTCCTCTGAAGCCCATCATATTCACTTGTATCTCTTTCTTAGTCAATTCCCTCTTCCTATTCTTTGCTTTCTTTTTGGTTAGATTATTTGATTTTTTTTCTCAACAGTGTATAAAAGTGCTCCCTAAGTCAGGGTATTAATCTTTGACTATCAGACATGTTTCAAACATTTTTTCTATTTGATGTGTGACTATGTACGTGTATATGCATAGATATGAGGATAAAGTTTAAGCCACTATGACAGAATCCTGAAATACACTGGATTCTTAAAGGATATAGATGTTAATTTTGTGCTTGATGTTAGCAGTCCAGCTCAATGGGGACCTTATTACCACATAGTAGCAATTTTACAGGTGAGGAACTGACTTCACAGAGGTAAAGGAGTTGTTCAGTGTTGCATAACAAGTGACTCATGGAGCCAAATTCTAACCCATTTCAGCATTTAATGAATATTTATTACGTGGCAGGCACTACATTAAGCTCTTTACAGGAATCATCTCATTGAATCCTTATATACTAGGAAGTAAGTTTTAATATTCACCTTTTCAAACAGACACAAAGACTGAAGCTTTCAAATATTAACATAGGGAATATTTAAGAATATTTATTCAGGATTCAGATTGTCTAGGTTTGCATCTTGGCTCTGCCATCTAGATATCAGTTCCTAAAATTCTCAATAACTCAGTTTCCTCAACTGTAAAATGGACATAATAATAGAATCATTTGGAAATTTAATGCAATACCATATGTAAATAGATTAGAACTATACCTAGTATTCTTCCATTTACTAAGAGGAAACACAGTTTGTATCTGCCTAATGTCTGTAATCAATTTTTAAGAGGCTTATTCCTACTTAGGTAAAACTCAGAGGTTGAATATAACTGTTCTAAACTGGCTGCTTGGATAATAACCGTAAAAAACAAACAATATAAAAACTCAATCTTTTATTGCAACTTATGTACTATAAAATAAATATAATATGCATCATGATTCTCTACTTTGTTGCTTTCTTATATATTTCTAGCTAGCTTTCTTTTTCAAGCAGTATATTTTTTCAAAAAGATATTTACCTCATCACAAAATGAATTATCCTATACGTATGTCTTCCAAAGATGTTTCCATGCAAACAGATAGTTCTCAAGTATACATGTTCACAAACACTGAGAAAATAATGGAATGGTACTGCAGAATAACAAAATGATGAATGAACACAGCAATGTAAAAGCAAAAGCCTAGTGGGCTACAGTCCATGGAGTCGCAAAAGAGTCGGATACAACTTAGCGACTAAACAACAACAATAACAACAGTGTTTTCTATTCAAATTCCATTTATAAGACTATAACCCAGATATAACTAGGACCTTATATATTGATTACAACATTGTATTGTTCTTGTTTTATTTCAACCTTGGGGCAGGATTCAACACTTTTCTTTACTTCCTAAAATAAATCCTCACAATAACTGCAAAATATATACCAACCACATTTCACATCAGAAAAATAAAGCCCAGAGAAGTCAAATAAGGTTACTCAACAAATAAATTTGAAACTGGCATTTAAATTCAGGAGTGCTGAATGCCAAAACCCATAAAATAATTGGTTAAAAAAAAAGTATTTTATGAATTCTTGTTTGCAAACAAATCTTAAGTAAAGATGGCATTTGCTTTTTCAAGGCAGCTCGATGTAGATAAAAAGCACAGACTGGAATCTGAGGCATTGGAATTTTAACTCTGCAACTTGCTAGCTGCATAACTATAGGAAATTTACTAAGATATTCTAAGGACTCACTTTCCTTATCGATGAAAAAGAACATATTTATCAGATTATTTATAGAAAGTAGTACAGTGTTTGATATATATGGGAAGTTGAGGCCTTTGTCAGTTTAAGTAGCAAATAATTTCAAGATATTTGATTTTGTATGTGTGTAAGGCTGTAACAACTTAAGCCCAGAGACCTGAGACAATAGTAAAAAGATAATTCATCAAGTTTATCAATACTGAAAAGCCTTAAGTAGACTAACTCAAAATAAGTAAATGCTTTTCCATCTTAAGTACTTAAAATCAGCCATATTCATCATCTTGTAACTTTCAAAGAAATGTTACATTTTTATATTTATGAAATATCAGTTCTTTAAAGAAAATGATGCTTTGTAGGTTCAGATGAGTTGGACTGAGTGTATTGCATCCATTGTCAAGGTATAGTTCATGAGCTTTAGGCAGTAAATAGAATATGTGATGTTGTTGTTTAGTTGCTGAGTCTAGTCTGCCAGGCTCCTCTGTCCATGGGGTTTTCCAAGCAAGAATTTTGGAGTGAGTTGCCATTTCCTTCCCCAGGGAACATGGACTTCCCTGGTGGCTCAGAGGTAAAGAATCTGCCTGCAATACGGGAGACTTGGGTTTGATCCATGGGTTAGGAAGATCCCCTGGAGAAGGAAAAGGAACCCACTCCATTATTCTTGCCCAGAAAATTCCATGGACGGAGCTACAGTCTGTGGGTTCCCAAAGAGCCAGACACAACTGAAAGACAAACACTTTTCTTTTTCTCCAAGGAATCTTCCCGAGCCAGGGATCAAATCCATGTCTCCTGCATTGGCAGGCAAATTCTTTACCCCTGAGCCACCAGGGAAGCCCTTATGCCAGATAAGTCCTGCTCCAAAGACTATAAACTTTTCTCTGAACAACCTTGAACCCTTTCACACCCCTGTGTTTTTGCTCATGATATGGTCACTTTAACAAACAAACAAGAAATGTTTAAGAAAAATGATAAAGTGTGTTTTTTTTAAAAATCAGAAAACCCAAAGACTAGTCTAGCTTTTCATTATACAGGCAAAATGAGTGGGTCAGAAAATACATTCCATCTGCAGTAACCACATAATTTACCAATTTTACTGCCATTTACTGCTCCCCTGTCTAATGGCAAACTTTCTACTTGTGCATCCTTCTCACTTATTCAAGAGCTTCCCTCCCATGACTATGCATCATAAATTCCCTATCTCATTCTTTACTGGATCATGTCTTGAGAATCAAAAATACTGTAGTGGGCTTCCCTGGGAGCTCAGTGTTAAGGAATCTGACTGGCAATGCAGGAGACACCGGTTTGATCCCTGATTTAGGAAGATTCCACATGTAGCAGAGCAACTGAGCCCGTGCACCCCAACTATTGATCCTGTGCTCCAGAGCCTGGGAGCTGCAACTATTGAGCCCATGTGCCTTGATTACTGAAGCCTAAGCACCCTGTCTGCGCCCTGGCACAAGAGAAGCCACTGCAATGAGAAGCCCCAGCACCACAACTAGAGAATAGCCTTCTCTCTCTGCAACTAGAGAGAAAGCCTGGGCAGCGATGAAGACCTAGTACAGCCAAAAATAAAAATAAATAAATTAAAATTTAATTCAGAAAATACTATAGTATCTGCAATTCTAAAATCAAACACAAAAATTTTCTCCTGAGTGCTCATCTTTTTCCTAGTCTTGCTTCACTTTACAGCAAAATTCACAAAGAGGTATTTTTCAAGTCAGTGTCTACTTTCTTTGCCTTTTCATACTGTTCATGGGGTTCTCACACCAAGAAGGCTGGAATGGTTTGCCATTCCTTTCTCCGGTGGACCACGTTTTGTCAGAACTCTCCACCATGACCCATCTGTCTTGGGTGCTCCAGCAAAACATGGTTCATCGCTTTATCAGGTTATGCGAGTCCCTTCACCACGACAAGGCTGTGATCCATGAAGTTGTCAACTCCAATACTTTGGCCACCTGATGCGGAAAACTGACTGCTTGGAAAAGACCCTGATGCTGGGAAAGAGTGAAGGCAAAAGCCGAAGTGGGCAACAGAGAATGAGATAGTTCGATAGTATGACCAATTCAATGGACATGAGTTTGAGCAAACTCCAGGAGATAGTGACAGACAGGGACGCCTGGTGTGCTGCAGTCCATGGGGTCGCAAAGAGTCAGACACGACTTAGAGACTGATCAACAACAAAGTACTGTTTTTAGTTATTCCCCATGGAGACCACTTCAGTCAATCTCTCATCTCTTCCACTCCACTGAAAAAGCTCTGTTCAAGGTAGCATTGACCGCCCTGGTGCTATCCAGTGGCCATGATAAGGCTACGATCAGGCCTTATTTTACCAGACCACTTGTCAGCGTTTTTGCCAGCTTATCATTCCTTCCTTCCTTCTGAAAACACTCTTCACTTAGCTTTTGAATCATTACGACCAAGGAATGCATCTTCTACCTTACTTACAACATATTCCCATTGTCCTTTCTGGGACATTTCTCCTGTTGGAGATTAGGAACTCAAATATTTCTGCTGAGACTTAAATTTCACGTGCTGAATGAAAGAAAATTTATTTGGCAGTTAACAGAGTGATATGATGAGTGCTGTGGATGATGTGATTAGCAGATGAAGATTTTTTCAGTTTCGTCAAAGTAACAATAAAGCACAAAGGCTCAAATCAGGAAAAAGCCTTTCTAAATTGTTTTAGTGGGAGGCTGTTATTAAAATGGAGAGAAATAGTTGAAGGCTGACAGAAAAATCAATAATATTTGGAAACTAATAGGCAGTGGGAGGAAAAAAATAAAATATTTAAACTGTTATTTTGATAAACGAATCTGAATATCTTCTCGGCATGGTTTGGAATATTTTTAGAAAATGCTTTATTATTTTAAATACATAAAAGAGTGATTAGTGCAAATAATTTGTAAGGGAAATCCCTTGGTCAATGAGGATTAAAGTAACAAATGTGTTTTGGCATTTTGTGGTTTGTGGAAGAAATAAATTGAATTCATTTTTGTGGAAGACAGTGGCTCAGTCGTGTCTGACTCTTTGCAACCCCATGGACTGTATCCTGCCAGGCTCCTCTGTCCATGGAATTTTTCAGGCAAGAATACTGAAATGGAGAGCCTTTCCCGTCTCCAGGGGATCTTCCCAACCCAGGGATGGAACTCAGATCTCCTGAATTACAGGTGGATTCTTTACCATCTGAGTCTCCAGGGAAGTTCAAGAATACTGGAGTGGGTAGCCTATGCCTTCTCCAGGGGATCTTCCCAACCCAGAAATCGAACCAGGATCTCCTACATTGCAGGCGGATTCTTTACCAGCTGAGCTACCAGGGAAGCCCAGAAGACTTTATATATCGGATTAAAAAGGAAAGAGATGCACTTTCATAGAACCCCATGTGGCCTTGTTAGGAAAGCAGGGGCATTTGGTATTGTTGTTTGTTGTTGTTTAGTTGCTAATTCTGTCCAACTCTTTTGCAATCCCTAGGTCTGTAGCCCACCAGGCTCCTCTGTCTATGGGATTTCCCAGGCAAGAATATTGGCATGGGTTGCCATTTCCTCCTCCAGGGGATATTCCCGACCCAGGAATTGAACCCATGTCTCCTGCATTGACAGGCGGATCCTTTACCACTGAGCCACCAGGCTCCTGCTGTCATTATATAAACAGGTTTTGGCAGGAAGGAGCTCTCCGCAGCAGGCACTTTTCTGCCTTGTCACTAACCTTAAACACTCGCCCCACCCTCCCAGCCACGCTGTACTCATCTAGCTCTAGCACACGTTTCATATCTTTTGATCACCCAATTTCGTGCCTAACCTGTTACTTCTTCTGACCAAAGAAACAGAAATGATGAATAAGTAATTAACAGATGACGAGATCTCTTCCCTAGCGTGCCTTTCAATAATATCTAGAACAATCTGTGTGAACAAGATAGCACCTAAAGAAAAATGACAAGACGTCGACAAGCCTGCCCAGAAGCCTGCATGCAGAGGGGAGGTTACTACTCTGACCCTGTCTCAGTGATTACTTGTGTCTCTTTAAAAGGCTTCATGGCCAAGCAGAATCTTCATCATTTTTTTTTCAATTCCCCAGACTGCCAGCACTCTGATTAAAAGCAACTAGTCTTTCTAACAACATTGACTTCCCTGGTGGTTCAGTGGTAAAGAAGCCACCTGCCATGTGGGTTTGATCCATGATCCAACAAGATCCCCTGGAGAAGAAAATGGCAACCTACTCCAGGATTCTTGCCTGGAGAATCCCATTGACAGAGGAGTCTACAGTCCATGAGGTTGCAAAGAGTTGGACACAACTTAGTGACTAAGAAGCAATCCTTTCTACCAACACACCTCTCTCACACACACACACCTTTCATATTGAATTAAATTGTGCCTAACAGCTAATTTCAGAACAGAGTCTGATAAAATCAGAGAAATACAAACTTCTCTGTGCCTGTCCTCTCTGGGATGTTTTCTTCAGTGTCCTAATATTCATTGCTATGAAAGATGGAGAATGAGAATTAAATTTCCTATAGAATGAAATTTTTAATTTTTCTAAGGTTAGGTTAAATAAATGTCATAGAACCACAGGTGGTTATAAGCACTCTGATTTCACATAAGAAAAACAACTGATGGATATGAAAAAAATGAAAAATGTGAAAGTTTTAGTCACTCTGTCACGTCCAACTCTTTGGGTCCCCATGGACTCTAGCCCACCAGGCTCTTCTGTCCATGGGATTTCCCAGGCAAGAATACTGGAATAATGCAGGTGGACTCTTTCCTGTCTGAGCCACTAGGGAAACCCAATGGATGTGAAGAAACTTGAAATCATGTGCTCAAGGTGATGTCAAAGTTGCTTGGCTGGCCATTGCTGGCTGTCAGTGGAACTCAGTGTGAGGCATATACAAGAAAAATAGGGCAACAAAGGAGAGAGAGAGTTTTGTTGGGAGCTTTCTGATGAAGGTGAGCAATTTGCAAATTACCTCCCAAGAAAGGTTATAGAAAAAGAGAAGAGTGAAATAATTGGGCTGCCTCTTGATCAGACCTACCCCAACATTTAAAATGAAGAGTGATGTATGTCAACTGATACTTGCTGGACTTCTATCCAAGCCCCGAATTTTAACTTTTGTCCTTGAAAATCTAACAAACCACATGAATACTAATGTCTTAAAGTTTTATAGCCTTATGTCTTATGTCTATAGCATTTCCCTATCCGCTTCAGTGGAGTAAAACCTGGATTATTTAACCGCTAAATAATTTTGCAATTAGTTTTCTATTGTTTAACACTCATGCTTGAGAAGCCAAAGTAACATACTACATGAAACAAGAATGTATAATACATTTTTTAAAATTGAAAATATGTTGTGTTTAAAGTATTTGAAGGAATAAATTTGATGATCTTCCTTGTATCTCATAATAACATTGAATTTTAATACAAAACATATTTTGAAAAAAGAAATAAATGTATAACATTACTGAGGATAGGAAGAGGTAGTTAGCATATGAAGTATTTTTGTAAATATATAGAAGATGGTAAACAGAATCACACTGATGGATGAACCACAAAAGAATACAGAATGTACAGAGAGGAAGACTGCAGAGAACTGAGAAATGTTTTTCCTGAAAAAGAAAGGTTTATAGGTCATGACAACCCACCCATCATGCTTCATATCCTCTCCTACCTCCAAATACAGAAGCATTTGCCTGCAAGCTAAATGACAGCTGCATTATGTATACACTGCTGAAACAGAAATACAAACTAAAATATTTTAATTTAAATTTTAATTTTAAATGTGTTGAAATAAGATACTTTAAGATTAAGACCCTACAAATTCAAACATAAAATCAGATTTTTAAAAACTTTCTATTTTACTTTGGAGTAAAGCAGATTGACAACGTTGTGATAATTTCAGGCAGACAGCAGAGCGACTCAACCATACATACACATGTATCTTTCCCCCACAAAACTCCCCTCCTATCCAGGCTGCCACATAACATTGAGCAGAGTTCCATGTGCTATACAGTAGGTACTTGTTGGTCATCCATTTTAAACATAGCAGTGTGTATGTGTCCATCCCAAATTCTCTACTATTTATGGTAACCATAAATTCATTCTCTAGGCCTGCAAATCTGTTTCTGTTTGGTAAAGCTTTGCAGAGTTTTGAAAGAAACATAAAATTGATGAAATTCCGTAGGATGTAATACATCATGGAGTATAGAAGATGGATACACCAGTTCTCACTCTGCCCTAGATTCACTACTGTCTCAAAAGTTTCCTACAGAAGCTCCTCTCACCTCACACTCCCTGCCCTACTCCCCAGTCCTATCCCAAGACAGAGGGCTTTTCCCTCAGATGGCCTTCCTCCTCTGTGTTTTGTTTTGCTTCAGTATACTTATCCCTGGTTGCTCAGATGGTAAAGAATCTGCCGGCAATACAGGAGACCCAGATTTGATCCCTGGGTTGGGAAGATCCCCTGGAGAAGGAAATGGCAACCCACTCCAGTATTCTTGACTAGAGAATTCCATGGACAGAGGAGCCTGGCAGGCTACAGTCCATGGAGTTACAAAGATTAGGAGACAACATAGCAACTAACACTTTCATTTTCCATGTGCCATAGCTGGTAAGGGTGAAACTAGAAAAAAGGAGAGTTTTTCTCACCTACGCCAGTGCTATTTGATTGTTATCATTTCTATGAAGATAACGTAAGTAAGGCCAAAGAGATCATTTCTGGAGGCAAGTGTTTGAATTTTGTCCCAAGTGGCTCAGATGGTAAGGAATCTTCCTGCAATGCAGGAGACCTGGGTTTGATCCCTGGGTTGGGAAAATCCCCTGGAGAAAGAAATGGCAACCCACTCCAGTATTCTTGCCTGGAGAATTCCATGAACAGAGGAGCCTGGCAGGCCCCAGTCCATGGGCTCACAAAGAGTCAGATGCAACTGAAGCAATTTAACACACACAGGTTAAAAGCAGTGTCTAACTAATTATCTCTATATTCTGACCAGCTGGTAACTCCTCCCTGGAGCCACTGGAAAAGGCAGCCCCAGGTCTTGGGTCCTGTGCACACCTACTCTGGTGGCTGAGTTGCCCACATTGGCACCAGCAAAGGTTGGCACTTGGTCTGAAGGGCGGGGGCTTCCCTGGTAGCTCAGATGGTAAAGAATCTGTCTGCAGTGCAGGAGACCTGGGTTCGATCCCTGGGTGGGGAAGATCCCCTGGAGAGGGCATAACAACCCACTCCAGTATTCTTGCCTGGAGAATTCCATGGACAGGGGAGTCTGGCAAGCCACCGTTCACGGGGTCGCAAGCAGTCACATGACTGAGTAACTAATACACATACTGAAGGGCGGGGCCTGCTGACATTCTCACAGGGTCCGGCAGGTGGCGGTGTTTCCCGCATCAGTAGAGCCTAGCAGGGTCTACACCCGAAGATAAATTCCCTGCCCAGATTCCGTTTGTTTTTAAACTTGCCTTTTTCTACATTTTATTTTTGAAACACTTTAGTAAAAATAAGCAAGGCAGGCTTTTGTGAAGATGGTAGAAATAACCAGATGCCTCCCTTCCCATGTCACTGGATGTGCTAGACCTCCTGAGCCCCACACTGTGATGTTCCCAGCGGAGCTGTCCTTCCAGAGACACCCAGGAAGATGATTTCCAATCCTTCACGTCCTCCACCTGTCCTGCCACCCCCAGCCAATTTGCTGCCCCACTTCCTTCAAAGCTGGCTCCCACCATTGGTCACTCTCCTCAGCTGCAATTCTCCTGGGAGAACCGAGCAGGCTTCCTGGAGGAGGCTGCAAGGGAGACCAGGTCATCTGAGAAAAGGAGTAACCAATGGCCCCAGCTACACTGCAAGGAAAACCCATCGGGACTGATGCAGACTTGGCCAGGTCCGTGCCTGCATGGCCCATGGTAACTACTGCTAGTTCAACTACAAGCGACAGTTGAGAAGTGCCTCATTTTCCACCCATAGCCCCCATCTACATATTTCTTTCTACAGTCGGTCACACAGCCTAAAGTCTCAGTACTGGAGATATACTTTTGATTTTGACAATGGTCAGGTTTTCAAGAACTTGCTGTTAAAAATTTAAATGCAGCATGTGTGCTAAGTCGCTTCAATTATGTCCGACTTTTTGAGACCGCATGGACGATAGCCCTCCAGGCTCCTCTTTCCATGGGATTCTTCTGGCAAGAATACTGGAGTGGGTTGCCATGCCCTCTTCCAGGGGATATTCCCACTAGGGATTGAACCCGCATCTTTTAAGTCTCCTGCACTGGCAGGCGGGTTCTTTACCACTAGCACCATATGATGCGCAGATATATCAACCTATGGTGGCCTATGACATCTGACTGTTGTCCTGTGACTCTTGATGTATGACCCCCAACTTTTTGATCTATGACTTCCGACCTTCGATCCTTGACATTTAATCCTGTACCCTTGACCCAGCACATTTTATTACTGGCCTTTTGACCTCTGATTTTTGACCCCCAGTGAAGCAAACTATTTTTGGTTAGTGAACACAAGTTCATGTGCCCAATGCACAGTGAGACTAAATAAACCCAAAACATTGGAATTTGGGGCAGAGAAAGGTTTACTGCAAGGAGATACTAAACTCAGAACTCCACAAAGTGTTTCAGCAAAGCATTTTAAAAGCCCAGGAGTGGGACAGGTATCCTAGAGTCTGAAAGGGCAGCAACTAGAGGCCCTTGATGTATGACTTCTGACCCTTGAGCTGTGACCCTTGACCACCATACAAAAAGTGAAATGGTGCAGCCACCCCTATGGAAGACATTATAGCAGCAGCTCAAAAACTTTGCATAGAATTAACATGATATGTCGATTTCTGACGTATGTCTTTTGAAACCATGGTTTCAAATGAATTATACTAGGTGTCAGAAGATAGCCCTTGCTTCCCCTTTTCTCTAAACATGAATATGATCAGAGGCTATCACTGGCACCAAGGAGGAGCAGATACCAAATCTTCCTCTGTTAATACTGTGATAAGTTTCCATTGTTTATACTCAAGTATGGATTTTTTGGGTGATGCTCAATGGCCATGCTGCATGATGTTCTCCACCACTAGAGGGGCAAATACAGAAAAATGACAAGGCCATCTCTTTGCCCCTACTGTGCTGGCCTATGTTTTATTTTTTTCCTCCCCTCCAAAAAGAAGAGAATCAAGATTAACTAAAAATTTAAGAAAAATACTGTATGCAGTAACATCTAATTACTGTACAAATCTAATAAGTACTTAGTGCAGCTGGGAGAAATAAAAGGGAGGAATGACAATATGTGCTCTGTTTTGTGTTCATTAGCTGAGCTGTTGGGTATTTGTATATGACTTAGTCTTTTTAATCCCTGACTTAATTGCATTATCTGTTTTGTGGTTGGAGCCACACAGGTTTTATTGAATTTTCTCCATTTTATATTTGATGACTCACCTATGCACAAACACCAATGTGACATGCAATATTAATAGACATTAACAGCAAAATTACCATGAGACAGTTTTATCCCATTTCACACTGTAAAGTTAACAGGTGGTTTAACTTAGTGTTGCAAGTGATTTTTTTTTCATTCTCAGAAACTTCATGAATTTGTTATTGAATATTTAATGAACTTAAGTACATAGCTTACCATCTGTGCCTCAGGTTTTTCATCTTTCAAATGACAAAATGAATGGCTTTCCTTCTATTTTTTCAATTGAAAAATCTTTCAGCTGAAATAACACATTGTAGGATAAAGCAAACCAGAAATGTGAAATTTCCTCATTGGAATGGATACAAGGCTTTCAGCCTCCTCTGCACTCACCCCCTCTTCCTCCACACTTCTAAAGTTTCCTCTCAGGACTCCCAGCTCTGGAAACACTTCTGAAACTACCAGGCTAGATCTTCTCTAAGGTTCTTTTTGGCTCTAGTGTTCAGATGTTACAAAAATAGGAAGCCCAAAGCTGCAGCACATGAGGGATCATTGATATTTAACAGAAGAGAAAAAATGTGTCCATACATTTGCACTTGATGAATACTGATTAATAAAGGTGATAAATTAGAAAACAGTTTGAACCTCACTGTTTCAATGTGAGGTTCAAACCATTAAGGGAGACCCAAGAACTCTACCTTGCTACTCAAAGTGTGGAACTATTTTATCTTAGTGTACGAGGAGCACTCTGCAATAACTCTCAACTCCGGCCACCCAGTAGAATTCACCTGAAAAGTTTTAAAGAAACACTGATCACCAACTGCAGACATTGTCTTTTAATTGGTCTATAGTGGGACATTGTTAGTTTTATAGTTCTCAGGTGATTTAAATATGCAGCTAGGGGTGAAAAACCTCATTCTAAGTAAATAATAGAACCCTACTCAAGAAACTAGAAAAATCTCTCAGGCATAACCAAACAGAAGACATGTTTCAATCCAGACCCAAGAGAAAGAGCCACGCATCGTGATAAGTGACTGAGGCACTCTGCTGAAAAGGCTACATGTCACTTATTAGTGATCTGACAACCCTCAAAGGGAATAGGTGCTGGCATTCCAAAGCAAATATCCGAAGACAACAAACCTCACCTGACAAATGGATGGTTGAGTCTTGTAGAGACAGATATAAAAATATTAACTATGAAAAATGAAGATCTAGATGGCTAAGTAAGACACTTTCAAATGATTTTCCTTTTCAGATCATAGATTATGAAAACAAATGCACTCACTCTTAGCCATGAATAAGTGTATCTCATAAAAGATGAAAACAACTTTTAAGTTAGGTAAGAGTTAATTTGTCCATGTTTTCTACTCAGAGATGCTGGCTTCCAACAGAGCTCTATGGAAACCAACTATAGCCAAATCCTTTAGGCAATTAATTCAAGGAAAATATTGAGGTGGCACATTAGGCCACTGGTTCACCTTGCCATATAGCTTAGAATGCAAGCCTTAAATCCTGGACTTCTCATCACACCAGAAGAGGGGTTGGTGACCTCTCAGCCAATGAATGTTAAGTGGTATAGTTGGACTGGATCCTAACCCATAGCTACAACAGGGCAGGGACTCTTGCTTCTTTAATCTTGTGGTTAAAGTTCTAAATTATGGAAGATGGTGTGCCTTTCCTCAAGTCCTCGAATATGATGTCAGGGGTGACTAGATCCCTGTGCACTATTTCAGATTTCTCTGAGCAACAGTATACACACACACATCTGATCCTGCTACTCTCTGCACATTCCTCCCTGAAGGTACTATTCCGTAAGACTGGATGTGTGTGATCTCCAGTATTTGCTTAACAAATACATTTGTTTGGAGGATTATAAAATGATCAGTAAAGGTACAAAAGAAAATTTGTTTAAAAAAAAAAAAAAAGAGTCAAAAATATCCAAACAAGTCTACAAGAAGGGCATTGTGGAGAATGTGATAGCTAATGTTATGTGTCAACTTGTCAGAGCCATAATACTGGATACATGGTAAAATATTACGGTGTGTGCCTCTATGAGAGTACTTTTTTGGATTAGATTATCATTTAAATTTGTGGATTTTGAGTAAAGCAGTTGCCCTGCAAATAGTTGGGCCTTATCCAATTAGTTGAAGGCATGAATAGAACAAAAGACTCACCTCCCTGAAACAGCAAATTCTTGCCAGCAGTTGGTTTTCCAACTTAGACTGTAATATCAGCTCTTCTCTTGGTCTTCAGTCTGCCAGCCCACCATGAAGATTTTGGACTCGCTAGCCTCCATGAATAAAACTAGAACCGTTACTTTGCTGACAAAGGTCCATCTAGTCAAAGCTGTGGTTTTTCCAGTAGTCGTGTATGGATGTGAGAGTTGGACCATAAAGAAAGCTGAGTGCTGAAGAATTGATGCTTTTGAACTGTGGTGTTGGAGAGGACTCTTGAGAGTCCCTTGGACTGCAGGGAGATCCAACCAGTCCATCCTAAAGGAGATCAGTCCTGGGTGTTCATTGGAAGGACTGATGCTGAAGCTGAAACTCCAATACTTTGGCCACCTGATGCGAAGAGCTGACTCATTGGAGAAGACCCTGATGGTCGGAAAGATTGAGGGCAGGAGGAGAAGGGGACAATAGAGGATGAGATGGTTGGATGGCATCACCGACTCGATGGACATGGGTTTGGGTGGACTCCAAGAGTTGGTGATGGACAGGGAGGCCTGGTGTACTGCTGTCCATGGGGTTGCAAAGAGTCAGAGAGGACTGAGTGACTGAACTGAACTGATCCCCTGTGGTCAAAGCAAGGAGATATTTTGCAAGATAAATGGCATTTTCACTTTACTTCCTCACTGCCTCTCCCTCTCTGATTCTGTAAAAGAAGCTGGCATCCAGACCCTGATAACAGTCTGCTGGCTTTCTGAATAAAGTCATATTTCTTGCCTCAACCCATCGTCTCCTGATTTATTGCCCTGTCATGCAGCAAGCAGGGCGAGCTTGGACTTGGTAACTATTTCTTCCATTTAGTGGTGGGTTTCATCATCTAAAAAACTCTGGAAATATGCATGAGATACTATTACCTGGGTACTTCAGAGAGGACCACAGAGGATACGGAGGAGGGGTCTGTCCCAGGAAGACCCTATACAGTCCTACTAGGTTTTTGGTAGACACCTTCCTCCCAACTACCCACAATGCTGCTGATTATTTCATTTCTATTGAGTGAATTTTGCTATGTTTTTCTACCAATATTCAAATGTGTTTTTGATATCCCCCAAGATCAGTTTCTCTGGCCTCAGATTCTCTGATAATCTTCCACAGTGGGGAATGTGTCCACAATATTCACTAGTCAAGCTAGCAATTGTCTTTCAAAGTGGCTAGAAGGAGCGGATGTCTCGGGCAGCCTTTCAGTGTGAACTCAGTGGTCTCCAGGCGTAGTCATTTGATTTCTACCTGGACCTGTTAGTTAATAAATAACATTTAGCTGAACTCCAATACTGGGGTTACAAAGAAGGCCTTGAAGTCTACAGTGACATCCTTTCCTCTCTTCCTCCACACACCCACGACACGCTGTACTGTTACGGTCTTTACTATATCAGACATTGCTGCAGCAATAGGGTGAGTCATCTCATATATTCCATGGTTAATCTCCAGGAGATAGCTATCTGAGGGAATGACCAGTCAGACTATTAGAAAGGGAACTAGTGGGAAACAAAGTTCAAGTCTCACTCACTTCCTTAATCAGAGCAGTGATTTAAGGCTCTGAGCAAAGCATCTGCCTCATCGCCCTAATCTCCATCTAAGCTGCATCTACTTGATGCTTTTAATTCTTTCCCTAAATCTCTACATTACTTGTTCTTTTGGAATTCTTAATGTTTACTGCCAAGAAGACTCAAAGACAACTCCAAGTTACCATTTAGCATGGCTCATTAAAACTGTGCATGTTCTCAGAACTATAAATGTCCCAAAGAGGTAAGGCAGTAGACAGGATATAGACATTTTGCTGAAAAATAAAACAGACAAACTAAGAAGTGGAGTATTTCCTGCCACGTCAGTAAACAAGGATGTCACGGTCGTCAGGGATTCTGGCCTTCCAAATGTGAATTCCTGAGCCCTAAGGGCACTCAGGAGAGAGGAGAATACCTGTGATCCAGCAGTTATTAGGCTGTGGCCACTCCCTACAGTGAGCACTGAGGGACTCAGAATGTGAAAGAAAGGGCAGGAAATACTCCAGATAGCTCAGATGCCTATGAAAGGTGAGAGGGCCTACATGGGGGCTCGTTGTTAAAATGGCTCATTATTTTGACCTCACAAACAAATAATAAAATCACAGTGACCCTTGAGACTGACCAAATTGCCCAAACGACTTTCTGTTTTCTGACTGGCGCCTGCCTTCTCAAGGCTATGAGACCACCGGATTCCAGACCTCCGGCTACGTGACCACAGGACTCAGCTACAGGCTGAAAATTAACCGTTCCTTCAGATAATTTCTCATCGATGAGGTATAAGGAAGACCCTGTCAGAAAGGGAGGATGCTGGTTCTCCTCAGGGGCCAATCATCCTCTCGTTTCCCTCTCATAAATTTCCCTTTTCTTTGCCTGACTGCCTGGCTCGCTCTTTTTTTCTCCACACTCGCCTTACAAAAGGAATGATTTCAGGGAGCCCAGATTCTTGTGTCTTTAGAAAAACACTAAATTCCTTAACTTAGGATATCTGGTTTTCTTTAATTCACAAAAATACTTTTTATGTTCAGACTACCTGTTCTTTGTGGAAAACTTCTATATAATATGACTCCTCCCCCCACCTCCTCAGAACAGTTCTCTCAGGGCTTCTTGAGATGCTGTCTCCTGGGCTTGAAGTCCTAAAAATTCCCACAGAATAAAATATAATTCTCAGCCTTTAGGTTTTGACTATATTAAGTCTGCAAAACAAAATTTAAAAAAAAAACAAAAAAAAACCCATGAGGTTTAACATAGAAAGATAATTGCTAATCACACACACACAAAATACCTCCAGACATCTCAAGTTAATGATCTTAGTAATCTTCTATGTATGGAAAGATGCAAAGTCTAGGCTCACAGAAATTATGCCTTTGCTTCATATTTTAATTCTTGAATGCCAGTATCTTATTTTTCACCATCCTGAATTCCACTCAGGGCACACCATTAGGAACAGCTGCCGTGACTATGGCGGCAACATCCGTTCTTCACCAGAATGGCAGACACATTTTTGAGTTCACCTGAGCCAGCAGGTCAGTCACTGCCTCCTGAATATTATTTTAGCTTCACAAGATCAAACTTATCTCCTCTAGGTTTTCTTGCAAGTGGAAGAGCAAATACAAGTTAAAAATAAGAGGCTTAATTTTCCTTGAGGAAGATAAGGGAAGAGACTTCTCACTCTCCTTTCTTAGAGCATTTTTTTAAAAAGTTTTGAATAACTTTAATTAACACTTAGGAGACATACAGGTATAGGAAGTTAAAACAAATTTAAAAATGTTTATTGAGGCATAATTGATATATAACATTATTATTAGTTTCAAATGTACAGCATAATGATTTGATATCTATATGTTATAAAACTATCACCACATAAGTCTTATTAACATACATGATTTTTATTGCAGAGTAATATGATAGGATCATCAATAAAAATTTTTTAAAGTAATGATGTTACATTAAGATAAAATTATATTGAAGAAGGAACTCATAGGGCCTGGACTCCATCTCAGGCCTGTCCGTGCTGATCGTGCTAGGCCGCCTCTCCAATGGACTCTGAACTCTGTGCTTAGCACCTGTGGGAACGACAATGGAAGGATAAGACCCCCTCTGGGCAGGGGAATCTTGAAGATCACATCCAGGTTACTCATTGCCTAAGAGAAAATAGACACTAATCACCCCTGCCTCCAGACAGTATCTATAGGAATGTAACCACAGGCTTACTGATTATTAACTGTTTGAACACATAACACGTGAATGATGGGGTTGTTGTGATTGTATTTACCCTTCCTTTGTAAGCCTCAAGGGATTTGGGCTGGTGGGTTTGGACACGCACACATGGGGTATAAAAGATTTTCACAAATGCTGGTCAGAGCCCTTGGCTAAGAGGAGACTCTGCCTTGGGCCCGCTGGTGTAATAAACTGCACTCCACTATCTGCAATGTCCTTCTGAGTGAGTTTGTTTCCCGGAAAGCATGGCTATAACAATATGGCAGAAATGGAAAGGAAATATAAGTGGGAGGTAAGAAGGAATTTTCTTTAGAAAACTTTACATTGTAAATTCTTCCTCTGTCTCTTTGAAATGTATGCAAATCATTTTAAGAGCTAAAGAAATCTCTTGCTGTTTTACAACTTAGGAATGTCTTTTTCAAGGGCCTGGGAGTGATTTCCTTGAAATGTAACCATCAAGGAAGAAGGTGCCCCACCTCCCAGTTTCTGTGAGAGGGCAGAGGCTAATCTCAGGCAGGCACCTCACTCAACACTCCTCCTATTAAGACAGGCTGGGACCTGGGACCTTTCGCTGCAGGACTGCAATGCTTGCATCTGGCCACACCTTGAGCAACAAGATACAAAGGAACCGTATGGAACTAAAAATAACAGCAAGGTTCACAGTTAGGGCAAACTCTGGACAAAAGATAGGAAGAGACCAAACACCCAACTGCCACTTCTGAAGAGCCCAGAGCTAAGGCAGGTTATCCAGCCTACCGTTTGCACACAACACCACCTAAGGAATGGAATGGCAAACCACTAAACTCTGGCGAGACCCCTCGATACAACCCTATATAAGAAAACAATCTCACCACCCCCCCAAACAAGGGAACAAGAAACCAAAGGAATCTGTGTTTTTCTTCTCTCCCCCTCCACTGATGAAGCAGAAGCCCCAAATAAACTGAATTTCTATCTGAATTTCTTGTCTGGCCTCCGATTAATTTCTATTGATTAAGGAATCTTCACGACCCAGATAATCACGATGGTGTGATGATTCACCTTGAGCCAGACATCCTGGAATGTGAAGCCAGTTGTGCCTTAGGAAACATCACTATTAACAAAGCTAGTGGAGATGATGGAATTTCAGTTGAGCTATTTCAAATCCTAAAAGATGATGCCGTGAAAGGACTGCACTCAATATGTCAGCAAATTTGGAAAACTCAGCAGTGGCCACAGGACTGGAAAGGTTCACTATTCATTCCAATCCCAAAGAAAGGCAATGCCAAAGAATGTTCAAATTACCACACAGTTACACTAATCTCACACGCTAGTAAAGTAATGCTCAAAATTCTCCAAGCCAGGTTTCAGCAATACATGATCCGTGAAATTCCAGATGTTAAAGCTGGTTTTAGAAAAGGCAGAGTAACCAGAGATCAAATTGCCAACATCCCCTGGATCACTGAAAGAGCAAGAGAGTTCCAGAAAAACATCTATTTCTACTTTATTGATTATGCCAAATTCTTTGACTGTGTGCATCACAATAAATTGTGGAAAATTCTGAAAGAAATGGGAATACTAGACCACCTGACCTGCCTCCTGAGAAATCTATATACAGGTCAAGAAGCAACTGTTAGAACTGGACATGGAACAACAGACTGGTTCCAAATAGGAAAAGGAGTATGTCAAGGCTATATGTTGTCACCTTGCTTATTTAACTTGCATGCAGAGTACATCATGGGAAACGCTGGGCTGGAGGAAGCACAAGCTGGAATCAAGATTGCCGGGAGAAATATCAATAACCTCAGACATGCAAATGACACCACCCTTATGGCAGAAAGTGAAGAGGAACTAAAAAGCCTCTTGATGAAAGTGAAAGAGGAGAGTGAAAAAGTTGGCTTAAAGCTCAACATTCAGAAAACTGAGATCATGGCATCCGGTCCCATCACTTCATGGGAAATAGATGGGGAAACAGTGGAAACAGTGACAGACTTCATTTTTGGGGGCTCCAAAATCACTGCAGATGGTGACTGCAGCCATGAAATTAAAAGACACTTGCTCCTTGGAAGGAAAGTTATGACCAACATAGATAGCATATTGAAAAGCAGAGAATTACTTTGTCAACAAAGGTCCATCTAGTCAAGGCTACCCTTTCTCCAGTAGTCATGTGTGGTTGTGAGAGTTGGACTATAAAGAAAGCTGAGCACCGAAGAATTGATGCTTTTGAACTGTGGTGTTGGAAAAGACTCTTGAGAGTCCCTTGGACTGCAAAGATATCCAACCAGTCCATCCTAAAGGAGATCAGTCCTGGGTGTTCATTGGAAGGACTGATGCTGAAGCTGAAACTCCAATACTTTGGTCACCTGATGCGAAGAGCTGACTCATTGGAAAAGACCCTGATGCTGGGAAAGATTGAGGGCAGGAGGAGAAGGGGACGACAGAGGATGAGGTGGCTGGATGCATCACTGACTCAATGGACATGAGTTTGAGTAAACTCCAAGAGTTGGTGATGAACAGGGAGGCCTGGCATTCATGGGGTTGCAAAGAGTTGGACACAACTGAGTGAATGAACTTAACTGAACTGAAGGAGGCCAAGAATGCTGGTCTGTAGCACTATCATGAAGGTATGAAAAGCTGCTTCTTCCACTGGATAAAACTATTGATAATTAGTTAACCCAGTGGGCCACCCCAATTACTGAGAGAGTGTAGGATGAACTGTGTGACAAGAGGTGTTGTTAAGTCCTCCTACCTGAAGATTAGACACTGTTCATTTTGAGAACATCTGTGTCATGGATCCTATCTACTCGGCTACATAAAAGGCTGAAGTTTCTTTCTGTCTTTGCAGCATCTTTAGTGAATTACCTGTGACTCAATAACATTCTGGCTTAATACTTGTTCCATAATAAAACTTTTATTTCCTTTCTACCATTTTGGAGAGGTTATCTGGTTTGGCAGAAGATTTTAGCTCTGATTACATTTCCTCAACAATTCTGGTAAGGAAAATGGGATGAGTCCCACAGGTCTTGAATTGAATAGGTGACCTGAACAACTTAGGGCCACACGAAAATTGGGTCAGAGACCCTGAATAATTAAGCTTCCCTTCAAGGTCTCTGCTCTTTTAATTTTTAAAATATTTATTTGGCTGTATCAGGTCTTAGTTGCAGCACATGGGATGTTCCTTGCATCATATGAGGCCTTTCATTGCAACACACTGGCTTCTTTAGTTGTGGAGTATGGGCTTAGTAGTTACTGTATGTGAGCTCAGTTGGCATGTGGGACTTCAGTTCTCTGTTGTTATTGTTCAGTCGTCAATTTGTGTCTGACTCTTTGTGACCCCGTGAACTGCAGCATGCCAGGTTTCCCTGTCCCTCACCATCTCCTGGAGTTTGCCCAAGTTTATGTCCATTGAATTGGTGATGCCATCCAAACAGCTCATCCTCTGTTGACCTCTTCTTCTGCCTTCAATCTTTCCCAGTATCAGGGTCTTTTCCAATGAGTCAGCTGTTCACATCAGGTGGTCAAAATAATGGAGCTTCAGCTTCAGCATCAGTCCTTTAGCCGTAACAACTCCCTACTTGGTTGAAGGACTAGGTCTCATGATCCAGCTCTATGTGTCCTTCATGTATCAGCCCAGGAGTATTCCTCCTCCAGGAGTTTCTTCTCATCACACAATCACATATCCTATAGCTAGAAAAGCAGACATGACAAAGTGACTTGATCAGGAACTAATTAAGAACTTTGATAAAAGATCATCCCCCATATGAAAGGCAACAGGATAAGTAGCAGCTGCAGTCATTACTTGGAAAAAGACAAACAAATGAAACATTAAGTTGATGAATGACAACATGGGAGATAAGCCAATTTATATATATAGATGTAGAGACAGATTATACAGTGGAAGTGACAAATAGATTTGAGGTATTAGATCTGAGAGAGTGCCTGAAGAACTATGGACAGAGGTTCATGACATTGTACAGGAGGCAGTGATTAGGACCATCCCCAAGAAAAAGAAATGCAAAAAGGCAAAATGTTTGTCTGAGAAGCCCTTACAAACAGCTATGAAAAGAAGAAAACTGAAAGGCAAGGAGAAAAGGAAAGATATACCCATTTGAATGCAGAGTTCCAAGTATAGCAAGAGAGATAAGAAAGACTTCGTCAGTGATCAATGCAAAGAAATAGAGGCAAACAATAGAATGAGAAAGATTAGAGATCTCTTAAAGAAAATTAGAGATACCAAGGGCACATTTCATGCAAAGATGAGCACAATAAAGGACAGAAATGGTATAGACCTAACAGAAGCAGAAGATATTAAGAAGAGGTGGCAAGAACACACAGAAGAACTATACAAAAAAGATCTTCATGACCCAGATAACCACGATGTTGTGGTCACTCACCTAGAGCCAGACATCCTGGAATGTGAAGTCAACTGGGCTTTAGGAAGCATCACTATGAACAAAGCTAGTGGAGGTGATGGAATGCCAGTTGAGCTATTTCAAATCCCAGAAGATGATGCTGTGAAAGTGCTGCACTCAATATGTCAGCAAATCTGGAAAACTACGCAGTGGCCACAGGACTGGAAAAGGTCAGTTTTCATTCCGATCGCAAAGAAAATCAATGCCAACGAATGTTCAAACTACCACACAATTGCATTCCTCTCACCCACTAGCAAAGTAATGCTCAAAATTCTCCAAGATGGGCTTCAACAGTACATGAACCATGAACTTCCCAATGTTTAAGCTGGATTTAGAAAAGGCAGAGGAACCAGAGATCAAATTGCCAACATCCACCAGATCACTGAAAGAGCAAGAGAGTTCCAGAAAAACATCTACTTCTGCTTTATGGACTATGCCAAATCCTTTGATGGTGTGGATCACAACAAACTGTGAAAATTCTGAAAGAGATGGGAGTACCAGACCACCTGACCTACCTCCTGCGAAATCTGTATGCAGGTCAGGAAGCAACAATTAGAACTGGACATGGAACAACAGACTGGTTCCAAATCAGGAAAGGAGTACATCAAGGCTGTATATTTTTACCCTGCTTATTTAACTTATATGCTGAGTACATCATGTGAAATGCCAGGCTGGATGAAGCACAAGCTGAAATCAAGATTGCTGAGAGAAATATCAATAAGCTCAGATACGCAGATGACACCACCCTTATGGCAGAAAGTGAAGAGGAACTAAAGAGCCTCTTGATGAAAGTGAAAGAGAAGAGTGAAAAAGTTGACTTAAAGCAATATTCAGTAAACTAAGATCATGGCATCTGGTCCCATCATTTCATGGCAAATAGATGGGGAAACAGTGGAAACAGTGACAGACTTTATTTTTCTGGGCTCCAAAATCACTGCGGATGGTGACTGCAGCCATGAAGTTAAAAGATGTTTGCTCCTTGGAAGAAAAACTGTGACCAGCCTAAACAGCATATTAAAAAGCAGCAAGATTACTTTACCAAGAAAGTTCCGTCTAGTCAAAGCTATGGTCTTTCCAGTAATCATGTGTGTATGTGAGAGCTGTACTATGAAGAAAGTTGAGTTCTCAAGAATTGATGCTTTTGAACTGTGGTGTGGAGAAGACTTGAGAGTCCCTTGGACTGCAAGGAAATCCAACCAGTCTATCATAAAGGAAATCAGTCCTGAATATTCGATGGGAGGACTGATGCTGAAGCTGACACTCCAATACTTTGGCCACCTGATGCGAAGAACTGACTCATTGGAAAAGACCCTGATGCTGGGAAAGAGTGAAGGCGAGAGGAGAGGGGTGTCAAGAACAGCTCGACAAGCAGGTCTTCTGAAAGCGCGATATGGTGAGAGAATGAGAAATGAGACACAAGAATTCAGAGAAAAGTGAGGATCAGTGGACCAACACCGCTCCAAGGTGAAGGTGCAGAAACTGAATCCCAGCCAGCTTTATTATACTTTCAGCCATGAATGAAAGAATATGCGGGGAGTTAAACTATAACTCATGTGGCCTTCAGGGCCAAAGAACAAAATGATCATTAACCATTGAGTAATTAGGAAACAGTAATTAATAACAAATCAGTAACTAAGACTAATATTCTTATCTATAGATTTTCCACCAGATACATAAAATTTTTGACTCTGAGATGCCAGTTGAGAAACAGTCTGGGGTCAGTTTTCCGACCCCAGGATCACATCTTGTTTTCAAGATTATGAACTGTTCCTCTGGACTTGTTCCAAGAGTCTCATGCCTTATAGCATCCAGTTTATCAATAATTATAAATTTCTTTTGTGACCCTTGCTTGGGCCTGTTTTTCTTTTATTCTTCCCGTCCCCTACAGAAGGGGATGACAGAGGATGAGATGGTTGGATGGTATCAGCGATGCGTTGGACATGAGTTTGAGTAGGCTCGGGGAGTTGGTGATGGACAGGGAAGCCTGGTGTGCTGCAGTCCATGGGATTGCAAAGATTTGGACATGACTGAGCAACTGACTGAACTGACTATAGAGACAGAGATAGAGCTAGAGATTTCTTTCTGTCCCAAAGGGAGAGAAACCAGCTCTTTATTCCTTTTTTGGACCACCAGCAAAGTTGGTGCCGCTGATAAGCTACCCAGGGCTCCCAGGTAGTTGTATGCTTTTCTTCCTAATGGATATTTTTCATGTAAAGACTTCTTTCCCCATGTGCCCCAGAAGTTTGCTGAAGCACCCTGCAGCAAGTTTTCAGCTTACTGCCCCACATGTGGGTGTATCCACTGTCTACAGGGTGGAATTATGCAACAGCTACACAGAATTATACAACCAGCAGACTCTTCTCCTTTTATGGAGAAAGCTTGTCTGGGGTCAGAAGGAAGATCACACGTCAAGGGATAATGTAGCCAAGCGAAGCTGACTATTCACTCCCCTCCCACAACTGTGAATAATCTAAGAATATTAGAGACCTGAAAGAGGGTTGCTGACATCTATACCTGAAGACTTTTTGCTAAAGGTGAACTGAAGAAGGAGCAGCATTGTGCTTAGAAGACAGCTGAATACCCCATTGACTTTCCAGTGGTGTTTTCCTAAGGCTTTCTTGAAATGTATTGACATGGATCCAAGGGCAGATCAAAATGCCCTGTGATCCTAAACACCTTTGTCTCAGCTCTCTTGCTGATTATCCAGATTCAAGTTAGGGAAAAGATCACAGATGGCAAGAACAGAGTATTACTCAAATTTTAATAGTAGCTCCTTAGTTTGGGAAAACAATCTAGAGAAATATAAAGAAGAAAATAATGTATTTAAAACTGCGCTGTTAGGGGCTCAGTTAGAACTGTTTACTGAAAGGAAACAACCCCTACCCTGGACAGTCCACAGAGCGAAGAAAGGTAAAAAGGAGGTGATATTCTTATTGTAAGATGCCAGGATGGCAGAGAGAGGCTGTGAGACAAGACCTGGGAGAAGCAGGAATTGCAAGGACAGGAGAATCGGGTGAGTCTCAGAGGGCAAAACTCTATGAAAATACTTGGCAAAATGGCTCAGTTGAGGGGAATCTTGGTGGAAATCAGTGAACCATATTTGTCGATACATTTTCCTCAGTAACTGATCTCGCCATATCAGATAGATACTGTTTCTACTTGTTCTGCCATTTCCTTGGGAACTTGTCCCTTTCTGTTTGATGACAGATCAATACAGGTTTTTGGTATTTGGGATCGGCTCTCTACTTGTTTGTTTCCCTCCATCGTTCAGGCAGAGCCTCTTATTGGGAACTTGCGCTCTCACTTTCATTTGATTCTCTTGTTGAGGAGAGGCATGTTGTACAATTAAAGGCTACCATATTCTGCATGGGCTTCCCAAGGGCGCTACTGGTAAAGAACTGCCTGCCAATGCAGATGTAAGAGACATGGGTTCGATCCCTGGGCCAGGAAGATCCCCTGTAGGAGGGCATGGCAACCCACTCCATTATTCTTGCCTGGAGAATCTCATGGACAGAGAAGCCTAATGGACTGCAGTCCATGGTGTTGCAAAGAGTTGGACACAACTGAAGTGACTTCGCAGGCACGCACGCATATTCTGTACTCTGGATGAAATGTCTGTGGAGCTTGTGGAGTGCTTTGGAAAAGAACCCCTGAGCTAGTTACTCTACTTTATGGGGGGAAAAAAAAAATGGAGTGTAGGAGACAATGGCAGTCTTATACTAGAAAGGTAATATGAACTGAAACAAATTGATACACCACTTTGGGCCCTAGGGAAATAATACTGCTGCTGGTGTTTAGGGACTTTTCTGGTGGTGGCTCAGATGTTAAAAGCATCTGCCTACAATGCAGGGAGACCCGGGTTCGATCCCTGGGTTGGGAAGATCCCCTGGAGAAGGAAATGGCAACCTACTCCCAGGGATCAATATGGTGTCTCCTGCTTGGCAGGCAGATTCTTTACCACTGAGCCACCTGGGAAGCCATGATGCTAAATAGATGCTAAATAGAATCAATGACTTCCCAGGTGGCTCAGTGGTAAAGAATCCACCTACTAATGTAGGAGCCTCAGGAGATTCAAGTGGGATCCCTGGGCTGGGAAGATTCCCTGGAGAAGGGAATGGCTACCCACTCCAGTATTCTTGCCTAGAGAATCCCATGGATGGAGGAGCCTGGTGGTCTACAGTCTATGGGGTCTCAAAGAGTTGGACAAAACTGAGAACAATAGAATCAATAATAAATTTACCAGCGAGCTAATCCATGGCCCTGTGTAAAATAATATTTTTTTTGTCAAATGCTCAATTAAAAGGAATACATCAGTTATAAAATAATTAGAAAAATAAGGAATCATTTTTAAAAGGATGTTTTAGTCCATTCAGGGTGCTATAGCAGATTATCATAGACTAGGTATCTTATAAACAATAGAAACATTCCTCACTGTTCTGGAGGCTGGGAAGTCCAAGCTCAAGGGGACTCCAGCAGATTAGTTGTCTGTTAAGAACCCACTTCCTGGATCGCAGACAGTGGTCTTTTTGCTGTCACTTCACAAAGCAGTAGGAGTAAGGGCTAGTTGAGTATCTCTTATAAGAGTCCTAATCCCACTCTTGGGGACTCTACTCTCATGACCTAAACCCCTCCCAAAGGGACCACCTCCAAATATCATATGACGGTTAGATTTCAACCCTAATGAATTTGGGGGGACACAGCAAATTTAAGGCAAGGGAGTAATCCCCCTTAACACTCCCATAGTGCCAGTAATGAAAGAGGTAAATGTGATAAACATGCTCAATCAGTTTATAGATTTGTCAATAATTTAGCCCTTACTCCCTGTAGTTCCTAACCCTGCAACTGGTCTGATTTCTGACTTTAGTACATTTATCTGCAAAGTTATTTCTCCATGATTGACCTATGTTCTGCATTTTCTTTCTCTCTTTTCTCTATTTTTTTCTCTTCCTCTAGCAGATGAGTCTAAATTTTTGTTTACTTTTACTTATGGTGTCTGATACTTACATCAAAGGATTCCTCAAGGGTTTCATTTCTAGTATGCTCTTCTCATTATTAAAGAAAAAAAAAGAACAGTAGAGGAATTTGTCTCACTCGAAAGAAGTAGAATTAATAAAAATGCAGATAATTTGCCAGTAGCGGCAGAAACTAGAGAACAAAAATGGATATTTTGCCTCTGATACAACACTTTGCTTTGCAGGAGCTTAAGACCTGACTAGACAAATGGTAATAGTGCCACTGAGGTAAAATATTTAGGGCACCCGCTGTCAGCTGTGGTCCACCAAGTGGGATAATCTTAGAGTCAGCCCATTTTGTAGATAAAATGGCCAGCTATCAAAACAAAAACAAACAAACAACTAAGACAATATTTGGAATTGGTACAGAATAGTGAACAGTGCAAAAGAGCACACCTTTTGCAGTGTGAACAAAACCTCTGATAGCAATTAATTATACAATTTTCCAGAACCTCAGTTTATCGCTACGCTCTCAAGAGGCATTTGAGCAACTAAAATTGACTACATGGTCTCCCCAGCTTTGACATTTCCTAATTTAAAAAAACAAAAAACAAACTGATTGATTTTTCTGTGGGAGGGTAAGAGTCCAAATCCAAAAGTTTGTCATAAAAATATAAAAATCATACTTATTTATTTTAGGGCTTCCCTGGTGGCTCAGCTAGTAAAGAATCCGCCTGCAATGCAGGAGACCCTGGTTTGATTCCTGGTTCGAGAAGATACCCTGGAGAATCTTCCCACTCCAGTAGAACTGCCTAGAGAATTCCATGGACATAAGAGCCTGGCAGGCTACAGTCCATAGGATCGCAAAGAGTTGGACACGACTCTTTATCTATTTTGAATAAAGTCAATTAGCAAACCCAAACCCAGATGGCCACCCTAATTACCAAGTGATATACGATGAACTATGTGTAACAAATTGTGTTGTCAAGTCCTCTTACTTGAGGACTAGGTATTGTTCATCTTGTGAATATGTCTGAAATAAATTGTATCTGCTTGGCTATATGAGAGAGTGAGATTTACCTCTGTCTTTGAAATCGCTGTAGTGAATTCCCTATAACACTAATCATGTTCTGGTTTAATGCTTATTTAATAATAAAATAGTTTACTTTCTCTTCTACCATTGGAGAGATTTTTTGGTTTAACAGGAGATTTTATTTTTAATTATATTTTCCCAATACACACAGGCCATGCCTATCACTTCAGAAAGAGTATTTAATTCATGGATTGAAAAGGAGATGTGTCAGTTACCTTTTTCAGAGTAAATTGGTCAATCTCTTACCTTCATCAAATGTAGGAGGTCAACTGTCATACCATCTGGAGATAATCTGCTCATTAAAGTTCTTAGCCATTTGGAGATCAGTCATCAAACACACTATTTTTTCCTATTCTGCACTATCCATCATTACATTGTACCGGTTATGATTTGCCAGCCTTCTGCTGGCAGAAGATAATCTCTCAAAAGTGGTCTCATCTTTACAGAATACACTTGGGATTCTGCAGCCATCTAGTCTTGGGCTCCTACTACCTGTTTAGAATTTGATCTATCAGTTGAGTAAGTGAGTAAGTTAATATAACATTTTTCCAGGTTGCCCCAAAATTACTAGGCTTCTCAATAACAGGGGGAAAGTGATATTATTGCCTTTTTTTTTTTTTTCTAATCACCACATCTCTTAGAAGATTTGCTTTAAAGGGAAAAGGAAAGCCAAGTGAAGTTGCTCAGTAGTGTCCAGTTCTTTGCGACACCATGGACTGTAGCCTACCAGACTCCTCCATCCATGGGATTTTTCAGGCAAGATACTGAAGTGGGTTTCCATTTCCTTCTCTAGGAGATCTTCCTGACCCAGGGATTGAACCCAGGTCTCCCGTGTTGTAGGCAGACACTTTACCGTCTGAGTCACCAGGGAAGTCCTTTAAAGGGGGATATGAATAAAGTTTTCATCAATTTCTTTTCTGTCTGTCACTCTCTATTTTCTCCAAATCTCATGAGAAAGACTTCTCTCCTGTAGTCTGCACCAAGGTGTTTCCTACTTCAATCCAGAGATGGGTAGACAGCCATCCTGACAGCTAGTCATCATCGTGTTTTGATGTCCTGTCTCAGTCCACTTGTGCTATGCAACAAAATAGCCAGCCTGGGAGGCTTAAACAATAGACATTTATCTTATCTTTCACTGCACGGCTTAGTCACTTCAGTCGTGCCTGACTCTGTGCAGCCCTATGGACTGTAGCCAGCCAGGCTCATCTGTCCATGGAATTCTTCAGGCAAGAGTACTGGAGTGGATTGCCATGCCATCCTTCAGAGGATCTTCCCAACCCAGAGATTGAACCCTGGTCTCTTGCATTGCAGGCAGATTCTTTACCACTGAGCCACCATGTACTAGAGGTTGGGAAATCCAAGATCAAGGGGCTAGAAGATTTGATTCTTGGTGAGGGCCCTCTTCCTGGCCAATACAATTTTTTCTGTGTCCTCACATGATGGAGAAAGCTCTAGTCTCTTTTTATAAGGTCACTAACCCCATTATTAAAAAATGTTTACTAAATTAAAAGACACTTACTCCTTGGAAGGAAAGTTATGACCAACCTAGACAGCATATTAAAAAGCAGAGACATTGCTTTGCCAACAAAGGTCCGTCAAGTCAAGGCTATGGTTTTCCAGTGGTCATGTATGGATGTGAGAGTTGGACTGTGAAGAAAGCTGAGTGCCGAAGAACTGATGCTTTTGAACTGTGGTGTTGGAGAAGACTCTTGAGAGTCCCATGGACTGCAAGGAGATCCAACCAGTCCATCCTAAAGGAGCTCAGTCCTGGGTGTTCATTGGAAGGACTGATGTTAAAGCTGAAACTCCAACACTTTGGCCACCTCATGCAAAGAGTTGACTCATTGGAAAAGACCCTGATGCTGGGAGGGATTTGGGGGCAGGAGAAGAAGGGGACAACAGAGGATGAGATGGCTGGATGGCATCACTGACTCGATGGACATGAGTTTGAGTCAACTCCGGGAGTTGGTGATGGACAGGGAGGCCTGGCGTGCTGCGATTCATGGGGTCGCAAAGAGTCAGACACAACTGAGTAACTGACCTGAACTGAACTGAACCCCATTTTGGGAGCTTCTCCCTCACAACTTCATCTTAATTTATCTCCAGATGCCCCATATCCTAATACTACTACATTAAGGGTTAATATATGAATTTTTTTGAGGGAGAGAGGAGACACAAACATTGAGTCCATAACACATCTCATGACTTTTTCTTATCAAAATTGCCTTAGTCATTTTGATTGATGGGTCTAAAAGATAACTCTGCCACACTGCCAATCTGATCTAACTGAAAGGATTGGACAGGTCATTCAGATACCCACTAGTTAGAAACCCTGCCGAGAATCAAGAATTACTAATTATTTCCAGGGCATAATCATTAAGGAGCACAGGTAGGTCAGGGAGAAATCTAAGTCTCTATTGCAGCTCTCAGGTCCTTTCTTGCTCCACTTGAAGATTAGCATAGAACTCTCTAAGCAATATTTGTTGTCCTATCACTTACACAAAGAAGCCATTTAAAAGTTCACACCATGTCTCCATTTATATATATGTATATATACACATATATATATAAAGTTATTTACTTATTATTTTGGATGTGTCAGGTCTTCTTTGCATCGTGTGGGATCTTTTATTGATGCAGGATCTTTTATTGATGCAGGATCTTTCATTGTGGTGCACAGACTCTCTAGTTGTGGCCTGTGGGCTCAGTAGTTGTAGCCCACAGGCTTTATTGCTCCATGGCATGGAGGATCTTAGTTCCCGTACCAGGGTTGGAATCTGCACCCCCTGCTTTGCAAGGCAGATTCTTAATCCCACCAGGAAAGTCCCACGGTCTCCATTTACACTCAGACATTTACATAGCTTAGGTGACATTTTCCAGGGAGCCATCCTCTATAAATTGAAAAGTCATAGCTCTGTTTGCGATTTGCGCTCAGTTGCTCGGTGACCCCATGGACTGTAGCCCGCCAGGCTTTTCTGTCCATGGAATTCTCCAGGCAAATATACTGGAGTGCAAAGCCATTTCCTCCTCCAGGGGATCTTTCTGACCCAGGGATTGAATCCACATCTCACGTGTCTCCTGTGTTGGGAGGTGGATTCTTCACCACTGGGCCACAGCAGCAATCCCAAATAGCCATGCCCATATCACTAGATGAATTCCATAAAATGATTCTCCTGCTGGCAAAAACTTTAGCCTGTGCTGTCAGTAACATGCTTACAGGAAAATTTGATCAGCCCCCTTTTTCATTCCTCGAATGTTTCCATGATGAACTATAATTCATTTGGTGTTTTCTGATTACAACTCTTACACATCTCTGATGACCAAACATTTTTTAAATCAAGGAACTATAGGACATTGAGTTAGAAGCAATGCCTAGGTTTCTGAGTTTGGGTTTGAGCAAGACAAATGTGATATAACTGAAAATTAAACCAATTTTCTATAGCCTCAGCAAGCATATGAACATGTATGCTTTCCATCTCTCCCTGACTGTTAGGTGAGAGTAAGTAATCACTACTCCATTTGTCTGTAATAGCTCAATGTCACTCTTCCTAAGCAGAAAGTCCTTTGAAAGAATTGAAAGCACCCAAATAGAACAACACACTTCTTTCATGTGAAATAAGGCAAGTTTCTTTACATTGAAAGTACTTTCTAAAAGATTAATGCATTTATGGTATGTCCATTTAATTTTTTTATTTGCTCAAACTAACATCTCCATATTCATGCAGGGGTAATAACTGTGGCAGTATGAAACTCATCTCCTTTAATAGAGGATATATAAATAATTCAGACCAAAGAACATAAGGAGAGCAGGCAGAATCCCTTTCTAGTGTTTTTCTCCCACCAAAGGATCCATTTCCTTTATTTTTCACGCAAGTAAAAATATGGTAAATTTGCTCCTGTCTTGTCTCATTTGTATTTGGGTTGGGTTGTAGGTGAAGAAAATTACTCTCTTTATGGGTGTAACCACAGAGAGAGAGAGAGTAATTTGATTTGCAATCACATGGCATAAATTTTTATTTTTACCTTTGCTCTTTTTGGTTTCCCTGTAATATGTAGTTTAAACTCTGCTTTTCAAAGGTGTGTGTGTGCTAAGTCGCTTCAGTCATGTCTGACTCCCACCAGGCTCTTCTGTCCGTGGGATTCTCCAGGCAAGAATACTGGAGTGGGTTACTGTGCGCTCCTCCATGGGATTGTCCCAACCCAGGAAATGTAAATTCTTGGCCCCACTCCAGATCACAAAATCGGAATGTCGGGATGATTACCCAGGATTCTGTGTCTTATCAGCTCTCTGGGTGATTCTTATGAATTCTTCTTATGAATGTTCATGGCTGAGAAGTATTTATTTAAACTGGCCTTGTGTAAATGTTTGCTGGTATTGAAAAAGCATGGCTCATATCTGCAAGCTCCTCAGGTGCAGACCAAGAATACGGCAATATTCTTGGGTGAATATGTCTTTAACCTCCAGACCTCTGAATGGTATTGTCACAGTTTGAGGAATCACCCACTCCTCTGCCTGCATAAATGATACTTAACCTCTCTGGGATCTTATTTCTTCATCTATAACCTGGTTTGCTCTGGTCTGGAGAGATAAGCTTAACAGGGCAAAGAATACTCAGAGAGATAACCCCCCAAAACACATAGTTTGGGTGAAGCAGCCTTTAATTTCAATTGTTTCCCCAATGACATTCTTTAATTTCTCTTTTGATAGCTTGTATGACAGAGACTTGTCTAGCTGTTTTATATTAATTATTTTAATTTTTTTCATACACAAGATAATCAAAACCAAGAAGCTAGAGGAGAAAATTAAAATACCTATGTGGTAGACACTGCAATCACCCCTATTTTACACATAAGGAAACAGAGGTCCAACTTTTAAGTTGTTTATGGTTAAATGGACAGTAAGTGATGGTTCTGCGATGTGAACTCAGAACTTCCAAATAACCACTACTTTATACAGATTCTCCACTGATTCTATAAATCATTCAATGTCTCCAACTTGAAATGCCCCAATTTTAAAAAGGCATCACAGTTTCATTATATAATAATCATACTTTCCTTTGTTTTAAAGCTATTTTAAAATGTAAAGAAGCACAAACTAAAGACACCAATAATTCTACCTACAACCCCAAAGTTACCATTGTTAATATTTCATTTTGTATTATTTTTCAGTATTTTCCTCACACTTTTTAAATTTTTTTACAAACATGAACCATTTTTTCCTCAAGCTTCATTATCTTTGGGTAGAGATAAAATCCTGACTTCACAATATCCCAGTTCCAAGTACTTAACAGACCATCTGGTGATGTCCATGTGTAGAGTCATCTCTTGTGTTGTTGGAAGAAGGTGTTTGCTATGACTGAAGTATTCATAGAAGTCCCTTGGATGTCCAACAAATGCTACCATAAAGAAAGCTAATCACCAAAGAACAGATGCTTTTGAACTGTGGTGTTGGAGAAGACTCTTGAGAGCTCCTTGGACTGCAAGGAGATCCAACCAGTCCATCCTAAAGGAAATCAGTCCTGAATATTCTTTGGAAGGACCGAAGCTGAAGCTGAAACTCCAGTACTTTGGCCACCTGATGCCAAAACTGACTCACTGGAAAAGACCTTGATGCTGGGAAGGATTGAAGGCAGGAGGAGAAGGGGACGACAGAGGATGAGATAGTTGGAGGCATCACTCACTGGATAGACATGAGTTTGAGTAGGGTCCAGGGGTTGGTGATGGACAAGGAAGCCTAGCATGCTGCAGTCCATGGGGTTGCAAAGACATGACTGAGCAACTGAACTGAACTGAAGTACTTACAAATGTCCCTCGGATGTTTAGCAAATGCTAACAAGTAAACTAAATGCCTGGGCTTCCCACGTGGCTCACTGGTAAAGAATCTGCCTGCCAATGCAGGAGAAGTAGGGGACACGGGTTTGATCCCTGGGTTGGGAAAATCCCCTGGAGGAGGAAATGGCAACCCACTCCAGTATTGTCACCTGGAAAATTCCACGGACAGAGGAGCCTGGCGGACTACAGTCCACGAAGTTGCAAAGTGTCAGACACAACTGTGTGGTTGAGTGCTCACGCAAACTAAAATGCCCAGCTCTATGTTGGACAACATGGTTCCGCGTTGGGTGCTGCTATCTTACAAGCACCATGACTCCTACAAGCCCCGTGACTCCAAATGGAGCTCACTTCTTTTCTCTGGCCACTGTGGTCTCCACTAGCCACCACTGCCACCCTCCTGTGTGTCCCCACTAGTATTTTAGGTCCTTCAAATTGTCAAAGATGCACAGTAGATAAAGGAAAGCGGACCGTGCTTGCTTGGTTGAATGAATGGGTAAAAGAGGCTCGCTTAATCCTTAGTGGTTTGAAAAGTTTCCCATCTATCAGTTTCTCCTCCAGCCTTGTCTGAGAGCACGGGTCTGCGGTGCTAGCGGCCACCTTATCACAGGTTCTGACTCAACTCACTGAGTTTTTTCACTCACAGAAGGGTCCTGAGTACCCTGCGCATAAATTTCTCCTTGACCTTCCTGATCCATGTGTCAGACAGAGCAAACAAGCTTGAATCATCTCCCAAGAGGCCCCTTATTCACAGCAAGTAAATTTTTGTGAATTTGTTGGGTTGCTGAGTGATATGTCCATCTGCACTATATCTGTAACACATCCCCTTCTTGGCAGCAAGTGTTCTTATTTTTTGAATATTTTCTATGTCACTAGACAAAAACTGACTCAACAGCCTTTTTAAATTGAAGCTTTTATTAGTAATGAGACAATATTTACTATGTTTTAGTATTCCTCTATTAAATCAGTTCATAAGAAAATTCTTCACTTTTCAAGAATATGATTTATTGCTTTACTGGTTTCATTTATTCCCTAATTTTTTGTATAAATAATTTCCCACTCTTATGTCTTTTTAAAATATTGCTACTTTACTAAATCAATTCTTAAACAAATTCTTCTTTTATCAAGAATATGATTTATTACTTGGCTGGTTTCATTTACTCCCTAATTTTTGTATAAATAATTTCCCACTGTTATGTCTTTTTAAGATATTACTGCTCCACTAAATCAATTCTTAAGGAAATTCTTCATTTATCAAGAATATGATTTATTACTTTGCTGGTTTCATTTATTCCCTAATTTTTTATATAAATAATTTCCCACTTTTATGTCTTTTTAAGATATAACTACTCTACTAAATCAATTCATAAGAAAATTCTTTACTTATCAAGAACATGATTTATTACTTTACTGGTTTCATTTACCCACTAATTTTTCTATAAATAACTTCCCACTCTTTTTTATTATAATATGACTTAACTCTTGGCTGAATGATATCTTGTGCTCTTTTAGTAGAAGTTTACATAAATGGCAATTTCAGAAAGCATTAAAAATTTCTATTTGCAAGCTGAGGGGGCCTCCGGGTACTTACTTGGTGCTATTTTTCCTTCACCTGAGAAGACATGGAATTGATAAACTCTCCCTCTTGACACCACATGACTCTAGAGCAAGGACATTACAAAGCCCCGAGGAAGCCCTCCAAAGAGCAAATTTATGCTTCTTGCTATTTTGTGACAGGTCTACTCAGTAGTAGAGGGGACCTGGCTTTGTGCCCTACTAAAAATGTATCTGAGTTCAGAAATAATCAGAGTCAGCCATTTGGGTTATAAATGGGTGGTTAGGAAAACCTCCCCATTCGACGCAGTAGATAGGCACTGTCCACAGAATACGGTTTGTAAACAACAGTGCCTTTCTGTTCCTAAGGAGAGAGCCAGCTGCACGAGAATTTAATCTAAAGCAGAGGACTGGACAACTAGTCCTCCCAAGACCTGCTAGTCACCTAGCATTATTTATATGATCTTGCGTGGAAATCTTTCTTTGGTAATCTCTCTCTTTTGATATTCTGAATGCACTTCTCATCACTTTAAAAAGAATCAAATAACTAAGGAGGACATGAGGAATAAAAGGAGTTACTCTGGAAGAAAGCAAGATTTCGAAAACAGCTGTATTTTGCATATCTCAGACTCTCTTCACATATGATTGAAAGCTTGACTGAATATAAAATTATGATCTCATAAATTTCCTCTTAACATGGCATTTTCTGATAGCACCAAACAGAAAAACTTAGTCAGACTAACTTCTGCCACCTGCTGCTTATTTTAATCTTAATATATTTGTGGTTTACTGTGTTAAACTGAATCCTAGGTGAGTTTTTCTTTGCATTTAAATTTCAAGGGTGATGTTTTCATCACTTTAATGAGAAGGTGAAGGTAAAGTCACTCAGTCGTGTCCAACTCTTTGCGACCCCACGGACTGTAGCCTACCAGGCTCTTCCATCCATGGGATTTTCCAGGCAAGGGTACTGGAGTGGGGTGCCATTGCCTTCTTCAACACTTTAATGAGAATATGCAGAATTCTTGTAGCTCAGGCTCAAGGTTGTGTTTATATGTTTATTTTAATCACAAAAAAATTCCCGGTATTATAGATCTCATGACTCTTTTTGCTTCATTTTTTTTTCCTCAGATCTTCTTGGGATTATCTGCTTTCTAAGATTTGATCTTCATTTTATGTCATATATTTTCTCTATCACTCATAATTTTCTTCCTTTTTTATTCACTGTTGATAGTTTGCTGCTAGAGCTATTTTCACATGAGACAAATTAAGTGTTAAGTCATAAATAGCACTACTAACAATAAAATCAGTAACTACATATTGAGAAAAGGTGTATTTCACAAGACAAATAAAAGAATTCTGAACTTACATGCAAGTATACACAGAAAAGGGTATAGCCCCCAAATATATTAAGAATATACTGACATATGCAAATCTCTATATGATACTTCTCAGAACTGCTGAATATGTTATCTTATATGTCTGAAGGGCCAGGATAGTGAGGAGGTTATCCTGGATAAATACAAGTGGGCCCAATATAATCACGAGTCCTCAAAAGCAGCGGAGATTTGCCTGCTCTTGTCAAAGACAGATGGTAGCGTGAGAAAAGATTGAATGCTGCTCTGTTGCTGATTCTGAAATGTAGCTGACTAGGTGCAAGACCCAGAGACAGCCACTGAAGAGCTGGCAAGGCAAGAAAATGGCTTATTCCCTTGAGCCTCTAGAAAGGAATATCTGCTAACACCTTGATTTCAGTCCAGACCGATACCTGACCCAGTATCGGTCCTCAGGCCTACAGAACAGTAAGGTAATATACTTGGATTGTTTTAAGTCATATGTGTGTGTGTGTGTGTGTGTGTGTGTGTGTGTGTATACCATGCTCATTATATATATTATAGATAATATATATATACAAACACAGACATACATAATGTTAAAATTCTAATCAAAGAGGCCATTACATAAGGAAACCAAAACTTAAGCCAGAATCAATGCATTCAAATCTGAGAAAATTCAACTTAAAAACAATCAATCACAAGTGGCCAACTAAGAGCTGAAAAAGAATATGTATATATATCTATATTTAGACTGCAATATACGTGAAACTAACACAACACTGCAAATCAACTACATTTCAATCAAAAAAGGAAAAAAAAAAGAACTGCCAGCTAGGCTTTCCCAAATAAGACACCACTGGGGATGAGATGGTTGGATGACATCACTGGCTCAATGGACAGGAGCTTGAGCAAACTCAGGGAGGTGGTGAAAGACAGGGAAGCCTGGCATGCTGCAGTTCATGGGGTTGCAGAGTCAGACGTGACTTAGCAACTGAACAACATCAACAAAGCTCTAGCCAGTTAAATAATTTCCTTGCTCTTCTTCCGCGGCTGCGTTGCTCTGTAAAAATCTGTCTCCCGCTCCTGTTGATGTAATGCCCTTAACCACATTCAGTTTGACAGTGTTCAATTTAAATTGATGTTTGCTCAAATAGTCTTGAAAACTTAATATGCCTTGATTTATCAAACTTGGGGCTCCTACATTGCAGGTAGATTCTTTACTGTCTGCACCACCAGGGAAGCCCTATCTTTTGTCAATAGATATACATCTATATCTGTTCATACTCATCCCAATCCAAAATCATAGTGTTCATTTCAGTGTTTTAGCCCTCATCTCTCATTTCTAATTTCTTTCCCTGACAGTGGAAAACCTGGATCTCCTTACTGCAATGTAGAGTGTATAGTAAATAATTATTGTTCAGCAATACTACATACAGAAAGTAGTTTCAAAAGTGCTAGCCCATACATTTGTGAGAAAAAAAAAATGTTTATCAACTGTATACAGTTCTTTCTGGATTCACCCTTACAATATCTACTAAAAACATCGTTTCACCAGATTTCTTGTCAGCACCTTTCTTTCCCACCATGAGGCACATTCTCTAAGCAGCCACTTCCTGCATTTCTGCCTTGTGGCTCCAACCAGTTAGAAATCAATCAACAAACTAAGTGAGGAGAAAAGTTGTTATTGCTTAGTCACTAAGTCATGTCTGACTCTTTTGTGACCCCAAGGACAGTAGCCCAGCAGGTTCCTCTGTCCGTGTGATTTCCCAGGCAAGAATACTGGAGTGGGTTGCCATTTCCTTCTCCAGGGGATCTTCCTGATCTAAGATATTCCATCTTCATGACTTGGGAATCAAACCCGAGTCCCCTGTGCTGCAGGTGGATTCTTTACCACTGAGTCACCAGGAGCCCCAAGGAGAAAAGTAGCTCAGGTGATTCGGCTCCCTCTTCTGCCTTTCTTTCTTGGGCATCTACACTTCATTTTGTGTTGTTGCCGCTGTTGCCTTGTCCAGTTGGAACTTAATTTTGTTCAAAGGCTCTCTTCGGTTTCTTCACCTCTTAACAGCCATTTTCTGCTTGACTTCTAAGTATATCTAAAGAATACTAAACTAATCTCAGTGTTTCATTTTTTCACTAAAACCTTGGCTCCTTAGTTCTTGGCTGCCTTAGGTGCAATCCAAAGCTTTACAACAGATGGGATGTTTGATTGTTTTTTTACTTTTTTCCTTAAGCTTTTCAGTTACTCTTGGGAGCTCTGATCACCAACAAGGTAGTCCTTTATAGCTAGAAGGAGAAATCCCCCAAACCTGTAACTATTTCCCTGGATGATATTTTTAGGGTTTAGTTTTAGTTTGTTTCTCAGTTGATCTAATAAAAATAAATGAAAAAATAAAATAAAATGCTTAATTGAGTGGGGGGAAAAAAAGTTAATCTAAAATTAGGAGCCTGCAATTGTTATTTCTCCTGTCCCCATATTTTTTCTTAGTAGTGAATTATCTTTGGCCTTAAATTGCATTGCCCTCCTTCACCATTTTTAGAACTTCTAACTGGAATTTTGAAGAGAACATGAGTCTTTGTATGCAGGTTATCATTTGGTCTGGACATATTTTAGGTTTGGAATCAAATTGTTTTTTCTCTTACTCAAAGAATAGAACATTTTTTTAAGTCAAGAAACTTTCATTATCATTGTGGGTGATTCCAGAATATTTTTATGAAGTCATTTGCCCTGGAGAGTGTCTGCAATTATGGATATAATAGCAAAAAGCATTTTAGGCTTTAGAAAAGAGAGAGTGAATTAATATGTAAAAAGTGTTCACAAGCCAAAAAATAGCTTTCATCTTTTCAAATCCACCATTAAATAAAGGAATTCTTTACTTATGATCAATTTCACATTTCAAAAATTGTGGTTGGAATTATTTTCTATATAGATACACATAATGAGTATTCCAAAAGTGATACGGTGTGACTGACAGAGACACGTCCTCCATAGAACCTCCAGTTTCCCACTGAGGTATCAAGTGAGCCAGCTGAGACCCAGGAAGACAGCAGAGAGAGCTCAATATATGGAGTTTTTGTGGAAGTATCACAAGTCAATGGCTAAATCTTATACAGATATATTATATCCAGCAGAAAACAATTTTCCAGTCACAAGAAAGGCTCATTCTATTGTGTGTCAAGAAAAATTTCTTATCTTATAGTTTAATGATATGCCCCTCAAGATGATCCCACTCTTTTAGCTCTGAATCAAGGTACACCCAGAAACTTTCTAGTTAACAGTTTTGTTGTGCTGATTAAATATTTATCACCTGAATCGTGTAACTGCCTTGTGTGGTTATATCAGCCATGTTAGGGTTTGATTGAAATTGCAATAGTATTCCATTATCCACAGTTTGCCTTTGAAACGAACAGAGATCATTCTGTCGTTTTTGAGATTGCATCCAAGTACTGCATTTCAGACTCTCTTGGTGACCATGATGCCTACTCCATTTCTTCTAAGGGATTCCTGCCCACAGTAGTAGATATAATGGTCATCTGAGTTAAATTCACCCATTCCAGTCCATTTTGGTTCACTGATTCCTAGAATGTTGACATTCACTCTTGCCGTCTCCTGTCTGACCACTTGCAATTTGCCTTGATTCATGGACCAAACGTTCCAGGTTCCTATGCAATATTGCTCTTTACAGCATCGGGCCTTGCTTCTATCACCAGTCCCATCCACCACCAGGTATTGTTTTTGCTTTGGCTCCATCCCTTCATTCTTTCTGGAGTTATTTCTCCTCTGATCTCCAGTAGCATATTGGGCACCTACCTGCCGGGACCAGCCGGCAAAATGAACAAGTCCCGACCGCAACCACACGGAAGCCTGAGAAAAAAAAGATGATAGTAAAGGATGGGGTCGAGAGGGCTGAATGCTCTTTAGGCAAGTCAGCGATTTTATTGAGTAGAACAGCTACCTTTATACTAGTACAAGCAGAAAACATAATTCATAAAAAATGCCATCTGGTGTTTGTCACATCAATACAATTCTTTGTTTTAAGTGATTGCAGAAGCTTACATCTTGCTTTTGGCATTCCCAAAATAAACTACTAAGTGAAGGTCACTACTACGTTTTTCTCAAGGAAGAACAAAGGAGGCCCAGCAAATATTTTACTACTTTATCATGGGGTGGCGGAACAGGGAATGGCCCCCTTCAAGGCCTTTTCCCAGGGCCTATTTGGGTCTTGAGCAGGCCGGCTCCCCGCACCTACCAACCTGGGAAGTTCCTCTTTCAGTATCCTATCATTTTGCCTTTTCATACTGTTCATGAGGTTCTCTAGGCAAGAATACTGAAGTGGTTTGCCATTCCCTTCTCCAGTGGACCACATTCTGTCACACCTCTCCACCATGACCCATCCGTCTTGGGTGGCCCCACACGGCATGGCTTAGTTTCATTGAGTTAGACACGACTGTGGTCCTATGATCAGATTAGCTAGTTTTCTGTGATTGTGGATTTAGTGTGTCTGCCCTCTGATGCCCTCTCATGACATCTACCGTTTTACTTGGGTTTCTCTTACCTTGGACGTGGGGTATCTCTTCACGGCTGCTCCAGCAAAGCGCAGCCATTGCTCCTTACCTTGGACAAGGGGTATCTTCTCACGGCCGCCTCTCCTGACTTTGAACGTGGAGTAGCTCCTCTCAGCCCTCCTGCGCCCCGCAGCAGCCGCTTCTTGGAGGTGGGGTTGCTCCTCTCGGCCGCCGCCCCTGACTGCAGACCAAGAGCAGCACACCACCAGCCGCAGGGTCTTGTAGGATCCTCTCACCAAGGAAACGGCCTCCCTCTGGGAGCTGCTCACTGCCACCTCATTGATGTTCACCACCTCCTCCCCAGCCTGCAGTCCGAAGCTCACCAGTTACGCTTTGCCCCCTTCTTTGATCTTAGAGATGATTAATGGTTCTCCGTGCTCCAAACCACCTTTCAAAGTAAAACCATGAGAAACGCTGGGCTGGAAGAAGCCCAAGCTGGAATCAAGATTGCCGGGAGAAATATCAATAACCTAAAATATGCAGATGACACCATCCTTATGGCAGAAAGTGAAGAGGATCTAAAAAGCCTCTTGATGAAAGTGAAAGAGGAGAGTGAAAAACTTGGCTTAAAGCTTAACATTCGAAAAACTAAGATCATGGCATCTGGTCCCATCACCTCATGGGAAATAGATGGGGAGACAGTGGAAACAGTGTCAGACTTTATTTTTGGGGGCTCCAAAATCACTGCAGATGGTGACTGCAGCCATGAAATTAAAAGACGCTTACTCCTTAGAAGGAAAGTTATGACCAACCTAGACAGCATATTAAAAATCAGAGACATTGCTTTGCCAACAAAGGTCCATCTGGTCAAGGCTATGGTTTTTCCAGTGGTCATGTATGGATGTGAGAGTTGGACTGTGAAGGAAGCTGAGCACTGAAAAATTGATGCTTTTGAACTGTGGTGTTGGAGAAGACTCTTGAGAGTCCCTTGGACTGCAAGGAGATCCAACCAGTCCATCCTAAAGCAGATCAGTCCTGGGTGTTCATTGGAAGGACTGATGCTGAAGCTGAAACCAGTACTTTGGCCACCTCATGCGAAGAGTTGACTCATTGGAAAAGACCCTGATGCTGAGAGGGATTGGGGGCAGGAGGAGAAGGGGGCGACAGAGGATGAGATGGCTGGATGGCATCACCGACTCGATGGGCATGAGTTTGAGTAAACTCCAGGAGTTGGTGACGGACAGGGAGGTCTGGCATGCTGCAATTCATGGGGTCACAAAGAGTCGAACATGACTGAGCAACTGAACTGACTGAACTGAACTTATCCACAGTTTACTTTTCATAGTTTCATTTACCAATGGTCACCTGGACTGGTCCAAAAATGTTAAAAGGAAAATTCCAGAAATAAACAATTCATTAATTTTAAGTTGCATGCAGTTCTGAAGGATGTAATGAATTCTCTCTCTTTCTGTTCTTTCCTGCCTAGGACATGGTGGTGGTGGTGGTGGTTTAGTTTGCTAAGTCGTGTCTGACTACTGTGACTCCGTGGACTGTAACCCTCCAGGCTCCTCTGTCCACAGGGTTTCCCAGCCAAGAATACTGGAGTGGGTTGCCATTTCCTACTGCAGGGGATCTTCAAAGTCCAGGGATCGAATCTGTGTCTCCTGCATTGCAGACAGTCCAGACTGCCCAGGATATGATCCTCCGTTTGTCCAGTGTATCCCACCTCTTAGACACTTCATAGCCATCTCAGTTAACCAATCAACTGTCACAGTATTGCAATGCTTGGGTTCAAGTCACCCTTATTTTGCTTAATAATGGCCCCAAAAGGCAAAAGTAGTGATGCTGGCAATTTGAATATGACAAAGAGAAGCAATAAAGTGCTTCCTTTAAATGAAAAGGTGAAGGTTTTTGGTTTAATAAGGAAAGAAAAAATATTGCCTTCCCAGATTGCTAAAATCCATGGTAAGAGCAAATCCATCTGAGAACATATGAGAAATAAAAGGAAATTTGTGTTAGTTTTGCTATTGCACTTCAAAATACAAAAATTATGGCCTCAGTGCATGATAAGTGCTTAGTTAATGTGAAAATGGCATAAAGTTTAAACAATAATAGAGATTGAGAAAGACCATATTTACATATTAGAATTTATTATAATTGTTCTATTTTATCACTATTATTGTTCACATCTTACTGTGCCTAACTTATAAATTAAACTTTATCATAGTTATGTGTGTATAGGAAAAATCATAGTAATAGTGTTTGGTACTATCCATGGTTTTAGGCATCCACTGGAGGTCTTGGAATGTATCCTCCATGGTGAGGGAGACAACTGTATTTCTATAGCACATTAATGACCATGAACATATCTCATAACCTTAAATGTAGAACACTGGGAGTCATGTAAAGAGGAATAAGTCTATTTGTTTTTATTTCTAACAGGCAATTGATCCTGTGTGCTTTAAGGGAAACTCCGTTCTCCAGTGGTCATGTATGGATGTGAGAGTTGGACTATAAAGAAATCAGAGTGCCAAAGAATTGATGCTTTTGAACTGTGGTGTTGGAGAAGACTCTTGGGAGTCCCTTGGACTGCAAGGAAATCCAACCAGTCCATCCTAAAGGAGATCAGTCCTGGGTGTTCATTGGAAGGACTGATGTTGAAGCTGAAACTCCAATACTTTGGCCACCTGATGCAAAGAGCTGACTCATTTGAAAAGACCCTGATGCTGGGAAAGATTGAGGGCAGGAGGAGAAGGGGATGACAGAGGATGAGATGGTTGGATGGCATCACCGACTCAATGGACATAGGTTTGGGTGGACTCCGGGAGTTGGTGATGGACAGGATGGTCTGGTGTGCTGTGGTTCATGGGGTCGCAAAGAGTCAGACATGACTGAACTACTGAACTGAACTGAAAGGAGAAGGGGACAGTAGTGGATGAGATGGCTAGATAGCATCACTGACTCAATGGACATGAATTTGAACAAACTCCTGGAGATAGTGAAGGAGAGAGAAGCCTGGCATACTGCAATCCATGGAGTCACAAAGAGTTGGACACGAGTGAGTGACTGAACAACAAACTACAGGCCACCTGTTATACTTTAAGTGTGAATTAATGCTACTAATTCATGTTGCTGTGTATCACAGAATTAGGTATTTCCATAACTTTCAAACTGACTGTTCTCCATTGGTAAGTGTAACGATGACTTTCTACAATCACTGAAATCGCACACTTACATTAGAATTTAGATACAGAGGATGTAAAATCTATCCACATCTCCTCGGCTTTACTCATGGTGAAGTGCTAGATTAGGATTTCAGTTAGATTAGAGTTCTGGGCGTGTAGAACTGGGGCTTCCCTTGTGCCTCAGCTGGTAAAGAATCCACCTGCAATGCAGGAGACCTGGTTTCGATTCCTGGGTTGGGAAGATCCCTGGAAAAGGGGAAGACTACCCACTCCAGTATTCTGGCCTGGAGAATTCCATGGACTGTATAGCCCATTGGGTCGCAAGGAGTCGGACATGACTGAGCAACTTTCACTTTCACTTTCACTTTTCACTTGTAGAACTGAGGCATTAACTCGACCCTAGAGACAGCTCCAGATACTGCCATCATCCTTGGGAATCAGCTTAAAGCCAATTTACCTTTCTATTTATCTTTCCAACTATAGTAATTTTACATACTAATGAATAATTCCTGGGAAAGAGCAAAATATTGTTTTCTGTGGTTTTGTTGTTTAAAAACCAACATGCTGCTGCTGCTAAGTCGCTTCAGTTGTGTCCGACTCTGTGCGACCCCATAGATGGCAACCCACCAAGCTCCCCCGTCCCTGGGATTCTCCAGTCAAGAACATTAGAGTGAGTTGCCATTTCCTTCTCCAAAGCGTGAAAATGAAGTCCCTCAGTCGTGTCTGACTCTTAGCAACCCCATGGACTGCAGCCTACCAGGCTCCTCCGTCCATGGGAATTTCCAGGCAAGAGTACTGGAGTAAAAACCAACATATAAGGGAGCAATTTACATTCACAGGTTGATAAAGGCACAGACTTGTCTGTTCTGTTCATTATTGTGTTTACTAGCACAGCTCTTGTACAAGTATTCAATAAATACCAGATGAATTAAACAATCAATTAATTAATTACACAGAGTATTATACTAGCTCTTGCAACTGAAAATAGGTGTAGACACAAATATATTGTTTACTTTGGGATAATTTTCTTTGTATTCTTACAGCTCTATATTGATCTTTATACCATCTATCTGTTGAATTGGGGAAATTATGGACAGTTTATTTTTAAGATGTATATTTAAACAGTCTAAAGACTGTTTTTTGCTGTAGATGTTTTAGTCTAACATATATATTCTTCCAAAATTCTCAAATAATTGCTTGACATAATAGCAGTGTGGGGATTTATTATAAAAAAAAGGTTATAGTAAATTGAAGTGTTTGCTAATATACCAGTAATTCATCTAAGATCTAGATTTTCTTCTAGTGAAAATATAGTTTGTAAGTAATGATTTACAGTAGTTTTAAGAAATGATTTTATCTATTTATTTATTTATTTTGATTGTACTGGGTCTTGTTCCTGCTTGGGCTTTTCTCTAATTGCTGCAAGTGGGGACTACTCTCTGGTTGCAGTGCATGGGCTTCTCATTGCAATGACTTCTCTTGTGCAGTACAGGCTCTAGGGTATGTGGGCTCAGTAAAATAGTGAGGCAGTTGTGGCTCCTGGGCTCCGGAGTGCAGGCTCAATAGCTGTGAGACACAGGTTCAGTTGCTCTGCTCCCTGTGGGGTCTTCCTGGATCAGGGATTGAACCTGTGTCTCCTCGGCAGGTGAATTCTTTACCACTGAGCCACCTGGGAAGCTCCAGTAGTATTTTTTTAAGTTGAAACTATGAAGATATGACTTCACTTCCTTATAATAATTTAATTAAAATAATTTAATTAAAATTATGAAAAGTTTAACTTCATCTAAGATATATAACTTCAGCTTTTACATGTTCTCTACCCTTCCATCCTCCATGAGCCTCACTCCTGCATATCATTAGCCCAAGAAAAGATAAGAATTCAAAATTCAAGTACAGTTTCTACTGAGTGTGTATCACTTTCATACCACGGTAGAGTAAATATATTTTAGGTTGACCTGATACTGTCCAGCATTCTTGGCCTTCTCCAATCAATAGAAATTAATGAGGCCAGTGAAGAAATTCAAGCAAGGCTTTATTGTGGGCCCTGCTGCATCAAGAGCAGCAAGAACAAGTAAGCATTTCCCTTGCTTTCTCCCTGAGGAGGCATGCTCACTAACCTGCTTTTTCTCCTGAAACCCTGTTTTTGTTCCCAGCTCTGGAGAAGTAGCAGTGGGGTTGTTTAGTCTTTTTGACCATAATTTGCCACAACTGCACATGCATGCACTTATTTTTAGTCCCTTATAGTTTCTTTGTATTTTGTTGCCCAAGAAGACATTTAACCAGGTGCAAACTTTGCCACATATAAGCAAAGGGGGCCAGGTCCCAGTCTATCTTCAAATAGTCCTAAGTTTGGGATCACCTGTACTTCGATTAGATCTTTGTTCAAATAACTTTATCAGAGGGGCTTTTTTTTTTTTTTTTTACTATTTTAGGTCAAACAATGCATCCCTTTATCATTTCCTAGGTTCAGTACCTTACTTTATTATTTTATACTCGAGTACCAATTAATAGTTTATTGATTGTCTCTCCTCACTAGAATGTCAGGTCTTGAAAGCTGGAACTTCTCTGCACTATGCTGAGTAGTAGGTATTCAATACACTTTTGTTTGAGGAATTAACTGCATATCTTGAAACTTTGGGGATAAAGTAATTTTCTAAATAGAATATTTATCTTCCCCTTTATATTTTTTAGAAAGATTAGAAGGAAGAGTTTTCAATTTTTTTAGTTAGTTACAATAAAGTGATCACACCATTTTTGAAGAGTGAAAGAATCCTTAAGACTACATGATACATTTTTTCTTATTTTTTCTTTGATGTTAAAAAGAATCATAAAGGAAGAAAAGATTTTTTAAATCCTGAAGCTATTTTATGTATTACATATTATGATTAAAAAAACCCAGTCATATGAGTAATGAAAGGCAAGTAAAAGACTCAAAGATTTACAGGGACTTTTCAAACTCAAATGTCTACATGGACAAGGAGGATAACATAGAAGAGTATAATAGGCCAATTAGAAAACCAGAATAAAGTGGGAATATGTTAAACCAGAGGCTTTATGCTCAGTCTAAAGGTATTAATACTTATTTTTAAAAAACAACTAAGTGAAAATAAGTATCTGTTTATAGACATGTCCCATTTGTGATCTCTTCTATAGAAAGAAAAATATCAAATGGGATAACATCTGTAGTATCAGAGAGCTACAAGATTTTATTACCCATATAAATAATCACTCCTTCTTTGGATATCAGGTGTGAGTCTTTGAAAAGACTGAATGTAGAATGGTAGCTCCAGAGTCCAAGTGTAGATGAGAAAATAATACTACTCAGTGGTTAAATGGAAAGAAGAGCTTGGAGGAATATCTAAATGTATCATTTAGGAAAATATGATTATCATTATTTTCACAATAGTTGTTTAAATATCATTACAACCAATTACTAGTCATGGTGCAGAGGTAAGAATTCGCAGAGCTTCTACACACTCACTTTGAGCTTCATCTATCAGTTGATATACGGAGAACTCTGATCATAAGTGCATCCATTTATGAAGTGAATTTTTCATTGTCACTCCTATTACCCAATAAACCCATATTTTATGCTCAATTTCACTTTAATTTTCCAACAAAGCATATTCAGTCACCATAAACAAGTAGAAGTCCTTAGACCTGATTTGTGAAATGAAGCTGAGCTTTAAATGAAAGTGATGTCTCATAAACCTCAATATCCCCATGAGAAATGAGATAGAAATGGAAAACTACTGTAATCTAAAATTCATTTTAGTGTCATTGCTGAGGACTTTTTGTTTTCTTTCAAAAAATCAGGGCAATGAATCCATCTTAAATTGTAGTCTCTTGTGTTGCAGTTACACACAAAATAAGTGTTCTTGTGCCAGGTAACACTGTAGCAGAAACGGATTGAATAACTTTCTGGAGAGTTTGCCATAACTTATTATTTTTCAGAAGCTTTCACATGTATTTTCTCTGTAATCCATATCAGAGTCTTCCTATTTCATTTGTAAAACTTAGATATTAAAGATACTCATTTTCCTAGTGTGCTGTGGGGACTGCATGAAATAATACAGAGCAATATTGACCAGGAGCAGTATCTGAAACATATTAGATGTTAGAAGAGAGAAATCAAAAGAGAAATGGAAATCAATGGAATCTATTTTACACTTTACAAAATTTTAACCATGCTTTAAACAGTCTTGCCTGTTGTGAATGCTTGACAAAAGGTTTGTTTTAATTGTAAGAGGGTGGTGTGGTTGGAATTCAGATCACAGATGAGACAGTATAGGCACAGATGTGAACTGGAAGTAGGCCTATTTTTCTTACTTAACACTCAAGTTCTATTCATGTTTTCATTCAAAAAATATTTATTGAGCTATGGATCAGCGCAAGAGATACTCCAGTGGAAATTTAAGACAAAACCCTATTCTAATATAGCATATTTTCTAGTTAAGGATGCTATTATTGTATTACATGGTATGTTGGAAAGTTATATATACACACACACAGACCCAGACACATCTTCTTGAGTCAGTCACAAGAGCCTGAATTATGGAAAGAACAGACAGAATGAGAAAGGAATAGAAATAGCATTGATATAATTGAGATGATATGCCACTAGATTCTCCCACCTTTTCCTGTTAATGATCTGGTTATTTCAGTCCATGTGGGTGCGCGCTGAGTCACTTCAGTCTTGTCCAACTCTTTTTGACCCTATGAACTGTAGCCTGCCAGGCTCCTCTGTCCATGGGATTCTCCAGGCAAGAATAGTGGAATAGGTTGCCATGTCCTCCTTCAAGGGATCTTCCCAACGCAGGGATCGAACCTGCAGTTCTTAAGTCTCCTGCATTGACAAGCATGTTCTTTACTACTAGCACTACCTGGGAAGCCGATTTCAGCCCACATAGTTTCAAAGAGCTCCATTCCCTCTTGCTCCTAAGTTCTTCGACTAAGGACAGAAAATTTAGACATTTTTTATTCCATTTAATTTCTGAAATCACTTAGCCATCATTTGAAGGCCTTATAAATCAACAATGTTGGAAACAGAGTGCTAGGCTCTCTGGGGACATGGTGTCCCCTCTCAAGGACGTTACTTTCTCTTTCCTGCAGAGCTTTTTAATAGATAGCTCTGAGACGTATTCATAATTTTTCTGCTGAAGTATTATTCCTATAGAATGTAATATTTATGATACTTGCCAGGACGATTTAGTTCTACAGGAAAAGTTGGTTGCCTAGCCTAAAGATGTTTGGGTTCTGTTTGCCTATAAACAGCAAACAGCACACAACTGTACATTTAGGTAAAATTCTCATTGTTCATCCATTTATCATTCATTTCCACTATCTCTCAATACTTATTTAAAATATCCATCTTCCATTCAACCTTCTCGACCAATCCAGCCTAAGTTGTCCAGCTTTTGGAATCCTATGGACTGTTTCTGTGAGCATACAATGATCATCTCTTGATGTGCTGCTTTAAAAGGCATTCTGTTTGTATAACATGTCTTAACAAGAGGATTGTAATGTCTTTTAAGTTGGTGGTTCTCCCCCCGCACCCTTTAATTCTGTTGTATTTCAGAATGCAACATAAGTATTTATTGAAGGCCTGGGTGAATTTGACTAAAATCAGTGTACCGAAAAAGAGTTCACTCTAGACGCATCAAGAGTATAATAAAGTGGTATTCTTAATAAGCATACAGAATAATAAGAGGAGTAAAACATGTACCTGAATAGTAATGCTGTGTTCAGTCACTCAGTCATGGCTGGCTCTTTGCAACCCCATGTGCTGTATGTAGACCACTAGACTCCTCTGTCCATGGAATTTTCCAGGCAAGAATACTGGAGTGGGTTCTCATTTCCTGCTCCAGAATAGTAGTAATATGGTGCAATATATTCTCAAGTGCCATAAGATATACAAGATGATCCCAGTACAATAATTTGTACAATTTCCTCAGTACAATTTGTCTGTACCTCGGAGAAGTACAGTTGATCTTAGTAACAGATAATGTTGCTTTCAGATTGGTCAGAGGCGTGGGGTGGGTGACTGGGCGAGATTTTCAAATAGAAACAGTTTGTTGCTGATCAGTTGCTGTTATGCGGGACTCCACGTGACCCCAGGGATTGCAGCATGCCAGGCTTCCCTGTCCACCACCACCGCAGAGGAAAGCAGTGCCTTTGGCCCTTTGTCTTGACTACAAGTTACATGCTTTTTTTTCTCCCTCCTTTATCCTGATTACCTCACTTCCTGTCTTCATATCCAACACTTGGAACTTGCTTTCTGCCTATCTTAACTTCAGAGTTCCACAAATGTTAATAAAGAAGCATTTTTTGGTTGACATTTTGCCTCTTCCATGTTTCTCCCCTTAATAGTCTCCCCAAAATAGACAAGGAAATTTGTGAGATGAAAAATTAGAGATCCATCTTTCATAATACTATTTACATAAACTAAGACACACATCTAGTTGGAGACAAATGTGTAGTTTTTTTTTGATATATTATAAAAATGTACTGACCAGAATTTTATACTAGAACATGGCATGTGAAATTTATAATAAAACTTAAAGACTTTCCTGGTGGTCCAGTGGTTAAGAATCCACCTACCAATGCAGGGCACATGGATTTGATCTCTGATCCAGGAGATCCCACATGCCTCAGAGCAACTAAACCCATGAGCCTTAACTACAGAGCTTGCTTTACTTGTCAAAATATTTGATTTATTTATCAAATATCTGGACACCTCCTATCTGCTAAACATTGTGCTCCTTGCTAAGAATACAGAATGAATGGAAAGACAGAGTTCTTGCCCACACAGAAATCACAGACTAGAGGAAGATACCGTTTCATTGACTCTTTCTGCCATGATGAATGTTATTTTCTAAATCCTATCTTCATTCATTTTATAGGTGACCATTTCCAATATTTAAGCTTTGAGAATATTACCAGACTTTGACATGACCTCAACATCTGGCACAATCAAGATGTTGGTCTTCAGTTTCTAGACTCCCTGGCATCTGGAGGTGGGAGGTAGATGTGAGATGGTTGACAGATTCAACCTGGGCTCCAGCACAGCCTGCCTAACTTAAAGCACCATCAATTATCCAGCTCCTCAGATAGGCTGGAAGGTTCTGGGAAAGCATGAATGCAAGGCGAATGATTTATTCACTGTGCAATTTGCTGCTCTTCCTCTATGTCCGCTCATGACCTGAGAGATTCACCCCAGCCAAGGTGTTGTTTGGTTCTTCCTTGTATGCCGACCGCCAGCCACCCAACACTGAGAGGTTAACATGCACAGGTGAGTCAGCATCTTGTGTCCTTGAATGGTATTCAGCCTTTTTGTTGGCAACAAAAGACATGTTATTATCGTGATTCTTCTCTCACCTGCTGTGAAGGTATTGTGTAATACATTTGATGCCCATTCATAGCACCCATACCAGCCCGTGTGATGTACTTTCTCTTTCCTTTTGTTGGGTTTTATTTTCTATTTTTGTGACTGTTTTGATATCTTTATTGTATATGTTCTTTTATTTAAATCACTTCAACACGTTTCTGTTAATAGTAGGTACACACAAATGGCATTGCTTCTAAGACAGAACTGAAGTAAAACAGTTGAGACTAAAATTATTGCTTCATACAAGCTGCAAGGAATAAATAAGACAGCATCTTGATAAGTTAATATCAAAGTTTACTTTCATTCATTTTTCTTGTATGTTGAAGCATTATGATGTGTGGCATTGTGTGGTTTAGTTTTGCCAACTTAAAAAGACATGGAAAATACTTATTTCTGCTGCTTGCTGAATCCTGCAAAAATTATCCTTCAGTTTCCTTTTCTAACTTCAGTGATGTCATTTTAGATGGATTTTGGAGCAGCTTGAGAATTTAAAATTTGTTGTAACTAAATTTGACTGCTTATATAATCCAAACAAATGCTGCAATTTTTGCATCAGAAGCTTAGAGGAGGAAACTATGCTCGTGTTTATTGGGTGTTTCAGAACAAATAATGGAAAGGTCCAAGTTGTACCTACGACTCATGCTTCTATTCTCCTGCTCTAACCAGGTCCCTCTGTGACCTAGGTGTTTTTCATTAAGATGGATGTGGCTGGTAATGTACATGCTCTAGTGACCCCTTTGGGCAGTGATATAACTCTGTGTGCATACGTGCTTGATTGCTCAGTGGCGTCTGACTCTATGCGATCCCATGAACTGTAGACCCCCAGGCTCCTCTCTCCTTGGAATTTTTCAGGCAAGAACACTGAAGTGGGTTACCATTTCCTCCTCCAGGAGATCTTCCCAACCCAGGGATCAAACCCAGGTCTCCTGTCATAGCAAACAGATTATTTACTGACTGAGTCACCAGGGAAGCCACTTTACTCTATAATCTTACTGAAATTAGTTCATATATTTCCAAAAGAAAGTGAAAGTGTTAATTTCTCCGTTGTGTCCAATTCTTCGTGACCCCATGGACTGTAGCCCGCCAGGCTCCTCTGTCGATGGAATTCTCCAGGCAAGAATACTGGAGTGGGTTGCCATGCCCTGATCCAGGGACTGAACCCAGGTCTCCTACATTGCAGGCAGATTCTTTACCATCTGAGCCACCAGGGAAGCCCAAAGTGTTCTGTTATCCTGAGAAAAATAGCAGGCAACCATTTCTAACAATGATTCTGGGTCAGGCATGGCATACATTATTTTATTTAGCCTCTCAATAATCCCATAAAGCAAATAATTTTTCCTATCCCCTACTTGATAGATTGAGTATTAAATACCCAATAAGTGATGATCCACGATTTGAGCCAAAATCTGTGTGACCCCCCAAAGCCGATATTACAGTTTCCTAAACAGCTTCACAAGAAAAAAGAGAACATAAAGTGGGAGCAGAGTAGCCTTTCATGGTCACCCCTGAGGCGGCTGAGATGCTGGCTCTTCAAGTGTTACAGTTCCATTCGTAAAGGCACATCTCAACAACCTCATAATGCTGCTATTTTAAAACAAAATGTAGGAAATATATCTCACGTCAAGGGAGATATAGGCTTCCCTGGTGGCTCAGGTAGTAGAGAATTGGCCTGCAATGTGGGAGCCCTGGGTTCAATCCCTGGTTGGGGAAGATCCCCTGGAGAAGGAAACAGCAACCCACTCCAATATTGTTGACTAGTGAATACCATGGACAGAGAAACCTGGTGGGCTACAGTCTATGGGGTTGCAAAGCGCTGGATACAACTGAACAATTAACAGTTCCACTTTCAAGCGAGATAAAAGACTGGTAAAAAGAGAAGCAAAATCAGTGACCCACATAATACTGTTTTTCACCGCAGTGTGGGCAATTTCTTCTAGTAATTATGTCTATTTAAAGAAGGAAAATTGCTAATAAAAATATCCCTGTAGTAAAAGACCTGTCAGATCTATACAAAGCCCTGAGGCTTGAAATGAACCTACAATTTGAGGCATTAATTTTAATTAATTGAACAAATATTTTAATAGTATATGGGCATTGAAATTCAACCAGGACTACTTTCTACTAGGCTAGAAACTGTAATTATTTAATATCTGCTACCACTGGATAATAACATCTGTTTTTGTTCATTGAAATATATCAAGTTGAATGGAGGACTTATTAGCTGTGCTTACAAAAGCTGTAAATTTATAGGCAGGCTGTTCTTTGTCCTCAGAGATGGTTTCCCCTCAGATTTGCTTATCTGTATTATCCACGAAGAAAAAAGTAATGGTAAAAGGGTTGCTTATGTGGACATGCTATCCTAATTTGACCCAGTATCTTTGTTCTTATAACACCCACTATGTATACCTTCCACTGAACATCAGTTACTATACTCTGGGTCACCCATGATAGATAATTTGACAATTCAGTGTTTGAATACAAAGGTAAGACATGTATTTCCTGCCCTCCTGTAGAATATATTCTAGTGAGTAATGCATGTAAATAGCAAAAATAAAGCAGAACAGGATGACAAACAAATAAACTGATATGAGCATGCTGTGTGGAATAATATAACAAGAAAGACAAAAGGAGATCTCATTTAGGGATGGTGATAAGGAAAGATGTTTCAGTGGAACTAACATTTTCTCATGCTGAGAATGAAAGGCTGAGAAAAAAAATAATTGTATAAAAAGTGGGAGAAAGAGCATTTCAGGCCAAGGAAGCAGTAGGTGCTGTAACCCTGTAGTATGGGAGGTTTCAGTGTGCTGAGGGAACTTAAAAGCATATTTCTGGGTGAGAAATAATGATGGTTTGGGGGAAGGGTCGAAATGAGCTTACATAGATGGATAGGACCAGATCATGGAGGACCTCAAAGACCATACTTGGAACTACCATTCTAAAAGCAATCAGAAGTCCCTAATTTGGTTTAAATAGGAGGGAAATATGATTCTGACTGGGTTTCCCTCATAGCTCAGTTGGTAAAGAATCTTTCTGCAATGTAGGAGGCCCAGGATTGATCCCTGGGTCAGGAAGATCCCCTGGAGAAGAAAATGGCAACCCACTCCAGTATTCTTGCCTGGAGAATCCCATGGACAGAAGAGCCTGGCATGGGGTCATAAGAGTCTGATACAACTTAGCAACTAAACCACCACATGATTCTGATTGGAAGTTTAAGACAAATCACTCCAACTGAGCTGTTGAAAGCAGATTGTCAAGGAAACACTTGAGAGATATTTTTTTACCATCCAGGTGAGTGATGATAGCAGCCAAGACTTGGGTGGCTACTACAATTAGGAATTCAGTCAATGATGGTAAGAGAGATGAATAAATTGTAGCTCTCTCTAATAAAAAATCTAACAATCAAGTTGTCAGGACCAGGTCCTTTGGAAGATGTACTTCAACAGTAGGAAGGGAATATTGAGATTAATTGCTTCACTGGTTTAGTGGAAGTACAAATATTCCAGAGAATAATATAAGACCCAAAAGAGTGGAAAACTCTCAATAATGAATAATGATTTTATCAGTTCAGTTCAGTTGCTCAGTCGTGTCCAACTCTTTGTGACCCCATGAACTGCAGCACACCAGGCTTCCCTGTCCATCACCAACTCCCAGAACTTATTCAAACTCATGTCCATCACATCGGTGATGCCATCCAACCATCTCATCCTCTGTCCTTCCCCTCTTCTCCAGCCTTCGATCTTTCCCGGCATCAGGATCTTTTCCAATGAGTCAGTTCTTCGCATCAGGTGGCCAAAGTATTGGAGTTTCAGCTTCAGCATCAGTCCTTCCAATGAACACCCAGGACTGATCTCCTTTAGGATGGACTGGTTGGATCTCCTTGCAGTCCAAGAGAATCTCCGGAGTCTTCTCCAACACCACAATTCAAAAGCATCAATTCTTCGGCACTCAGCTTTCTTTATAGTCCAACTCTCACATTCATACATGACTACTAGAAAAACCATAGCCTTGACTAAATGGACCTTTGTTGGCAAAGTAATGTCTCTGCTTTTTAATATGCTGTCTAGGTTGGTCATAACTTTTCTTCCAAGGAGCAAGCATCTTTTAATTTCATGGCTGCAGTCATCATTTGCAGTGATTTTTGAGCCCAAGAAAATAAAGTCTCTCACTGTTTCCATTGATTCCCCATCTATTTGCCATGAAGTAATGGGACCATATACCACAATCTTAGTTTTCTGACTGTTGAGTTTTAAGCCAACTTTTTCACTCTGCTCTTTCACATTCATCAAGAGGTTCTTTAGTTCTTCTTCACTTTCTACCGTAAGGGTGGTGTAATCTGCATATCTGAGGTTATTGATATTTCTCCCAGCAATCTTGATTTCAGCTTGTGCTTCATCTAGCCTGGCATTTCACATGATGTACTCTGCATACAAGTTAAATAAGCAGGGTGACAATATACAGTCTTGACGTAACTCCTTTCCCTATTTGAAACCAGTCTGTTTTTTCGTGTCCAGTTCTAACTGTTGCTTCTTGACCTGTATACAGATTTCTCAGGAGCCAGGTCAACTGGTCTGGTATTCCCATCTCTTGAAGAATTTTCACAGTTTGTTGTGATCCACACAGTCAAAGGCTTTGGTGTAGGCAAGAAAACAGAAGTAGATATTTTTCTGGAACTCTCTTGCTTTCTCGATGATCCAGCAGATGTTGGTAATTTGATCTCTGGTTCCTCTGCCTGTTCTAAATCCAGCTTGAACAACTGTAAGTTCATGATTCATATACTGTTGAAGCCTTGCTTGGAGAATTTTGAGCATTACTTTGCTAGCATGTGAGATGAGTGCAATTGTGCAGTAGTTTGAATATTCTTTGGCATTACCTTTCTTTGGGTTTGGAATGAAAACTGACCTTTTCCAGTCCTGTGGCTTCTACTGAGTTTTTCAGATTTGCTGGCATATTGGGTGTAGCACTTTCTCAACATCATCTTTTAGGATTTGAAATAGTTCAAGTGGAATTCCATCACCTCCTCTAGCTTTGTTCATAGTGATGTTTTCTAAGGCCCACGTGATTTCACATTCCAGGATATCTGCCTCAAGGTAAGTGATTGATCACACCATCATGGTTATCTGGGTCATGAAGACCTTTTTTGTACAGTTCTTCTGTGTACTCTTGCCACCTCTTCTTAATATCTGCTACTTCTGTTAGGTCCATAACATTTCTGTCCTTTATTGTGCTCATCTTTGCATTAAATGTTCCCTTGGTATCTCTAATTTTTCTGAAGAGATCTCTAGTCTTTCCCATTCTATTATTTTCCTATATTTCTTTGCATTGCTCACTAAGGAAGGCTTTCTTATCTCTCCTTGCTATTCTTTGGAACTCTACATTCAGATGGGTATATCTTTCCTTTTCTCCTTTGCCTTTAGCTTCTCTTCTTTTCTCAGCTATTTGTAAGGCCTCCTCAGACAACCATTTTGCCTTTTTTACATTTCTTTTTCTTGGGGAAAATGTTTTATATATATATAGATAATGACTTCATTTTACTATGAACTCCTTCATGTCACAATAATCATTGCTATTTACAGTGAACATTTGAAGTGCAATTATAAAGATTATTGCTATGTCTGAAACTGTTCTGACTCCTCAGGACCAGAGGTAACATTGAGTGAGTACTTACCTGGTGGTTCAGATGATAGAGAATCTGCCTGTAATGCAGGAGACCGGAGTTGGATCCCTAGTCAGGAAAATCCCTTGGAGAAGGAAATGATAACCCACTCAAATATTCTTGCTTGGAGAATTCCAGGGACAGAGGAGCCTTGTGGGCTCCAGTTCACGGGGTTGCAAAGAGTCAGAAATGACAGAGCAACTAACACTTTCACTAACAGGAACTTAACATTGCTTTTTCCCTTCATTATCTCATTTTAACTCTCAACAGAGTCCCGTGAAGTAGATGTAATCATCCTCAATTTAAAGACAAGGAAATGGATATTTAAAACCCTTAAGTATATCTCTTATAAATGAAATGAATGAATTCTATTCTAAGTTTTCCTGACAAGAAAGACTCCCAGTATTTTCACCACACACTGATTTAATTGCAATTTGTTACAAATTGAGAAGCATGTCTGAGGGCAAATTAAGCTCTTCAATTTGAATAGATTAGGTTAATTTGAATCTATGCATAATTTGCCAATTTATATAAAGGAGTCTATTAAATTCCAAGTCTTCATTACCTCCAATCTAATTTAGTGAGCTTTATCTTTATTTACCTAGAGTTGGGAGAAGCTGACAAGTCAGTATCAGCCACAAAATTCACTCACAGCCAGTGAATTGTTTAGCATTTCTTAAACATAGCAAAGCAGTGTATTAGAACACCTGAACAGGCTTCATGAGCATAAAATTTACCTTAACTTCTTGAAATTTTAAGTAAAATTCTTGCTTAATACTAGGACAAAGGAAAGAAAATCACTTGATGCATCTCTATCTTTTCTTGATATTCATGATCTTTTTTATCTTTCCTACATTTGGGGAAGATCCCCTGGTGGCCCAGATGGTAAAGGATCTGCCTACAATTCAGGAGACCCAGTTTCAATCCTTGGGTCGGGAAGATCCACCGGAGAAGGAAATGGTAATTCACTCAAGTATTCTTGCCTGGAGAATCCCATGGACAGGGTCGCAAAGAGTTGGACATGATTGAAGTGACTTAGCACTCACCTTTCAACCATACCTGAGTTTATGTTAATGAGGTGACTTGTAGGAAACACCTAAAGATGAGGAGCATTGACAAAGGAAACAACTATGTGATTAGAGGCTTAAAATTATCATTCCCACCCCCAACCTCCTCCAAGGAGGGAAGAGGGGCTAGAGATTGAGTTCAGTTACCAATAGTCAATGATTTTATCAGTCCTGCCTATGTAATGGAATCTCCCAGAAGCACAGGGTTCAGAGAGCTTCTGTGTTGGTGAACACACAGATGTGGGGAGGTCGGTCCATGGAATTCTCCATGCCAGGATACTGGAGTGGGTAGCCTTTCCCTTCTCTGGGGGATCTTCTCAACCCAGGGATCAAACCCGGGTCTCTTTTGCATTGCAGGCTGATTCTTTATGAACTGAGCTATCAGGGAAAGCCTGTTATGTCTAGAAGGTAATGAATGTCTAGAAGACAATGGGTAAAAGAAAAAGCTAAAGGAGAATACATTATCCATTATTTCCTGAACTCTTGGAGACACTGTCCTGCAGATCCAATTGTGATCTCCATAGCTGGCAGTGATGCAAACATAGGACAAGTCTCTTAGATTTATGGGATGAATCATGTGCTTTTAATTTTTCCTCAATAACTTCTTAATGGAATTATAGAAAGAAGGTGGTAATTGGGAAAATATCAATAAGAAATGAAATTGTGTATTTGATAAAACTGAATATGAACTCTCTAAGCATGTACATTCAGTTAATAAAACCTGTCTATGAAACTTATGGAGGTATGTACTTTTACTTTGCTTTTTCATCAGCCTCTTGTTTTTGACCATTTTAATATTTATTAGTATTTTAATGAAGCAACAGCTATTCAAAGAAAAAGTTTGAGAAAAAAATCAAATTATTATTTGTTAGTATAGTAACTCCAGGGATTAGCTCAGGGGGCAGGAAGGAGAAAGATGTCAATTTCAAAATGAAGTTGACATTCTGATTATGAATTCAGCCCAATAATTAACCATATTACTATGTACCATCATGTGTATATAATTAGACATTGCTACTGATTTGGATGTACTTATTTTTATTACTCTAAAGAAAGGAGTGTGTACCAGGAATATTTCTACCCCACTTCTGAAGGGCAAGCTCTCTCTTCTTTGGAAAAACAGAGTAAACCCTCAGAATAAATGTGTGCCCATGATACATTTGATGAATCACCAATGGAATTACATTTATAAAAATAAATATGTCAGAATTTATGTCAGAAAAAGAAAAAACTGGAGAAGCTGCCATCATATAAATATTTGTATTGAAGCATTCCACCTACACACTTAGGGATTCACAATGTAACAATAGTGTTTCCCCAAAGGGCATTTTAAAGAGCATGAACCCATTTTAAGTTTCATGAATGTGAAACTCCGTAAGTTTCATATTCAAGAATATGTTTAAAGAACATATTTTTCAAAACAGGGGAAGGAAGATTTTCTATAGTCAAATAAATTTTGGGTAAAATATGTATTTTTGGAGGCAATTGCAGTATCTAGAAGAAGCATGATGGAACACTATTCTTGAACCATTATTTTGATTCATTATATGGAGCTTGGATGGTACTAGTATTAATATGCACCACCTACTAATTTTCTATGTTAAAAATTATTCTTGTTAGATGGGTACTAAACTTTAAAAAGTATTACTAGTATTTTAAAATTTGCTGCTTGTCAATTCTGAAGTCTAAGGGCAAGGATTTCAATTGTTATGCCATAAAGCGTATTCTGACTTATTCTACTTTTAAAGATTCATTCACTTAAACATAGAAAAAGCTATGTCAAGTTCTGCAGCTAAGAAATCTGTTTAACTTCGTTTTAGCAGGACTTTTAATATTTTATTTGGTTTTTACTCCTTTTTTTTTTTTTTTTTTTTTTTTTTTTTGGCAGAAACATGTTTTAGCCATGTCAACAAGCATTATTTTGAGCTTAATACCATGGACCCCGTAGGGTAATGAAGATGCAGATGGCAGGGAGAAATAATTTAAAAAATGCAATGTTCTTTCTGGATCAAACAGTCATTTTAGCTTATCTCTTTCCTTACAACTTTCTTAGAGTTTATTGTTTTTTGAGCCTATTTTAATTTCTAATCTGTGCCTGTGGCTATAGTCATTTTTATATCTGCTCTAGAATTAATGTGTTTGGAGAAAAAGACAATATCAAGAAAATCAAAGAGTTATACTCTGATCTTCAAGGATTTGGTGGTAAACATTTCATAATTCTGTCATCACGAATATCTACTAAACTTTTCCCCTATATATTGTAATAGTGCTCATGTGTGGAATGGTACAATAAGGGTAGAGAAATGTTATCACAGATCACAAGGAATTTTCTATCTACTAATGAATACCAGCTATTCAGGGGAAATATTAGCAAAGTTGGAGCAGGCACTGTTCTCAGTCTTGAGATTATAGCATAAAAGATTGAGTTCCTGGAAGTCTAGAGGTCATTGTCCAACAGAAAGCATAATGGTGTTCAAAACCCAGTAGAAGGATGCCAATATATATATAGCATTTAGATCCTCTGGATTATATTGTTCCTACTTAATCTGTCAGAGTGAGAGAGGTACTGTTAAATTCACCCACTTCTATTATACTCTATCAAGTTATATTATGTTCTCTTGACCATAGTACACGTCTGTGTATGTGTGCATGCTCAATCTTGTCCTACTCTTTGTGACCCCATGGACTGTAGCCCTGCAGGCTCCTCTGTCCATGGGGTTTTCCGGGCAAGAATACTGGAATAGGTTGCCATTTCCTCCTCTAGGGGATCTTCCCCACTCAGAGACTGAACCCACATCTCCTGTATCTCCTGCATTGCAGGCAGATTCTTTACTGCTGAGCCATCAGGAAAGCCCCCACAACATGTCTAAATTAGAGAAATTAGAAAATACTGTGGATCGGAATTATATTTTGTCACAATTTCTCTTGATTTATTTTTAAGTAGCTCTCATCTCTCTGATAATAAACAGGAGGGTGTTAATAAGAAAAACCTCAATTTTCTATATATGATTATAGCAACTCCTTTGATTTGCTTTCACTCAAAATATTTATAAGAGTTTATTCATCTTTCTGGATTATGCAAAGTGTTGCAGATCACATGTCTTACGGTAAGTATATCAACAATGTCTTAACTTGGATTTCATCTCATTTTGAATGTTATGTAAATAATTGAATAAATACAATTAGAAATCTTTCCATCACCTGATTCAAAAGAAGATACAATGAAACTCACTTGAGAAAGGGTTTTACAAACTCCCCCCGGGGAATTCAAACACATGCTCTATAATTCATATTATCATGTTACACCTACTTGCTGCCAGGACAATGAGTGTGTGTATGCGTGTGTGTGTGTTTGTGTGTCCACGAGTACAAGTTTTCTCCTTTTTATTTGCTCTCCCTCATGTACATGATGACTCATCAGAAATTGTAAGGAGATCCAGAGCTCACATTCCAAAAACTGCTGAGAGATCTGTGTTCCACCTTCAAATTTAAAGCAATCTAACATTTGAGCAGATGAGTTGTACCATTGTGTATTAGTCATTTGTGGCCTTTCAGAAGGCAACTTCCTGACAGAGGACAGTTATAGTTTAAGATGAAGTAGTGTGTGTGTGCTAAGTCACATCAGTCGTGTCCAACTCTTTGAGACCCCGTGGACTGTTACCCTCCAGGCTCCTCTGTCCATGGGATTCTCCAGGCAAGAATACTGGAAGTGGGTTGCCATGTGATCCTCCGGGGATCTTTGTGACCCAGATCAAAGCTGTATCTTTTGTTGTCTCTCGCATGGGCAAGCAGGTTCTTTACCATTAGAACCACCTGGGGAGCCCAAGGTGAAGTAGATCTGAATTTAAATGAAAACCTGACCTCAGAGGCTTTAGGGAGAGAGAACACCAGCCACAAGTACTTAAACCATCTTATCCGAGGAGAATAAATTGCTCTGTTTTAACTCTTATTTAAAAATAGCAAACACTGATTTAATGATATTCTAGAAGATCACATTTTTTGTTTTTTGTTTTATTTTTTTTACAAGATATCTAAAACGAGAGCCAACTCTTCAGGGTACCAACACAGCCCCTAACCAACTTGGCAAGGCTTCCAGTGAATTTTCTAGACATAAGGTGAAAGAGAAAGTCACTCAGTCCTGTCCGACTCTTTGCAACCCCATGGACTACACAGTCCATGGGATTCTCCAGGCCAGAATACTGGAGTGGGTGGCCATTACCTTCTCCAGGGGATCTTCCCAACTCAGGGATCAAACCCAGGTCTCCTGCATTGCAGTCAGATTCTTTACCTGCTGAGCCTCCAGAGAAGCCCAAGAACACGGGAGTGGGTAGCCTGTCCCTTCTGCCCTTCTCCAGCGGATCTTCCCGACCCAGGAATTGAACCAGAGTCTCCTTCATTGAAGGTGGATTCTTTACCAGCTGATCTACCATAAATACAGGGAAATTCACTGAATGAACAACTCCTGAAGGTCCACAGGGCTCTGTCGGTGACCCCGGGTCCTTAGTGTTTGCTAAATTTTTTGTGTGTTGTTTAGTCCCTCAGTCCTGTCCGACTCTTTGTGATCCCATGAACTGCAGCCCACTAGGCTCTTCTATCCAAAGGGTTTCCCAGGCAAGAACACTGTCACGGGTTGCCATTTCTTCCTCCAGGTGCTCTTCCCCACCCAGAGATTGAACCTGTGTCTCCTGTTTGGCAAGCAGATTCTTTACCACTGGGCGTTATTTGCTAAATTTAAGTCTGTTTTATTCTTTAGACACTATAAGCTCAGTGCCCAGGGATGCTATGCTTCTCAGGAGCCTATCACATTTTTGAAGCCAGGAAAAATATTATTCACTTAGCAAAAGGAAAATAAGAATACAAATGAGAAATTAAATATTTATCAATAAACAAACATAACTTAATGCTAGCTGCATTATGGTTAAATTTAGTATTCATAATATTTCTATTGCACTTTGGAACTAGCTGTAAATTAGATTCTCTTCACTTTGCAATAATTTTCATATATCCATGGTGACTTGAGAGAAATCAGAGTCAATTACAAGCTATTTGCATTGCTCATGGCCAAATAAAATTCTAAACGATATTATAAATACCCTTTTAATTTTTTATGTCAATTATTATATATAATGTATGAGGGAAAATGTTGTAATGTATTTAATACAATGTGGCATGAGGCCAGAAATCTGCTGAGCAATTTTATCTCCATTCTTTTTCTTCATATCTTATTGATTCCTGAAGAATTAAAATCCATCTCTGAATATAGTTCATGCTAAGTCTCTTCAGTCATGTCCAATTCTTTGCAATCCCATGCACTGTAGCCCATCAGGCTCCTTTGTCCATGGGATTCTTCAGGCAAGGATACTGGAGTGGATTGCCATGCCCTCCTCCAGGGGATCTTCCTAACCCAGGGATCAAAACTGTGGCTCCTACTTCTCCTATATTGACAGGTGAATTCTTTACCACTAGCATCACCAAGAAAAGCTCAGAGAATTCTATTCAGTGCTGTGTGATGATCTATAAAATAACAAATATTTTACTTGTAAATATTTCCTAAAGTTACAAATATTTCCACACAAAGAATGATTCTCACAGTTACTAAGACACAACTTAGCAACTAAAAGCAACAAAAGCCAAACTGCCCGTCTAAATGCTGGTCCTACCAGCCAGCTAACTGTGACCTGAGTGAAGGACTCCATGCGCTTCAGCCTCAGTCTGCTCATCTGTAAAATGAGAGTGATAATGATTCATGGGGCTGTTTGAACATACAATAAGATAATCTAGGAAAAGTCATGAACACAAGGCCTGACAGACATTAAATGTCCAATAAAGGTTTACAATTATTATTTCCTCCAGATAATCTTTTTTTTTAAAGATATGTATTTTTATGGGGCTTCCCCATTGCTCAGCAGGTAAAGAATCCACCTGCCATGCAAGAGACACAGGAGGCCTGAGTTCTATCCCTGAGTGGGGAAGATCCCCTAGAGGAGGAAATGGCAACCCACTCCAGTATTCTTTCCTGGACAATCCCATGGTCAGAGGAGCTTGGCGGGCCAGGGTCTCTGGGGTCACAAAGAGTCCAACACAACAGAGCACATGGCACATATCTTTATAAGGATGACAAACAAACCTCAGAAGACTCACTTTGATTTGATTCAAACCAAGATCACAATTTGCACAAAGTCCCATCTGCCTGAAAGTGTCTGATGTGGCCTAAAACTGTGGAGACAAGTAGAGAGTTGTAGGAACTATGCGTGTAATGCGACAGCGATGCATTCGCAACTGACTCAACCTGTGAATCACTGCAAAGACCGAGGGAACTATCCTCTCCATAGAGGTAACATGAGCTGCAACACACTGTCCACAGACTTGCTGCCTGCAAATGCTCTTCAGAGGGTGACACCCCTTCTCTGGGCCTGGGAGAGGGCCTCTGGCTATCATGTGCTAAGACAAGAAGGACTCACATATGACCTTTGATTATAAATTGACATACCAAACTTTCCATTTCTTTTGCTTTCTTCCTTAGTACCTCAAGTGCTTTGGCCACCGTAAAAATGCTTGAACTTCCTACTCCAGACTGTCAGGCTCTGCTGTGGAGCCCAGATCTCCTAGTGATGACTGTGGTGGCCCTTCTGTTCTCAGCCTTTTCCCTTCTCTGTTATTATATTTGTCAGGATTGGCAACTATCTATTGTTGATCCAGAAAGGACCTGGATCTACTACTGGATTTAGTCCAGTGCTCTTCATTCTTCAGGAATAATGTTAAGGATCGAACGTGAATTTTGAGCATAAAATTAGACGAGCTCATCTCACTTCTGAGCTTGACTAGAACCGGGATTAGAATTGGAATTAGTATTGCAACTGTATTCCTCCATGGCCCGTCTGCTGCTATTCTGTAGAAAGAAGGGGCTCCAATGCAAAGGAAGGCCATTAACTCTGCATAAGCAAGAGTCTATGTTGTTGTTCAATTGCTAAGGTATGTCCAACTCTGTGACCCCATGGACTACAGCACGCCAAGCTTGCCTGTTCTTCCCTATTTCCCAGAGTTTGCTCAAACTCATGTCCATTGAGTTGGTAATGCCATTCAACCATCTCCTCCTCTATCATTCCCTCCTCCTGCCCTCAATCTTTCCCAGCATCAGGGTCTTTTCCAATGAGTTAGCTCTTCACATCAGGTGCCCAATGTACTGAAGCTTCAGCTTCTTCATCAATCCTTCCAGTGAATATTCAGGGCTGATTTGCTTTAGGATTGACTGACTTGATTTCTTTGAAGTCCAAGGGATTCTCAAGAGTTCTCCAGCACTACAATTCAAAATCATCAATTCATTGGCACTCAGCCTTCTTTATGGTCCAGCTCTCACATGTGTACATGATTGCTGGAAAAACCATAGCTTTGACTGTATAAGTTTTTGTTGGCAAAGTGATGTCTCTGCTTTGTGATCCACCTAAACAAGTGAGCAGAAGTGTGCATTTTGAGAGAGAAATTCTGAAGTCTTTTTAATATACTATGCTTTCAAATAAGCCCATTGCAAACCTCCAGACTGCACAAGTATACATCCAGCTATATGCATGGGGCATCTTCACTTGCATATATGGCTACTGAGATGAGTCACATTTTCCTAGCCTAATTTCCAGTAGAGCTATCTAAAGGCACACACAATTAGATGTACTCTGTTGGATTTCTTAATTTTTATCTTCGTATCTCAGATGTTGCCTGGTGCTTGGAGATGGCAACACAGCCTCTGGCTGAATGCTTTATTATTTATAATGTTCTCAACATGCAACTCAAGTTGTCAAAAGAAATAGCCAATCTTATTCACTTTACCTTTGCTTCGGATGTTCATGGTTGTTAAAAATGCTTTTGAATAATGTGGGTGGTCTGGATAGTTTCTTTAACTACCTAGCCACTTTTTTAAGTTTTATTTCCTCTGTATTCACCCTTCTGACTTGAAATCTTATCCTATTCTCCTCCACAGATTCCTTAAACTTACATGTATGCACATGTCCTCCCCATCACTCAAGGTGGAACCAGATTTCTACTGGACTCAGCTTCTGCTTCATTAGCCACTATCTGTTTCCTTTCTTTACCACCAGACTATTCAAGAGGTTGGCCTCACTTCACTGCCTCTTCTGTCCCATCCCTCACTAACCTTCACTGTGGCATCCACTACAGCCTGTCTTCTGCCTCAAGCATGTGACAGATAGTGCTTTTTGGAAGGTTACACAAATTTCTGTTGAGCTCTGGTTGTGTGGCAGACATTGTTCTAGGTGCTTAGAATACAGTCATGTGCAAACTGGAAAAAATAGCTGCCCTCTACGTGCAGCATCCTTTGTAGCAGAGGAAGCAAAAATCATCATAAAACATTGGTTTGCTATATAATATATTAAAAGGTGATAAAAAAAAAAAAGAGCATATTGTGATATGAAATAGGATGTTGGTGTTAGAACTCATCAGAAGAGGACAGTAAAGGAAAAATTTGAAGGAAGTAAGAGAATTCTGGGAAAGAGCATTCCAGCAGGAAGGAATCACAAATGCAAAGTAACTCAAATACTCTTATCTTTGAGCCCTGCCTCATCGTTTTATACTCCTAACTCACAAAATCCCATCCTAGACATTTCTTTTATTACAACTTTATTGTCACCATAAAACTGACTCTAGCTTTTTTAGTCCCCGTAAAATATGCTTCTTGGTCCTCTACTATACTTGTGAATTTGATTTTAGTGAAGGAAAAGACCATAACCTTTGATTTACTCAAAATCTATAACCTGAATAACTCTGATCATAGCTGTAAAGATTGATAATGTCTGAAAAATGTCTTAAACTTCTGAGGCTGCAATTTTATTATTTTTTGTTCTCAATTTTAGAATGTCTCCAATGTGTTGTTTTTTCACCCTGAATTCTCTGTGCTAGTCATGCACTTACTGTCATGCTGGTTAAAATTTAAAATATTATTTCCTAAAGTGACATTTGAAGTGTCCATGATTTGGAAGATGGGAAAGGTGAGTCATGGTTATGGAAAGTCAGTAATTTCCTCAGTGAGCCCTGCTCCATTTCCACACACTTTAAGGCTAAATGTCTACTTGCTACACCATGTTTAAAGAGCTGGGATTCTGCCCACTCCAGGAGTACGTGCTTGATTTTCATGTAAATCATCATTGTCCAAAGTTTATTTTATGGAACACCTAGTTAATTTCATGTGTCAGCGCGAATGAGTTTAAGGATGATAACTGGTAAAATAGTATTTCTGAGTGTGTCTGTGAGCTTGTCTCTAGCCTTTGATTCAGTAGACCGAGTGAAAAAAGATCTCTCTACTCAAAGTGACTGGATATCATTCCATCTGTCTAAGGTTTGAATAGAACAAAGAAGCAGAGAAAGGGTGAATGCCCTCTGCCCGAGTTTGAGATGTCCATCTTCTCTGGCCCTCAGACACTGGCTCTCCTGTTCTAGGGCTTTCAGACTCAGACCAGAATTTATACCATTGGCCACCAAAGCTTAAGCCTTTGGATTCGGGTTGAATGGCACCACCAGCTTTCCTGAATCTCCAGCTTGCAGATGACAAATTGTGGTACTTCTTGGCCTCTGTAATCACTTGGCCACTTCCTTTAATAAATCTCCTTTTAGCTATATGTGTATCTGCTTTATTGGTGTTCATGTTTCAAATTTCTGTTTTCCTGTTCAATGTTCAGGCTGATGCTATATAACCTCTTCCTGTTTTGTTGCTCCCACTGTTTCACAAACTGCTTTCCTCAATTTTCACTCACTGTCTCTGTTTTGATTCTGAATGACAAGGGAGAAGACACCGATAGTTTTGTTGCTCATTCGCTGAGTCATGTCTGACTGTTCACAAGGCTCCTCTGTCCTTGAAATTTCCCAGGCAAGAATACTGAAGTGGGTTGCCATTTCTTTCTCCAGAGGATAAGATCTTTGCTACTGAATCACCTGGGAAGCCCACACTGATAGTTTATCAAAGTCTAAAAAAGAGAGAAAAGTACAATACATTGTGAATTACAATTGCACTTGAAAACTATCTGCTCTATTTATGATGTGTAGTGATTAACAAATAACCTCCTGAATCAAACTGCTAGAATTCAGCTCAGACTCTAGATCTCAATTTTCTCTTCTACAAAGTGAGGGATAAAAGTTTGCCTACTTTATAAGGTTGTGTAAGGAGAAATTGGGCTTTCCTGGTGGCTCAGTGGTAAAGAATTTGCCTGTCAAAGCAGGACACATGGGTTCAACCCCTGGGCCAGAAAGATCCTCTGGAGGAGGAAATGGCAACCCACTCCAGTACACTTGTCTGGACAATCCCATGGACAGAGGAGACTGGTGGGCTTCAGTCCATGGGGTCACAAACAGTCAAATACAACTAAGCAACTAAACAACAGCAAGAAGGATACATCAGATAATATATTTCTAAAATGCTGGTGTTTGGAGAAGGCAATGGCAACCCACTCCAGTACTCTTGCCTGGAAAATCCCATGGAGAGAGGAGCCTGGTAGGCTGCAGTCCATGGGGTCGCGAAGATTCGGACACGACTGAGCGACTTCACTTTCACTTTTCACTTTCATGCATTGGAGAAGGAAATGGCAACCCACTCCAGTGTTCTTGCCTGCAGAATCCCAGGGACAGGGGAGCCTGCTGGGCTGCCGTCTATGGGGTCGCACAGAGTCGGACACGACTGAAGCGATTTGGCAGCAGCAGCAGTCTTCACACTGAGAGAGCACTACTTAGAGAGAGCAATTGAAAAGTTTCCAAAATTTTAATTCAGTCTGAAGAAAGGAAGCTGGAACTGTCTGTTCTTGGTGCCTTGCAGAGAGACTCGCAGCAACTCCCCGTTAACAGCTTTCACGTGGCTTGGATGTACAACACATCCAAGGTGGCCACACCTGTGGTAGAGCTTGGTAAAAGACTGAAGATACATTGGTGCTTTGATGAAAAGGTCAGTTGGCTGGTCCTCTCTCGAAAAGCTTATTTAGCCCCCAAAGCCAACTTTGTAACATATTTAAAACTGCTATCTTCGCTTATTTCTGGAATGTAAAAAAAAATGTATAAAATGAATTAGCGTATGCTTCCTGAATAAAAAGGAGCCAGAGTTGATAAAAAAAAAATAATAATAAAATAAAATGCTGGTGTTTAACTGGTGGTAGGGGAAACAATGCATTAAGACATTTCATTTATTATTTAATTTGTGATTAATCCTTGGTTAATCTTTCTTTCCTTGTGCCTTTATTTATTTCAAATCTATTTTATATTTACTTTATTTATTCCAAATATGCAAGCATAAAGAATGGAGAGGTATGTTATTACTGACCTGAGTAGGCCTAATGCATTCTTAACTGATATAAATTGGAAAAAGCAGAGAAAATACCTCTTTTACAAGAACAGTAAAATATAAAAGATGCATTTCTTCATGCTATGTAGTAGTCTGCTCATTAATAGATGTGAGAATTGGCATCTAAATTTTTTTCCCCTCATTTTAACAAAAATAATGAGTAAAGATGTTTCTGATGGCTATAGACTTTGTAGCAGACTTTGCTACATTGGTTTCACAGGAATTGGGGCTCCTGGACAATTAGAGGCTCCTAGTAACTTTAACCCAAAGCACAATGACCAGTTCAGTGGTCATGGCAACAAGATGATCACGCTGAGGAGGGGACTTTTCGGTCTTCTTAATTTGCAAACACATTTCCATGTTAGACAACACAATTCTGATGCCCTGGAGCTGGAAATTCTTTTGATGAATAGTGGTAGAATTAAAAATTACTCATTAAGAACAGTCTCATTTATAAGTCCATATAATCAGCAGAGAATCAATCATATCTTGGAGCTGTTAAATTAGGAGAGTCTAGCCACTCATGTTCCTATTGTATTAACTGCCCTTAGTCAATTTCTGCCTTCCTTTTATCTTTGTTCCTAATTCACATTCAATTGGTATAGCTCAGAGACTTGGAAAAGCATCCCTTACTTAATTTGCATGAAAAATTGATAACACGAAGAGAACCCTAACTTTCAGAGAACATATATGGTGTTTAATTTGGGAAATAAAATAGCTGTGGGGCTTGTTATCTAACATCCGATGCCAGACAAATTGTAGAAGTTAAATGTGCAACGTAGACAAATGCTTGGGACAGAGAATTCAGAATTTTAGAATATTAATCCAGCTGGAATAGTTATAAAAGTGGAAAGAAAGAGATTGGTTATCTTTCTGTTTTCAAAATAAACAAGCTAAAAAGCAAAGATTGTTGTCAAAGTGACAGCATTATAAGGGTGCTAGGATGTAGCATCATAAATGGTGCTCAGAAGGTCACAAAGGATTAAGGCAAATGTGTTTCTTGGCTTAGGATTTCAAAGCCTTTAAAAAAGATTCAAATGTTTCCTCATCAGAAGATAAATATCCAAAGGATACATGTATATGTATGACTGAGTCCCTTTGCTCTCCACCTGAAAGCATCATGACATTGTTAATTGACTATAATACAAAATAAGAAAGCTTAATGAAAAAATAAAAAAGATGAATATCAATCTCTACTCCAAATCTACTTAATAATGTGTCAGATTTCTAGCTTAAGGAAATACTTGTTTTCTTCCACATTAATCAGTTGGCAACCTAACTACACCACATTTCAGTTTTCTCTTGCTGTTTTCTGAAAAAATTCTTTTTGGCTCTCTGCTCATTTTTTCCAAATATGTTTTCCTGTCATCATCAGTTAATCTGAAAAATTATTGAGCTCACACTTTATTGTGAATTTTCTACCAGAAGAAAAAGAGGTGACAGAGACTTACTTTGTTTTGAGGAAGTCTGGTTGTGGTTACACACGTTTACAAAACATTTTCTTTGCTTGTTGGAGAATTTCTTTTTTCAATAAATAGCCAGACTTCCCCATCAATGGTAATTGTTTCATTTTATTTTATCATCACTAGTAAGGAAATGTCATTTTCAGAATTATATTTATTAATAAACTTGTATGTCCATATAATCGAAGCTATGGTTTTTCTGGTAGTAGTATGGATGTGAGAGCTGGATACTTTCCAATTGTGGTGCTGGAGAAGTCTCTGGGGAGTCCCTTGGACTGTAGGGAGATCAAACCAGGCAATCCTAAAGGAAATCAACCCTGAATATTCATTGGAAGGAGTGATGCTGAGGCTCCAACACTTTGGCCACGTGATGTGAAGAGCCGACTCAGGAGAAGATCCTGATGCTGGAAAAGATTGAAGGCAAAAGGAGGAGGCATGGCAGAGGATGAGGTGGTTAGATAGCATCACCAACTCAATGGACATGACTTTGTGCAAACTCCAGAAGATAGTGGAGAACAGCCTGGAGTGCTATAGTCCGTGAGGTCTCAAAGAATCAGACACGACTTAGTGACTGAACAATAACAATATACAGCCTGCATACAAGCTCAGTCGCTAGTTGTGTCTGACTCTTTGCAACCCCACGAACTACCGCCCACAAGGCTCCTCTGCCCATGAGATTTTTCCAACAAAAATTCCAGAGTAGGTTGCCACTTGTTCCTCCAGGGGATCTTCCCAACCCAGGGACTGAACTCATGTCTGCTGCATCTCCTACATTGGCAGGCAGATTCTTTACCACAGAGTCACCCTGGAAGACCCCATGTATAACAAACAAATGTGTGTATAATTATATATAATTCTGAGAATATAATGTTGAGTTTAATCTACAAATATGACTATTATCCTTAAACAATATCTAGTAAATATTAGTAAATTATTTGTAAATTAGTAAATTTACATTAGTAAATATTTACAATGTGACAATAGATTGCCTTGACTTTTGACTTAAGGATATTGCTTCATAAACCTCTAACTCTCAGAATATTGAGTAGAAAAAATGAATTATAAAGTCCTTGCATGACAGCAAGTATTATTAGCCTCATCTGTTTTTTGTTTTTGTTTTATTTAATTTGGCTGTGCTAGATCTTCGTTGTAGCATGTGGAATCTTCTCGAGCCATGCAGGATCTGGTTCCCTGACCAGGGATTAAACTAAAGCCCCATACATTGCAAGTATAAAGTCTTAACCACTGGATCACCATGGAAGTCCCAAGCCTCATTTATCAAGTCTTACCTTTTAGTTTTTAAATACTTATTCATATGACCACTAAGTACAGCATATTGGAAATTAAAAACCAACCAGAAAAGATTAAGAGCAATGCCAGAGTTATTTCTCTGAAGATAGGAACTGGATCACATCATCACATCCTCATTTTCATCCTTTAGTTTATTTGGTTTCTCATAACTCTGGGCCTTTGCACATGCTGCCCCTCATACCAAGTCTATTCCTTCCTCAAGCTCCATGCCCCTTTTCCCTTTTTCTAACTGCTACTCATAATGTAAAATCATCTCACACTTTTTCTGACTCCCCCCATACTGACCTCCTCCGTATGTCTATTGTGCCATGCACAGACTTTTAACTACCTTTCTAATCATAAAATATTATTTTTATTACTTGTCTTCTCCTACATTGCACTGTAAAGTTTTTGGAGCCCAAAGTTTTATTGCAGTACAGTGCTAGATGCTAGGGATGTTGAATAATAAATGAAAAAATGAATGGACATAAGAATGATTGAAGTAACACAATAGCAGAAATCATCACTGCTTAAATCATCATAGCTTAAAATGAACAAAAAGGATAAAGATAAAAAATGATGAATGCTATTGATAAAAGTCACAATTTAAATAATGTTTCATTTTTTCCTATGTAATGAGTGGGAGAAGAACATACATTATTAAAAAAAAAAATTTTTTCCAAAAAAATGATTTTAAGTTATTTCATTGGTAAGGAACTAACTTCATCTAGCTGCAAAACTTATCTTGTTGCCTGACAATATCAGGCAAATATGTATAGAATATATGTCCACACAAAAATTTTCACTGATTCATATTCTTTTGACATTTGGTAATTGTTAAAAATTGCTGGTACAATTGTTATGGAAAAAAAGACTTTGAATGATGAGTGAACTCAAAGTGAAGTGATATAATGATCAGAGAAAAATTTTATCAAGAGCTCTTTTAGCGAAAAGACAGTTTATTTTTCTTTGGCATTGACATTGATTTCTTATGTGACAAGTGAACATACTCAGAATATGTATATATATGCACTGCCTTGTGTTTAAAAAAAATATTATTCACCCTGCATTTATGTTTTAAGTTAACAGTTGTCAAAATATATACCACTCCTGGTACTCTCTACAAATTATTTGTTGCAATTTTAAAGGAGGATATTCTAAGACACAAACCAAGGGAATGCGGATTGTAAAATGCCCCTTAAATGCCCCTAAGTAGACCTCTAATTCTAGTTTAAAAAACATAGGGCTCCCAGGGACAAAAAGATTTATGTTTTCGAAGAAGTTTAGGGTTCCACTTTAAGTGTTTTTTAAAACAGAATGCAACATATAAAGAAAATTTTAATAAAAATTTTAAAAATATAATTAGCAATGCTAATTAAGTTCTGCTTACTAAGTATAAATTTCCTTCAATATGAGAAATTATGATTATATTAAAATTTTGCAATGAATTTTTGAGAAAAGTGAAAACAACAGGCATAGAGATCCAGTTCTTAAAGTACCTGCCAACCATGTGTGATGAGAAAAAGGTAAAACTGAGATTGACGTAATTAGACAGACAAAACCAGGACTCAGAATGGCAAGAAATGGCAAAATTTGAAATTAACAAACAGCAAAAAGCAAGACAAACATTTCAATGAGGGAGCAAGCACATTTTGGAAAAAAAATGGAAGTCTTTTGGTATGTACATTTTCTGCAAAAAAAAAGAAAAAAAAGAAAAGCACCTGTAAGAGAAGTATATAATTGAAAATATCTATCAAACAAGTGACGGACAGTGTAAATTTAGTGGACGGTATTTGTCTTTACTAACACTGATCTAGCGGAGAGCAAGGGGTTTGGAGCCAGAACACCTAGTCTTGGAACTTGCTCTCCAGCTTACTAGCTCTGTACAATTTCTGTACTAGTTCTGGCAGTTTACATGATCAGTCTTGCTATGGGCTCTTCATTTGTAAAATGTAGCTCCTACTGATACCTAGGGTACAACTACTAATGTGCTACTAGGGTACTTACGAATAAAACATATCGAGTACAACACTTTATAAAGCACTGGGTACCTGCTTCCATTCTTAATTTAAGGCATGGAAAATTTTATTGATACTGCCCGTTAGCATACTATAGTGATTGTTTCACTGATATTGTTTTATATGTTCTTTAAAGTAACAGGCAATTTGTACCATTTATAGGTGGTCATATTTTTCCTGACACAGCACCCCTAGAAGCATCTAAGTACAGATTTCTCTAGCCTCCTGTAATACTGAAGCATGCCAATTTTATCTTAGACGGAGTGTTTAATTATTAGAGGTTAAATTTAGAGATAGGAGAGCTGTTGTATCTTAATTCATCAGGTCACAAGTATGTGGTTGTCAGCCATGAAGTAAAAAGTAGGGGAGAAACCAGCCAGCACAACAAAATAGCAATTTCTCTTACCATGTGGAGAGTCTCACCCATGGTTGTGGTATTAACGTACCATTTATTACATGCCAGTCTCATGCATGCTCTCTTTCTCTGTCGCTCTGTCTCTTTCTGTCTCTATATCTCTGTCTGTCTCTCTCACACACACCCCTTCCTTTCTTGTTCCTGCACAGTGTAGCATTCAAAAGACTCCAAAAGCAGTTTTACCAAAGTCTTGTGGAATGTCTCTGTGAGTGGGGGAGGAGAGTGGCGGTTGCCATACAACAAAAACAAGTATTTTTAAAAACTCTTTATAAAAGAATCCTCACTTCCACACACCTGTTTCTTGAAGTCCTCTATGTTGCCCCCCAAACTCCAGGTTCCTCTCTCCAGGGTTCTGCTTTCCTCCGCTAGGAGGCACTTTTCTGTGGACCCCAGTCTATCTTATCTAAGGGTCTTCAATTCTGCCACCAGGAGGCTCTTTCATTATATCCTGAAAAGAGATGATGGCAAGTGATAGATAAGTGTTTCCTTTCTTTTTTTTTTTTTTTTTTTTTTTTTAGTTTTATTGGAGTATAGGTGCTTTACAATGTTGGGTTAATTTCTGTTCTATAGCAAAGTGAATCAGCCATACAAATATATATCTCCTCTTTTTTGGATATCCTTCCCTCTTTGTTATTTTATGTGTTTATTCAGTAGAGGATTGTAGAAGAGCTTTGTTTGTTTGTCTTTTTTTGTTTGTTTGTTTAAGCTTCAGGAATGATCCTATAGATCATTAACACTTGTGAATCTGAGTGTGAATAACACTTGAGTGTGAATAATTATTTTGTTCCTTGACATCAGAATATTTTGGGGGGAGGTGATAGTTTAAAAAGACAGGCAACGCTACTCAGCCCCAGGGAAATTGCTAACAATCCAGTGATTAAAAGTTAATTGGTCAAATCAACAATTTAACTAAAATGATGAGTTGGCTGGAAAAGAGCAGCCTTTCTGACCAACCATATTAATGAAGTAACACTAGTGTCAGCAGGGAAATGGATGAGCCACTTTTTACATCCCTTCCATAAGTTAGGATGGGAGAAATTTAGGGGTCATTCCAATTCTTTGGTAAACTCTACAATGAGTTGCAGAATTTATAACACCTTGTTTTGGTTTAGAATTTGTGCTTTTGTTGACAAATTCATTTCAGCAGATTATGTTTTGCTTGATAGGAATATTTTAAATAAATTAAAAATTTTATCACTAACTCACTAGCTCAAAGTGTATTATTCAAAAGTGTCTGGGCTCAGAATATTTTCTAATGTATTAATTGATGTGTTAATAATGCCTGTTTGTTATATTTTACTTATGCATCTGATATTTTACCTCATCTTATGCAGTTCTGAAGTGAAGTGAAGGTTGCTCAGTCATGTCAGATTCTTTGGGACCCCATGGATAGTCCATTAACCTCTCCAGGCCAGAATACTGGAGTGGGCAGCTGTTCCCTTCTCCAGGGGATCTTCCCAACCCAGGGATTGAACCAAGGTCTCCCACATTGCAGGCAGATTCTTTACCAGCTGAGCCACAAGGGGCAAAATCCCTTGTAGAATTAAACCTCAAACCCCATGCGTGCCAGAGATGCTCAGAGGGCTCAAACAAACCTCACGAGCACCAGGAGTTCCCACAGAGGCTGAGCAAGGCCTGCCTTTGAGTGTCTGAGTGTCTCCTGTGGAGTACGGGCCAGCAGTGGCCTGCCGCAGGAGCAGGGGCTCTGGGTGCAGCAGACCTGGGTGTGACGCAAGCTCTCTTGGAGGAGGTCGCCATTAATCCCACCATGGAGCTGCCAGAACTTACACTGGACTTGGGAAACAGACTCTTGGAGGGCACAAACAAAACCTCATGTGCACCAGGACCCAGGAGAAAGGAGCAGTGAGCCCCACAAGAGACTGACCCAGACTTGCCAGTGAGTGTCCAGGAGTCTCTGGCAGAGGTGTAGGTCCGCGGTGACTGGGCACAGGGTCAGGGGCCCTGAGTGCGGCAGTGTATGCATGGGACCTTTTGAAGGAGGTCACCATTACCTTCATTACCTCCACCATAGTTTGGTCTCAGGTCAACATCAGGGAGGGAACACAGCCCCACCCATCAACAGAAAATTGGACTCAAGATTGTTGAACATGGCCCTGCCCATCAGAACAAGTTTCCCCGACAGTCAGTCTCTCCGACCAGGAAGCTTCCATAAGCCTCTAATCCTTATCCCTCGAAGGCAGACAGAATGAAAACTACAATCACAGAAAACTAATCAAACGGATCACATGGACCACAGTCTTGTCTAACTCAATGAAACTATGAGCCATGCCATGTAGGGCCGCCCAAGATAGATGGATCATGGTGGAGAGGTCTGACAAAATGTAGTTCACTGGAGAAGGGAATGGCAAACCACTTCAGTATTCTTGCCTTGAGAACCCCAGGAACAGTATGAAAAGGCAAAAAGATATGACACTGAAAGATGAACTCCCCAGGTCAGTAGGTGCCCAATATGCCACTAGACCTCAGTGGAGAAATAACTCCAGAAAGAATGAAGAGATGGAACCAAAGCAAAAACAACATCCAGTTGTGGATGTGACTGGTGATGGAATTAAAATCCAATGCTGTAAAGAACAACATTGCATAGGAACCTGCAAGGTCCATGAATCGAGGGAATTTGGAAGTGGTCAAACAGGAGATGGCAAGAGTGAAAATCGACATTTTAGGAATCAGTGAACTAAAATGGACTGGAATCGGAATTTAACTCCAATGACTATAATATCTACTACTGTGGGGAAGAATCTCTTAGAAGAAATGGAGTAGCCATCATAGTCAACAAAAGAGTCTGAAATGCAATACTTGGTGCAACCTCAAAAATGACAGAATGATCTCTGTTCATTTCCAAAGCAAACCATTCAATATCACAGTAATCCAAGTCTATGCCCCAACTAGTAATGCTGAAGAAGCTGAAGTTGAATGGTTCTATGAAGGCCTACAAGACCTTCTAGAACTAACACCCAAATAAGATGTCCTTTTCATCATAGGGGACTGAAATGCAAAAGTAGGAAGTCAAGAGATACCTAGTTCAGCTCAGTTCAGTTCAGTGGCTCAGTCATGTCCGACTCTTTGCGACCCCATGAACCACAGCACACCAGGCCTCCCTGTCCATCAACCTCTCCCAGAGTCCACCCAAACCCATGTCCAGCGAATCGGTGATGCCATCCAGTCATATCATCCTCTGTTGTCCTCTTCTCCTCCTGCCCTCAATCTTTCCCAGCATCAGGGTCTTTTCCAATGAGTCAGCTCTTCGTATCAGGTGGCCAAAGTATTGGAGTTGCAGCTTCAACATCAGTCCTTCCAATGAATACCCAGGATTGATCTGCTTTAGGATGGACTGGTTGGATCTCCTTGTGGTCCAAGGGATTCTCAAGAGTCTTCTCCAACACCACAGTTCAAAAGCATCAATTCTTCAGTGCTCAGCTTTCTTTATAGTCCAACTCTCACATCCATACATGACCATTGGAAAAACCATAGCCTTGACTAGACGGACTTTGTTGGCAAAGTAATGTCTCTGCTTTTTAATATGCCATCTAGGTTGGTCATAACTTTCCTTCCAAAGAGTAAGCGTCTTTTAATTTCATGGCTGCAATCACCATCTGCAGTGATTTTGGAGCCCAGAAAAATAAAGTCAGCCACTGTTGCCACTGCTTCCCCTTCTATTTGCCATGAAGTGATGGGACTGGAAACCATGATCTTAGTTTTCTGAAGGTTGAGCTTTAAGCCAACTTTTTCACTTTTCTCTTTCACTTTCATCAAGAGGTTCTTTAGTTCTTCACTTTCTGCCGTAAGGCTAATGTCATCTGCATATCTGAGGTTATTGATATTTCTCCTGGCAATCTTGATTCCAGCTTATCCTTCCTCCATCCCAGCATTTCTCATGATGTACTCTGCATATAAGTTAAACAAGCAGGGTGACAATATACAGCCTTGACGTACTCCTTTTCTTATTTGGAACCAGTCTGCTGTTCCATGTCCAGTTCTAACTGTTGCTTCCTGACCTGCATACAGGTTTCTCAAGAAGCAGGTCAGGTGGTCTGGTATTCCCATCTCTTTCAGAATTTTCCACCTAGAGTAACAGGCAAATTTGGCCTTGGAGTAAAAAATGAAACAGGGCAAAGACTGACAGAGCTTTCAGTGTTTTGTCAAGAGAATGCACTGGTCATAGCAAACACCCTCTTCCAACAACACAAGAGAAGACTCTATACCTGGACATCACCAGGTGGTCAATACCAAAATCAGATTGATTATATTCTTTGCAGCCAAAGATGGAGAAGCTCTATACTGACAGCAAAAATAAAACCGGGAGCTGACTATGGCTCAGATCATGAAGTCTTTATTGCCAAATTCAGACTTAAATTGAAGAAAATAGGGAAAACATTAGACATCAGACATTCAGGTATGACCTAAATCAAATCCCTTATGATTATACAGTGGAAGTGACAAATAGATTCAAGTGATTAGATCTGATAGATAGAGTGCCTGAAGAATTATGGACAGAGGTTTATGGCATTGTATAGGAGGCAGGGATCAAGACCATCCCCAAGAAAAAGAAAAGCAGAAAAGGCAAAATGTTTGTCTGAGGAGGCCTTTCAAATAGCTGAGAAAAGAAGAGAAGGTAAGGGCAAAGGGGAAAAGGAAAGATATAAACATCTGAATGCAGAGTTCCAAAGAATAGCAAGGAGAGATAAGAAAGCCTTCCTCAGTAATCAATGAAAAGGAGGAAAACAATAGAATGGAAAGACTAGAGATCTCTTCAAGAAAATTAGAGATACCAAAGGAACTTTTCATGCAAAGATGGGCAAAATAAAGGACAGAAATTGTGTGGACCCAACAGAAGCAGCAGATATTAAGAAGAGGTGGCAAGAATACACAGAAGAACTATACAAAAGAGATCTTCCTGACTCAGACAATCACAATGCTGTGATCACTCACCTAGAGACAAACATCCTGGAATGTGAAGTCAAGTGGGCTTTGGTAAGCATCACTATGAACAAAGCTAGTGGAGGAGATGGAATTCCAGTTGGGCTAGTCCAAACCCTAAAAGATGATGCTGTGAAAGTGCTTCACTCAATATGCCAGCAAATTTGGAAAACTAAGCAGTGGCCACAGGACTGGAAAAGGTCAGTTTTCATTCCAATTTGAAAGAAAGGCAATGCCAAAGAATGTTCAAACTACCTCACAATTGCATTCACCTCACAGTCTAGCAAATTAATGCTCAAAATTCTCCAAGCAAGGCTTCAACAGTATGTGTACTGTGAACTTCCAGATGTTCAAGCTGGATTTAGAAAAGACAGAGGAACCAGAGATCAGATGGCCAACATCCGTTGGATCACAGAACTACTTCTGTTTTATTGACTATGCCAAACCTTCGTGTGGATCACAACAGACCGTAGAAAATTCTTAAAGAGATGGCAATACCAGACCACCTTACCTGCCTCCTGAGAAATCTGTATGCTGGTTAAGAAGCAACAGTTACAACTGGACCCGGAACAACAGACTGGTTCCAAATTGGGAAAGGAGTCCGTCAAGGCTGTATATTGTCACCCTGCTTATTTCACTTTTATGCAGAGTACATCATGCAAAATGCTGGGCTGGATGAAGCAAAAGCTGGAATGAAGATAGCTGGGAGAAATATCAATAACCTCAGATACGCAGATGACACCACTCTTATGGCAGAAAGTGAAGAAGAACTAAAGAGCCTCTTGATGAAAGTGAAAGAAGAGAGTGAAAAAGTTGGCTTAAAACTCAACATTCAAAAAATGAAGATCATGGTATCTGGTCCCATCTTCATGGCAAAGATAATGGGGAAACTTCTTTTACTTCATGGCAAACAGATGGGGAAACAATGCAAACAGTGAAAGACTTTATTTTGGGGGGCTCCAACATCACTGCAGAGGGTGACTGCAGCAATGAAATTAAAAGACGCTTGCTTGCTCCTTGGAAGAAAAGCTATGACCAACCTAGATAGCATATTCAAAAGCAGAGACATTACTTTTCCAACAAAGGTTCAGATAATCAAAGCCATGGTTTTTCCAGTAGTCATATATGGATGTGAGAGTTGGACTGTAAAGAAAGCTGAGCACTGAAGAATTAATGCTTTTGAACTGTGGTGTTAGAGAAGACTCTTGAGAATCCCTTGGACTGCAAGGAGATTCAACCAGTCCATCCTAAAGGAGATCAGTCCTGAATATTCATTGGAAGGAGTGATGTTGAAGCTGCACCTCCAATACTTTGGTCACCTGATGCGAAGAGCTGACTCATTGGAAAAGACCCTGATGCTGGGAAAGATTGAGGGCAGGAGGAGAAAGGGAGGACAGAGGGTGAGATGGTTGGATGGCATCACCGAACTTAATGGACATAAGTCTGGGTAAACTCCGAGAGTTGGTGATGGACAGGGAGGCCTGGCATGCTGCAGTTCATGGGGTCACAAAGAGTCAGACACGACTGAGCGACTGAACTGAACTGAAGCGAAGATGATGGGGAGACTGGGGAAGCCACAATGACAAAGTTCACTTTTATTTTGAATTACTATGTGTTAGGGCCTGGCTAACAGTTTTACTTAAGCTCATTTTTAACAGCAGTTCCACAATGAAATTTGATAATTCTGCCTCCAATTTGGCAGATGAGGAAACTGAAATCTAGTTAGATCACCCAGGATCAATTCAGGCGTGAAGTGGTAGGTGGGGGGCAAACCTGAGCCCTCTGCCTCTGCAGCTCAGGCTAGAAACTATGGCAACACTGTATCTCCTGTTACATGATGAAGCCCCCTCCTCTGGATGGTCCTCCTGAGTTGTGGGTCATGTATTTCCATCAGTCCTCATGGTTCAGAGCTGATGGCAGCTTTTTGAAAACTATCCCGAGTTGACACATTTTAAAACTAGAAGGATCCCCTTTTCCGTCTTATCCCACTAGCGTTATTGCCACTTTCTCTCTCTTCAAGTTCTGTGGAATGGACTTAGGCAAAAAAAGTCACATCATAACCTCTTATTTTCTTTTTTAAAAAATATTATGATACACCCCAATGTGAAAAGAAGAGACCCTGACACTTTCTTTGAGCCCCTTTGGAGAAAGTACAAGTAGTAATTGAACTTGACATCATTTCACTTTGTAGGAGGAAAGAACTTGGTTACCATTACTCAGGGATGATAAAAATTTCAATTGAGCCAGGTCTAGACTTTGTTAACATTTTTATTGCTACGTGCTCCCAATACAACAATCAGCATCAGTAGTGTACACTTTGATAAAAAGGAATTTTTAGCTTAGTAGAAAAGGAAGCTCAAAGATCAGAAGTATAATGAATATATACATCTTTATGAGAGGTGTATGTGTGTGACCAGCTTTCTTTGTAATCCCCTGTGGACTAGATGCATGCACACGCAAGCGAACTAGGGAGAATTTCATTCTGAAATTTTAGGGAAAAAAAAAAAAAAAGACTCTGCTTGAGGCTCAGAGATTTACAATCTGGAATTCACCTAATTCATTTGCCCTTCAAAAGTCTTGCACCAAGTAGCAGCGATTCTTTAGAGGTATAGAGTCAATAGGTGAAGCTGTTATTTTTACCATGATTAAAATGAAAAAAGTTTTTGCACATTCCCTGTGTTGAGAGGTTAACATATCTTCATTTTAGTTTGCAAACGGTATTTTTAGATGGTTCAGGAACTGACTTCAAAATCATTATGCTGACAACTTTTATCTTTCTTTTTCCTTTTAAGTGTAATTCATGAAGTACTCATTTCTTTCACATACTTCTTTTCTGGTATTCCTAATTTACTATTTCATTAAACAGCTAGCTCTCTGAGCCCATACATTTTTATGTTTCATTGAAGGGGAACAAGTTACCAACTTTGCATCAAGTCCTCTAAAATTGCAAAAGGTTTGCATAACATCAATTTTGTTCAAATTTAGTTCTTTGATTTGGCTGCTTTAGTTTGCTTAAACTCCTCCTCTATGTACAGAACAAAGCATGCAGCTCTAGTTATGTCTCTCTAGTTTACCAAAATATGTCATTGGTATTAGAGTAAATATTTAGTACATAAAAATACTATCAAGAAAAAAAATCAAATTTTAATAAATATCTTCAGTTCTGAATTCTATATACAGATACTTTACATCTACTCCCTGGAATTTCTGGCTTCACTGTAAGTAAAGTGATCACTGACATAAATTACTAGCACATTATTGCAGTCAGATGCATTGTGGTTGTGAGCATGTGAATATGAACCATGCAGAAAATAAATATCGTAACCATTGACAAATACTTTCTTGAACATGCTTCTAGAGCCCTACAGCCCTGCTCTATTTGAGTGTTAATCTAGTTTCATGATGCTTTTCTCAGCTACCAACATACAAATGATCTCAGAACATTTGTCATTATTATTACAGTACATCGAGTATACACATTTGTATATGTCAACAATGGGACGATTAAAAACAACACAAGAACAGAGGAAAATCAATGGTGTCTACTGAAGCCCCGGTTAAAGGGTTTCTCTTTTGTCTTGCATGGGCTCATTTATGGTCTCTGTTCCCTGTGACTACAAGTATGCTAAGACACTAATCTTATTCTTCTTTATTTAAAGGATGGAAGGTAGTATCTGCAGCTTATCTATTTTTTTTCTTTAATTTACGTGTCACATTGTTGATCAAACAAAACCTCACAACACAACCCTTTGTATTGTCAGTAGCTGCGATTCTAACTTCTTTGTAATATTCTCCTTTGAAAATCAACTCATACAATGTCAAATAAGGCAATACTCAATGACAGGCACCTAGAACATCCAGAAATGTAACACAGTAAACAATCAGTTGAGACATCTCTTAAAATAATACTGATTTCTGCAATATACAGTATTTACACAAACAGCTGCAAATTTGCTCATACAATATTTCTAATATAGATAAATAGGAATACAAGTCTAAGAATTCTTTGCTCCAAAACTTTTTGTTAAAGTGTAAACCATTGGCACCTCTTTTTTCTTTTTACTGTAATTTTTTAAAATTAAAAAAGAAATCAGCTGATATGCACAATTGGTTCCAGTCCCCTTCCTGCTTTAGAAAATGACCCACACACCTAGCAACTTACTTTCCTCCGGTCAATAATCTTTGGTGCTTTCTTCCAATGAATTCTGGTAAATGAGTCGAGGCAGAACAAAAGGAGGACGAAAGCAACTAGAAAGTGAACCAGCACTTTTTTTTCTTCCACTCACAGACAAAATGAGCTGATGATTTATGGAGAGTTCCACTTTAAACAAGCTGTATGCACCATGGAGAGAGGCAGGTCCTCCAGATTTTTCACTGACGTCGAGCCTTTTGGCTTCACTTGCTCATCTTTCCAACGTGGATGATCTTAGCGGACGTCTCTTGTCAATAAGTTTTTCATCTTTCTTTGAGGTTCTTGCCTGAGAAGAAGCACCTATGGAATCACTGGCTGCAAGGAAGCGGGCAGCAGCCAGTTGTGGAGATGAACTGAGGTGGCCACTCTTGGTGGGTGGGGAGGCCGGTCCCAGAGTTTTATCTTCTGCTGGCTGTGCTTGCCTCTGGGATAAGTTAGCACCATTGGATTTAACGTTTGGCCTGAAAGCAGCATGCTCATTTGGACCTGCTATGGAAGAGATTCTGCTCAAAGATTTCTTCTTTTCAGCAGAGGTCTCCGAATAGTAGGGAACCAAAGATGTAGGCATCACTAGAGATCCAGGGAGGTCACTGGGGTTAAAGATAGCATCATCGTGAATTTCAGCAGCTTCTGAGAGGTACGGCGGTGGCAGGGTGCTACTGCGCTTGCTGCAGGACTCACAACATAACTTGTTATAACCTGGTATGGAGCAGTATCGTGCCAGCACCTCCATTTGACAGAATATGGACTTATCGCCCAAACATGGCTCATCTACAGAGATTCAAAGAAAAACAAAATGAGACATATGTCCAAACATAAACGGTGGACAATACACATGGAGCTAGAGGGCATTATGCCAAGTGAAACAGACAGACAGAGAAGGATACATATCGTATGAACTCACTTATATGTGGAATCTAAAAAAGAACAAAACAAAAAAACAGAATCATAGATTCAGAGAACAAAGGAGTGGTTGCTAAGGGAGGGGCAAAATAGGTGAAGGAGATTAAGAGGTACAAACCTCCAATTACAAAATAAATAAGCCATAGGGATGTCCCAAAGAGCACAAGGAAAATGGCCAGTCATACGGTGATAGCTTTGTATGGGCACAGACTTACTGTGGTCCTCATTTCATTATGAAATGACATAATACTGTATGCTGACTATATTTTATTTTAAATATAAAAATAAATGGAACTAAAAATAAATAAAAGGAGGAAAGGCATGAAAATCATTTATGAATATAAAAAGATTTAACTAAGATCTAACATTGATAGGTGTTTTCCACATGAGCCTTTGCGTTAAAATATGAATATTAGAATAAATTTACTTAAAAAGTTCTCCTCTCTGTGCAAAGCACTTGAATTGACCAGCACTTTCACATCCCCATCAAGAGTCTTCAGATCAAGGGTATTTTTTTCTTCTTAGGAATGTATTTCTGATTTTAAAAAATAGAATATTGAATTTGTTTTATCATACTTTTAAGACAGAGAGAGGCATCTGTTTTTTAAAATTTTATGATAGTTTTGTCTTTATGATAGAGTAGTCTCCATATTAAGTTTAAATTGAAAATAAAAAGTACTAACGATCTGTTGGAACATATTAAATCTTGAAACTATATTACTAAAAGAAAAATCAAGATAGAATTTTGATTTAGAGAATATTCTCCAGAGTGAAGCAACAGTTTCCTGTTTACCATTGAATGTTCTCAGGTTATTTGTTATCTGAAAGCACAAATCTGGGTAACATGTGCCAACTTTCTTATGAATAATACATGGTTAATTTTATTAAATTGATAGCACTTTAAAGAATACTAAGTACCACTTATAAAACACTTGGTAGGTGTGTCTGTACATACTATTTCCATTATTTTGAAATTTTATTAATCATAAGTTGTAAGAATTAGATTTCAAAAAATCCAAACGTTAAGTTCAGAAAAAGTCTGTACTTCTTTTCAGCCATTCCAGGGCATATTCTTTGCAGAGCCCATATACATAATCCAACACAGAATATAGATCTCATATCCAAATAATAAATGCAAAGAATTATAAATTGTGGCATTTATGTAATACAATCACAATGACAATGTAATGTTGGGTAATTCTACATCGCTAGTTAAGGAACTTGCTATATAACTTGCCAAAGCAATTGAATCCCTTTTCTAAAGTTTGGGGGGGGGAATCAAAAAAGGAGGGTCAGCTGGCAAGACCAATAGAGATTAACCTTATCACCTTTGTTAGAGTTAGAATGTCATGTACACTTCCCAAACTCTAAGATGACTTGTTTTTGCCTGACATTTACATACCTATGACACAATATGATGCATTTGAATATCTCATACTACAAATGAATTAGCTTGTAATCTTAATTAGGTTGCAAATTCCTGCAAATTAATGGTTTTACGTCAAGTATCAATCCCTTATCGTATCCAAATTATTTTTTCTATGCTTTTGTCTTTCTATGCCTATAATATTTTCTTTTGGATTAAGGAAGAGAATCAAGCACATACCTGCTGACAATTGGGCATACTTGCAGAAATATACAGCTCTACCAGTTATTAAGAGCAATAAAGCTTACTCACAAAGTGTTTAGCCTTCTGACAGTAACACTTACATGAGCAAAATATGGTGACAGCTTCTCAGTAGGTAAATTTGTTCTTTTGGCTTTGACTTCTGCTTTGAACTTTCAAATATACTTTCCAGAGAAAAATGATTAAGTATGTAAGTCCTTTGTCTCCCCCTCATGGTCATACTTGCTCATGCCACCCCACATTATCAAAGAAAAATATGCAGAGAAATAATTCATAAGGTTACTTCGGAAGATTAGACAGGCAGTGGGAGAATAGGAAGAGAGAGAGAGAGACAGGCATGGGGAGTCAGAAGGGAAGGGACATGGGGGGCTGGGAGAGAAAGAAGGCGGGGAAGACAAGAGAGGGGGATGAAAGTAAGAGATGGGAAGATGGAGAGACAGAGGAGGAGTGGCAGAGACAGGGAGGGGGAGGAAAGGAGAGACGAAAGTGGAGGAGAAAGAAGGACACTCTTAGACACATGCGCCAGAAAGGGAAGGAGGAGGGGTGTCAGAGAGAAAAAGAGGGAAATGAAGAAAAAGAAGAGTCAGGAAGACATGGGGAGACAGACAAGAGGAAAGGGAAAGAGACAGCAGGAGAAAGAGAGAGATGAGGAGGAGGAAGGGAGACTAGGAGAGGAAGAGAGTGAGTGAGAGAGGGAGAGAAGAAAAAGTGAGTGGGAAAAAGCACGTGTGGGGTGAGCAACCCACACAGAAAGTGAGCAACCCACAAACAGCAGCTGCCAGCAAATCAGGAACAGGGAGTGAGACCCACAGAGGAAACGAGAGGAGAGTGAAGTGGAGACACAAGATGAGACAGACAGCACACAGGCAGATGTAGAGAGCGACAGAAGAGGAAGAAGGAGGAGACAGAGCTATAGAAGCGGAAACCATCCAATATATGCTATTTATTACAACAGCAAATTGAATTATACAGACATCCCGGACTCATGACAGTTCCACTTTTGATTTATGGATTTCACGATGGCGTGAAAGCCATATACATTCAGTAGAAACTGTACTTCAGATTTTGAATTTGGATCTTTTCTGGGTTAGTGATAAATGGAACGATCCTCTCGTGATGCTGGGCAGGGCAGCAGCCACAGCTGCCAGTCAGTCAGGTGATCACCAGGGCAAATGACTTTTAATCATACTGTACCCAGAAAACTATTCATAGGCTTTGAGTTAAGATGATTTTGCCCAAGTGTAGGCTAACGTAAGTGTTAAGAGCATGTTTAAGGCTAGGGCATGGTGTTCAGTAAGTTGTGTACATGCAATGACATATGCATGCATGCTCAGTCAGGTCTGACTCTTTGCGACCCTAGCCCACCAGGCTCCTCTGTCCATGGAATTCTCCAGGCAAGAATATTGGAGTGGGTTGCCATTTCCTCCTTCAGGGACTCTTCCCCTCCTAGGGATGGAATCTACATCTCTTGCATTGGCAGGCAGGTTCTTTATCACTGAGCCACCTTGGAAGTCCTGTTCTGTAAGTTAGTTGTATTAGATGCATTTTTGACTGAATGTATTTTCAACTCAGAATGAGTTTATCAGGATACAACTCTCCTTTAAATTGAGCAAGATCTGCACTTTAAAATAAAGAAAAGAGACTCTGTTTTTGCAATACTGAAGGAATAGGTCAAGCAAATTTTAGGCTAGATACAAGGTGCCTATTTTGCAAGCACGTTTGTTGAATATTTGGGCTTCCCTCATAGCTCAATTGGTAAAGAATCACCTGCAATGCAGGAGACCCCAGTTCGATTCCTGGGTTGGGAAGATCTACTGGAGGAGGCATAGGTTACTCACTCCAGTATTCCTGGGCTTCTCTTGTGGTTCAGTTGGTAAAGAATCCGCCTGCAATGCGGGAGACCTGGGTTTGATCCCTGGGTTGGGAAGATCCCCTGGAGATCCCCTGGAGAAGGGAAAGGCTACTCACTCCAGTATTCTGGCCTGGAAAATTCCATGGACTGTACAGTCCAAAGGGTTGCAAAGAGTCGGACATGACTGAGCGACTTTCACTTTCATGGATATGGATGCAGGTATTGACAACAGCTTTGTGAATGACATTTATCATCTGCATGTCTCAACTGAATAATTTTAGTAAAACATTGCAAAACATTCTCCATTATGATGCCTTTAACAATAATGTGAATTTATAAAGAAAATCAGAGAGGAAAGAAGTAGATTCTTCTAGAAACACAGATTGACAGAAACTTCATATACATGATACAGCCCTTACCCCAGCATTACCGTCCACTGGGGACCATGGAGGCTGCAGTGGTGATGGTAATTAACTGGAGGGGATACTGCCTCAGACACCCATCTTAAAGACCTGTATTAGGCTAATATATCAAGTATGTTTTCCTAAAGTTATTTTTCAATAAGTAAATGGGAATTCCAGAGCTTGTCCCGAAAGGAAATTCTCCTTTTTTGAGGCTCAAAAACATAGTCATAGTGCAAGTTTGATGCATGAAGCAGGGTACCCAAAGCTGATGCTCTGGGACAACCTAGAGTGATAGGGTAGGGGAGGGAGGCGGGGAGGGGGTTCAGCATGGGGGGAACACGTGTATACCTATGGCCGATTCATGTTGATATAAGGCAAAAGCCATCACAGTAATTTTCCCAATTAAAATAAATGAATTAATTAAAAAATCAAAATAAAGAAAAAAGTGAACCATGGTCAGAACAGTGAAATCAATCAGGGTCACACCTACCATTACAGGGAGGCAGCTGACAAGCTCGGACAGACTCAGGCTTCTCCCCGTCGCAGTGGTCACCGGCCCTGCAGAGGACCTGCCTCACCTCTGTTCCCTCACCGCAGGTCACTGAACACTACGGAAACAAAGGCTATGATTGTAGACGTTTTACTCCACCAAGACGGCCTTCCTTCCTTCCCCCACGTGCACACTCAGGCACACACAGGCATGCACAAGCATACATGCATACACCGCGCTGGGGTTCCTTCTCTGCTGCGCAGTGTTACAGTGACTTTGGAGACAGAGAATCCTGTTTATACCCTGGCTCCATCCTTCACCAGCCTGGGAACACTGCTCTTCCTCTGAAAGCCTCACAGAATAGTTGGAGTAAATGAAGGCAAAGGAAACAATGTATGTAAAGCAGGTAAGTCTGGCACTTAGGAAGCATTTGATGCTGAAGAAGTCATTGTTACAGTGTTAACACCTTCGGCCAGTTCCTAAAACCAGTGGTGGAATCCATTTTCAGGGAGCGGATCTGGGATTGAGCTTCCCCTTCTCTCACCTTCCTTACAGATGGCAAACTGACTCATGTGCTGTGTTCGAACTACTATTACTCTTCCCACAAATTCATTTATTTAAGGAAGGGGCTAACTGCTCTAGAACTAAGTCCAGAGACGGCCATGCTATTGATCTAGGCAGGATCTGTAGAGGAAGAAGTCTTGTTCCAGGGCTCTGAAGAGAATGAGAGGTGAGTTCTTCTAGTCCTGGGCAGGGAACCTTCATTGGCTTGTTCCTTCCATCCTGGCTCTGCTCTCCACTTCCTCTTTCATTCCCTATCTGCTTTTTTGAGTTCCTGTCCTCCTAGCCACTCTTCTATGGCCCCATAATTCCTTATTTGGAATCTTTAGAAGCATCAAAGATCTGTGGTTAATACAAGGACGGAGACACTGATTCAGCCAGTCACCAAACAGACATTATTCAGACAGGCACCACCTGGGCACTCGGGAAGCAAAGTACTTTATTTATTTATTTATTTATTTATTTATTTTGAGAAATGCTTGGACTAGGGCTGAGCACAGGCTCAAAGACAGGAGCTGTGATACACTGCTGTGATCAGCAAGTCATTGGTAGGCTTCTGCTTTTGGAATGAAGAGGAAGGACTGCAGAAAAGGCACCCCTGGAAGATGGCATTTTGGACCATGCAGCTGAGCCTTGATGGGTGATGGGCAGATGGTCAGATAGGCAGAGAGGGAAGGGCAAGCCAGCCAGAAGGGAGGAGGCTCCAACCAGTTGGTCTTTGGAACAGTGAAGTTTCCTTCCACAGTTTCCTCAGACTGGGACAAAGAGGTGGAATACAGGAAGATGGATCAAGACGAGATTGTGGGATTTATTTATTTATTGTTGGTGACCATTCTGCAATGTATTCAAATACCAAATCATTAAGTTGTACACCTGAATCTAAGGTAGTGGTGTATCAATTATACCTCAATTAAACACACACACACACACACACACACACACACACACACACACACACAAAGAGTGGGGTGTCACACAGGGCAAGGCCCTGCACTCAAGGTTAGGGATTTAAAACTTATCTAGGAGGGACAGTGCGGTCAACACTAATATTAGAAAATCAGTCACCTTTCAGACAGCTTTGTATCCCAAAGCATCCAAGTGTGGTTTGCCCCCATCAATGAATCTTACATGCAAACACTTTAAAAATACCATTTTTTCTTAATATGCCCAGGTGCTTACTGATTCCAAACAATGTGACAGCTTCTCCATTCACACAAAGCCCACCGGATACAGAAGCGAAATTAAAATATGTTTCACATGTTTGCACACACGCTTCCCTCCCCCGCTGCCCGGCCGCTCAGAGTCCGCACACGCACCTCGTTCCAGGGCCCCGTTTTCCACTGGGCCGGGCACGGCGCTCTGTTGCAGGGCCGGCGGCTCTCGGGCCGCTCGCCGGCGCAGTACTTGCTGCTCACCGAGCGGTTGGTGCCGTCGTGGAGCGGCTGCACGCAGCGCACGGTGCGCAGCTGGTAGCCGGCGGCGCCGCAGGTCTTGGTGCAGTGCTCCCACTCCTCCGCCGCCCAGCTGCAGGGGTGGGGGTGAGGGCTCAAGGGACGCTGTCCGCGACGGCAACCCCGGTGCACCGCGCGCCCCCCCTTCCTGCACCGTAAGCCTAGGTTTCTTCCTGCTCTCTGGGTGGGGTGCCACCCAGGGGGCCACTTCAGAAATCTGGATGCATCAGTCTTACAACTTTCTAACAAAAATAGATCTGACACTTCTGTTTTTTAGGCCTTGGTATTCCGCCTCCCCGGTGACTCTGACACAACCTTCTCTCTTCCAAAAGGATCATCTACAGAGGGCTTTGGAAACTCATCTTAAGGTTTTCCCCTGAGATTCAGGCATGATGGTAGTTTTCAAAACTAGCCCCCACTGGTAAACAGGATGTGGTCTACTGATTGCTACTACTCATCAAAAAAAGAAGGAAATAATACCATACACAGTATCATGGACGGACCTGGAGATTATCATAGGAAGTGAAGTAAGTCAGAAAAAGACAAATATCATATGATATCACTGATATGTGGAATCTAAAAATATGATGCCAATGAACTTATTTTGCCTCAGGGTGTTAAATATCTCAAAGGAAAGATAAAAAGGGTCCATCTGATCCCTGCCATGACAAATTGATTTGACTGCTACTGCTTTTTCATTACTTCATGACTTTACTCATATTTTAATATTCTGAGATTACTGTTCCATCTCTATGGTTGTTGCTGTGAAGGCTACCTGACATATCCATTATGTTTGAAAAATTTTGTTCTCCATGTAGGCCCTTATTGACCTGATAAAAGTTGTGTGCCTCAGCAGAAACCACGTCCACGAATGCACCTGATAGAAACATTTCCAAGCAGATATTTTTAAAAAGATTCCCTAGGGGACATTCCCAAATTCACATCCAAATTCAATGTCAGTGTCCCAGCACTCTCCAAATTAGCTATGGATACACTATTACAGACAGGTCTTCATTACATATATCCCAAAGGGTTGTCACCATTGACTACCTCCAGTTAATCAATCTGTCAGAATGTAATGGAAGCATACTGTTTGTCCTTTCCAAAGTTACTTTCTCTCTGCATTTTTTAGAATTTCTGTATATACGGAGCTTGTTGTTGCTGTTTAGCCACTAAGTCAGGTCTGGCTATAGTCCGCCAGGTTCCTTTGTCCATGAGATTCCCCAAGCAGGAATACTGGGGTGAGTTGCCATTTTTTCCTCCAACCTAGGTATTGAACCTGTGTCTCCTGAATTGGCAGGCAGATTCTTTACGACTGAGCCACCTGGGAAGCCCATACATGCAGCACCAAAATATAAGCAAGTGAAAACCTTGGCAGTCTTTGCTCTTCAGAGTTTAAGATTGCCCTGGTTTGTCAACTGACAGTAAGAATGAATGGTGGCAACTGAGAAAGTTTACTCAGTTTTGAAGACTTCAATAGTGACTCTCATTTGAAGATTGGTATTACATGAGAGGTATAGGTACTTTTGGCCACCAGGGAAACCTGGATATATGGTAATTAACTCAGCAGACCCAAGAAGGATAAAGTCAAGTATCTGGTGGCTCAGGTGGTAAAGAAGCCACCCGCAATGCGGGAGACCTGGGTTCGATTCCTGGGTTGGGAAAATCCCCTGGAGGAGGGCATGGCAACCCACTCCAGTATTCTTGCCTGGAGAGTCCCCGTGGACAGAGGAGCCTGGCAGGCTACAGTCCATCAGGTCACAAAGAATCAGACATGACTGAGCGACTAAGCACAGCCCACACATACAAACAGATCTATAAACAAAACAGAAACGGATTCACAGACATAGAGAACAAACTTATGGACCAAAGGGGAAAGGGAAGTGAGGAGGAAGAAACTAAGAGTATGGGATTAAGAGATACAAACTACTACACCTAAAATAAAAAAGCAAAAAGGATTTACTGTGTAGTACAGGGAACTATATTCAATATCTTGTAATAACCTATAAAGTCAGGTAATCTGAAAAAAATGGAATCATTTTCTTGCACACCTGAAATTAACACAATATTGTAAATTAACTATACCTCAATAAAATAGAGAAGCAGAAATATGGTTAAAACACGGGACTAAAGGTTTATATAATTCCTGTGAAATGATCTGATCACTGTAAGCAGGTACACATATTAACTTTGACTAAAAATAAAATTAAAACTAAAAAGAGCTAATGACGTTTAAATCCCTTTCATTTTATCCTTGGTATATAAGGACAGGTAAAATAAATGCTCACAGTGGATGTGTGCACTCCTGAATATTGCACATTCTTCTTATAGGTTTTGGCTTTTTGTTGACCTCACAGAAGCTGCGATGAACCATTTTGTTATCACTTTTCCTACGGCATCCGTATTTAGTGTACTGGAAACCTGGGGAGGAAAATATATTTTTGATTTAATCATTTATTCATTCTGTCACCTATTTGATCATTTATTCATTCATTTCATTCATCAAGTATTTATTGAGCCAGGCACTGTTCTAGGTGCTCTAGTTCCAGAAGCAAATTAAATAATTAAAAATTAAATCATCAAAAATCCTTTAACAAATATTATAAAGTATTAAATAGCAACTGCATGCTTGTTAATGAACTAGATCCTGAAATACAGTCTAGTAAGAGAGTCAGATAGGAAAACTACGTCATACCTAGTGACATAGGCTTCTACAAAGCTATGTCAATACTTGACTGTAGAGGGCAGCAAAGGAACACAGAGGGGAAGTTCTCTACCTTAGCTGGAGGAGAGACAGAGAATGTTTACAAGATCAACACTTCCCTGGGCAGAATCCTGAAGTTCAGACAGCACCAGTAAAGGGAATGGGCTTCACTGGTGGCTCAGTGGTAAAGAACCTGCTTGCCCCTGTAGAAGACTTGAGTTCGATCCCTGGGTCGGGAAGATCCCCTGGAGTAGGAAATGGCAACCCACTCCAGTATCCGTGTCTGGGTCCCAGAAGAGTTGGACATGACTTAGCGACTAAACAACAACAAAGAGGATGAAGCAGAATAATACTCCAAGCAAATGAAATGATATAGAAAACTGCAGGACTCTTTGAATGGCTGAAGTATGGGATCCAATCTTAAAAGACCTGTGGGCCAGACAAATGTTTAGACTTTACCTTGGGAGTTATTGAGCGTCTCCCCAGGCACCAACTTGGACGTTTAAAAATATATATATATATATTATTTTTTAATTTTGGAAAAATTTAAGTCTAAAAAAGTGTAAGGAAAGAACATTGAATATGCCTTACACCTAGATTAACCTTTTGTTACCATGTCAGCATATTTGATATACATATTTTTATATCATATATATTAATTATAACATATAATAAACAGATTATATCAGTAAAGAATCTGCTTGCAATGCAGGAGACCTGGATTCGATTCCTGGGCCAGGAAGATCCTCTGGAGAAGGAAATGGCAGCTCACTTCAATACTCTTGCCTGGAGAATCCCATGGATAGAGGAGCCTGGCAGGCTACAGTCCATGGAATCGCAAGAGTCGGACACGACTTAGCAACTAAACCAGTACCACATACACATTTACATATAAAATGTTGCTGAACCTTTTGAGAGTAAGTTGCTAACATTTTGATTCCTCACTTCTAAATACCTCAGCATATAGCTCATAACAAGCACATTTTCCCACATAACCACAATATACTCTTAAAATATTTAACACAAATATAACACTATTATCTAACATAAAGATATTCAAAATTTATCAATTGCCCTATAATGTACTCTATAAAAATGTTTCTCCAATCAAAGATCATGCATTGCATTTAATTGTCATGGAATTAATCAGGACTAGTTTTAATCTCTTTCTGTCTTTTAATATTTTTCAGATGATAAGCCAGTTGTTTTGTAAAAGGTCCCACAATCTGGGTTTATCTGTCTCCTAATGGTTTGATTCAGGTTTTCACTTTGGTCAAGAATATTACATAAATTATGTTTTGTCTTCAGGGTAACATATTGAGAGAAAGAAGGATCTGAATCAGGGAATATAATTCTACTCATTCATTCCTTCATCCAGTCAAGAAATTACCTAGAAATGAAGAATATCAAATTTAGTTGGTTAGTTAAGAGACTTCTGCAATAATCTTCCCTTTCAAAGTCGAGAAGGGAACCTGATGAGGGAGGAATAGATCTAGAAGATGTGAAAAAGGTGTATCTGAAAAATCTTGCGACCAAGTACATGTTGAAGATGCAGTGGTGGCTGGTGGTGGTTTAGTCACTAAGTCGTATCCAACTCTTGTGACCCCAAGGACTATCGCCTGCCAGGCTCCTTTTTCCATAGGATTTTCCAGTCAAGAATACTGGAGTAGATTGTCATTTCCTTCTCCGGGGGATCTTCCTGGCCCAGGGATCAAACCTGGGTCTCCTGTACTGCAGGCAGATGCAGTAGGAGGATCCAAATTTAATCACTTTGTGAGAGATGAAGCATCATCTTTATTTTATTTAGTTTTTGGCCACACCTCGTGGCACACAGATCTTAGTTCCTTGACCAGGGACTGAACCTGTGCCTTCTGCAGCAGAAGTGCAATCTTAGCCACTGAACCACTAAGAAAGTGCCTAATGTATCATTTTAACTAATTATCTAAAACCACTGTATGTCCTTTCTAGAGAAAAATCTTTAAAAATACATCTTTGAATTTACAAGTATAAATATTTACCCAGGCATTCATTATTATAATGAGTAATTTCTTGTTTTCAACCATTAAGTGTTACTATGATGAGAGAATTCTGTCTAGGCTAGCTCCATTGTGGAGCACTTGTTGTTCCAAACTAGAGGAACGGATGATGGGAAAGACAGAAACTCTGAGATGAGCTTAATGGATCTACTCCAGAGAGAGAGGAGACAGGTAGCAGAATGCAGTACAAACAGGTACGAAGAAGCCAGGCTACCTACCTGGGTGTGTATCTTACAGTGCTGATCTTCCCTGGGCATCGGTTTCCCCATCAGTATGACAGAGGTAAAAATAGCACCAACCTCTTAGAGTCACTCATCATTAAAATATAAAACACTTAAATTCGTATCTGGCACATAGTGCAACTAAGAGCTCTTTCATTATTAATGCTGAAAAGCAATGCATAGGTGTGGAAAGTCAAAGTGGAGAAGAAGGAAGGTAAGAACCAAAGGACACAGAAGTTTGGGAGAATTAGGAAAGAATAAAGTGACTAAGGGTTACCACTGCATGGGTATGAGACAGGGGAAGGGCCAAGGAATTTTAAGATGGTCTACTACTGATGTGAGTGGATTCCTCTCATTTGTAGATCCTGAGATTTCAGTCAAAATGCTTTATATTTAAGTTCTGGTTACGTCTGGTGTTTCCCAGGTTGTATCTTCAGTTAGACACAATCCTTAAGGCAGAAGGAAGAAGATTGGCTTTCATATGAATTACATTTTAATATAATAAATGTGTTCAATTTGTTACCTCCACCACAGGGTTTGGAACACTGAGACCAGCTCTTCAATGCCCACTCAAAAGTATCTAATTCTTCCTGGATGACATTGTTGCTGTTGATTGTAGGTGCAGAGTCCTCATGGATGATGTACTTATATGTCAGGCTAGAGCGGGTATCGTTCTCCTGAGGGATAATCTAACGTACACATGAAATAGATATGTAAATCGCCTGAGTTTTAAATTTGAATGAAAAATGACAAATATTTCAGAATACATATCTTATTAAAACTGGAAGACTTTCACGTAGTTTCTAAAAATAGAGTTTTTTCTTTCTATCACTAAAGTACAGGTATGTCTTGATTAAGAAAAAATGCAAATATATAAAGTATCTTGACATTAAAAAGTTTAAAAAAATACAATAAAATTCAATTTAGAGTTCCTCAAATTACATATCTCCTGAGTGTACTTAACTGTTACTCTTTACAGTAGACTTCTGTTATGGTGATAAAGATAATAATCTTCCATCCAGAAAATATAGACATCACGAAAAAATATAAAGAAAATAAAAATCATCCATAATTCCACTAAACCAGAGAAAACTAAAGTCACTTTTATTATTTTGGGATAGAACCTCAAGATATTGGCATATGTCTGTGTGTGTGAGTGTGTGTGTGTACACATACATACTTTTCTGGTCTTGCTTATTTCACTTAACATGTCACACATTTCCCAAGACAGTAAATATTCTTTGAAAATATATTTCTAAATGCCAGCATAGTGTTTACTCTTAGTGCATGTCTGCATGTTCAGTCACTCAGTCGTGTCCAACTCTTTGCAGCCCCATGGACTGCAAAAGCTCCTCTGTAGAGCCTTTTTGTAGACTGCCAGGCTCTTCTGTCCACGGGATTCTCCAGTAAGAATACTGGAGTGGGTAATCATTCCCTACTCCAGGGGATCTTCCTGACTCACAGGTCTCCAGCATCCCCACATTGGCAGGTGGATCCTTAATCACTGTTCCACCTGGGCAGCCCATTTAATCCCCCCCCTCCTCCCTCTAAGTCACTTCAGTCGTGTCCGACTCTGTGCGACCCCATAGACGGCAGCCCACCAGGCTCCCGTCCCTTGGATTCTCCAGGCAAGAACACTGGAGTGGGTTGCCATTTCCTTCTCCAATGCATGAAAGTGAAAAGGGAAAGTGAAGTCACTCAGTCGTGTCCGATTCTTTGCGACCCCACGGACTGCAGTCCACCAGGCTCCTCCGTCCATGGGATTTCCCAGGCAAGAGTCCTGGAGTGGGGTGCCATTGCCTTCTCCACCATTTAATCCTAGTGTACCTTATTCAATCAGAAAAATTAATATCTATAGTGGGGTGCCATTGTCTTCTCTGCCATTTAATCCTAGGGTACCTTATTTAATCAGAAAAATATACATATTTTGATTAAAATTTATCCCCACTTTTGTGATAATTTCTGATTTTTCTTAATGTGGTAAAGGGTACACTTTTTTATAGTTCTCATAATAGACCAAGCGAATGGCCCTTCAGAATAGTTAAAACAATTATTATTTTCATAATGACAGTATATGAGGGTGCTCCCATTCAGTACTGCATATTAAATCATTTTCCTCTTTGTTAGCTGAATGGGTGAAAGATTGTTGTTTTAACTGCTATTTATTTGATAAATAGGAAGGATTAATTTTCCGAAGTTTATTGGTCACCTGCATTTTGTTCACCATGCATTGTGTGTTCATGTCAGATCCTCTTTATTTTATTATTATACATATTCTTTTTTCATGTAATCCAAGCAATAGACATATTAATCCTTTTATTGTAAACTTTGCAAGCATATTCTCAGCTTTTTATGTGATCTTTACTTTTCTAGCAAAGGACTCTTTTTTATAAATAGTTTTTATTGACTTTCATGTAGTTTTTACAGGATTGTATCAATTACACATGGCTCCCTGGGGTCACTCTAATATCACTGGCGAAGTCCTCCAAGAAGGCTCTGATGCCAAACACCTGTGCTGCTGGAGAAAAATGCAATGTAATTACATATGAGTAAAATAGAGCTTCTGATCTCCAACCAATCAAACTTAAAATAATCTAAATAAAATTTGATTGGTATGTATTTTCCTATAAAATTATCTAACCTATAGAACAGAATGAGAATCCAGAAATAAGCCCACATAAATTTGGGTAATTAACTTTTGACATAGATGAAAAGGGAACTTAACGGAGAATGGACATTGCTTTCAACAAATGGTGCTGGACACTGTGGTGGCTTAAAAAATGTGTGTGCAAGTCCTTTGACACTTTCTCTCTCTCAAGAAGTGGAGCTTAATTCTTTTCTCCTTTGGTGGATCCTGGGCCAGTGGCTTGCTTCTAGCAAATAGCAGCAGATGTGAAAGGATGTCATTTCTAAGGTTAGGTTAAAAACATGGACTTCTGTCTTGGTTGCATTCTCACTTTCTGGATCATTTGAATCACTCACTTCTGAAAGACAGCTGTATGTGACAAGGACACTTAAGCATCCTACTTAAGCATCACATGAAGAAGCTTGGGAGTAATCTTCCAAGGGCTTTCAACTGCCATGTGACTCAGCTGGGAACTGAGAAGAGTTTCTCCAGTGGAGCCCTGAGGTGACTATAGCCTCAGCTGAGAGCATCCTCATGAGATACCCTGAGCCAGAACTAGTCATGGAATCTATTCCCAGATTCCTGACCCAGAGAAACTATGAGATAATAATGTAGCTTGTGTTCAGCCACCAAGTTTGGGGTGATCTGTTATGCAAGAATAGATAACGTATGGACATCCATGTACAAAACTAAGACCCTAAGGTGGACAAAATGTGTATAAAATTAGCTTAAATGGTTAATAAATTTAAAATGGATAAATGTAAAACTATAAAAGTTACCGGAGAAGGCAATGGCACCCCACTCCAGTACTCTTGCCTGGAAAATCCCATGGATGGAGGAGCCTAGTAGGCTGTAGTCCATGGGGCAGCGAAGAGTCAGACATGACTGAGTGACTTCACTTTCACTTTTTCACTTTTATGCATTGGAGAAGGAAATGGCAACCCACTCCAGTGTTCTTGCCTGGAGAATCCCAGGGATGGGGTCGCACAGAGTCAGACACGACTGAAGTGACTTAGCAGCAGCAGCAGCATAAAAGTTACAATAAATAGAAGAAAAAGAATTTTGATCCTAGATCAGGAAAAGAAACAAACAACCTTATATAATAAGAAGGTCTTGAACCATAAAAGGAAAAATTGATAAACTGGACTTCAATAAAGTTAAAATATTTTTATGAAAAACACTACTAAGAGAAGGAAAAGAAACTACATACTAGAAGAGAATATCTGAAAAGTCACATTTCATAGAGGATTTATATATTGAGTATATAAAAAACTCTGAAAACTTAAAAAGAAAAAAGTAACCTACATTAACAATGGACAAAAGATCTGAACAGACACTTTATCAAAGAGAAATAATTTTCAAATGAAAAAAGATTTGAAATTTAGTGAGATGATTTATTTTAGATGAGTATAATATTTTTATAGGGAATCCAATAAATATTGGTTTGGTATAAAGAATCTAACAATATTTTTCAAATCAAAATGATGGCTTCTGCTTTCATCCATGAGGAAGTAATAGAGTTGCCTTCATGATACTTAAAATAATAAAACTGGATACAATATTTGAGGGAATGTTTTTTCTTGCAATGAATAACATGCTAAAAGATAATGATCTCAGTGAGAAGGGCAGCGTGTTAAGTACTGGCTTCTGGACAGGGCCAGGTCTGGACCCTGGTGTAGAGAGCAGGAACCCAAGCCAAGTCAGTGTCTCACTGAGCTGAGGAGGAGGGGGGGGGTTGGGACTTTCAGAGACACGGGCACTAAAGAAAAGGGGGCTTCAGAGAGGATGGTCCAGAAAGCTGCATGGGTTTTCTACACAGAGGACTGGTCTGTGCACCCCAGGCCAACAAACCATGCTATCTACCAACGCGTGGCTGCCAAGGCGCCGGGAGCAGGGCGGAGGTACCGCGGGGCAGGCAGGGATGAGGGTCCAAGGTGCTCTCGTGGCCTCCGAACACTCCAGGTATGCAGTTAAGGCACCAGAAAGCCAAGACTTAAGAATAAGAACAAAACTGAAATAGACCAACCCTCAGAAAGGAAAACCAAGCCTCCAAGGATCAGCGGAAACTGACAATAAATTAACTGCCAGACAGAATAAAACCCAAAGCTTTTAAGGAACGCAAGGTAAACGAAATGCCTGACAAATTAACATCTCTAATGCTGTGTGCAATTAAAAAAAGTATAAGAAGTATGAAAATGTGAACTATAATCAAGAAAAAAAAAAGATCCCACAAAATCAGGCAATATGAAGTCTCAGGACTTAGAGGAAAAGTTGGACATAATGAGTGAAAATATGTGGATATCTCAGCAGAAAAATGGAAATTATAAGAAAAGAAAAAAAAAGGAAATTCTAGAAAACAAAGTACACTATCTGACATGAAAACTTTACTGTATGGGCTCAGTGGCAGATTGGAGATCACATAAGACCGTCAATGAATTTGAACACCGTTCAACAGAAACTATCTAATCTGAAGGACAGAGAAAAGACAGCAATTACAAAAGGATGAACAGAGTTCACAAGTCTCGTGAAACAATTTCAACTGGTTTCACATACATGTAAATGAATCCCAGGAATAGAAAGAGAGAGATGGGGAAAAGTAAACTTGAAAACATGTGGAAAATTTACCTCAATTTAGTGAAAAACATCAATCTATAGAGCCAAGATAGTTGATGAACCCCAGGCAGGATACATACAAAGAACATCACAAAGTAAGCATCCCACAGTCAAACTACAAATCAATCCAAGACAAAAAGATAAGGAGAAAATTGTAAAATGCATCCAGAGAATATTGACACAGTAAATGCACAGCAGCAACCTAAATGAAGCTTACTTCTCATCATAAACAATGGATTCGAGAAGACAAATGTTATATAAATGGGTCAATGATGGCTCCTGTATATTGGCCCCTAGGTCATTTATTTATACACAGCAAGTTCAGACTGATTAGCTCAAAAATCCACTGGCACCAAACTCGGATTTTCACACGGCCAATTGTTTCAAATGTAGCCCAAACAAGTAGATTTCTATCCATCTAGAAGAGAAGGGGGAAACAGAGGATGAGATGGTTGGATGGCTTCATCGACTCAATGGACATGAGTTTGAGCAAACTCCAGGAGATAGTGAAGGACAGGGAAACCTGGTGTTCTGCAGTCCATGGGGTCACAAAGAGTCAGACATGACTGAGCAACTGAAGAACAGAGCCTGTTTGCTTTGCACACCCTTATGAAACTGGACCCCAAATCCACTAATTATAAATAAGACTTTGTGGTTATCAGGATCCCAAGCTGCTGCTGCCTTCTGAAGCTCTCCAACCCAGAGTCTCCCTGCTGTGCTGCTGGGCAACATCACCTGGACACATAATTCATTCTTGGGTTTCACCTCCCCCAAAAGTGCCTTTGCCCTTGTCTTCTTCCTGAAGGTGGCCTCACATGCCAACCTGCTGAGGCATCACCTGAACAATATGTTTGGGTGCTACTGACACCTCAAGGTCACATCTATTTCCTAGATGAGACCCCAAATTCCTGGACCTCTCTACAATGACAGAAAAACATCTTTAAAGTGCTGAGAAAAAAACAAACAAGCTAGCCACTTCCAATTTTATATCCAGTGAAGATATCCTTTAAGAATGAGAGTGAAACAAAGACGTTTTCAGAGAATTGAAAGCAGAGAGAGTAACTTGCTAGTATGCATACCCATAGCAAAAGAAATGTTAAAGGAAGTTCATTATATCAAAGGTGAAGGGTGCTAAACGGAAAGTCAGATTTACCAGGAAAAATGAAGACCATCAACAATGCTAAATATGTGAGTAAATATAAAAATCTATTTTTTCTTTTCTTGTCTTTAAAAGATAACTGATTACTCAAATCAAAGATCATAATACTGTATTTGGTTTATAATATATATATAATAAAATATATGACAAAGTTCCCCAAAGAATAAAGAGGAAGGATAAATGGAGTTATTAAAAACAAGCAAGTAAATAAAATTAATTATAACTAATTGTATTAAACATTTAATTATAAAATTAATTATAATTGAAATAAATTAATTATAAAAAATATAAAGTGAACCAACTACACAGTGAGCCTGTAATGCCACATACCAAAACAATAACAGGATCATGTAACGGTCCATCGGTGTGAAGAGTTTCAATGTCATCTTCAATGTTATAATCCCATTCCACACCAAGATCTATGAAGGTCTTTGACTTGGCTTCCTCCCCTTTGCCATTTAAAATATAGTGGCCTGTAGCCTGATTCTTAATTGCTAAAGAAAGAAAAATGAGTAACCGGCATACATTTTATCTTATTACAGTTTTGAAGATTCACAGTTAAGTCTCTCCCCTTCTATGAATGAAAGCGTGTTTATGAGTATTCAAAGCAATTAAAATGAGTGTTACTTCTGATAGGACTCATACTTCATTCAGTAGGCATTCAAAATTCTCAAGAAGCCTTCCTAACCAGTTAAAAATAGTGGCAAGATGGTGAGATAGAAAATCAAAATTAACAAATATTCCCATTCAAAAACACTGCCAAAGCAGTTAACACTTTCTAACTCATTCACCCCATACATTTCCTCAGGAAGCTGGAAATATTTTTAAAATAATGGCTTCTTCTACAACAAGTAATACAAATGACTTATACTAGGACAGCATATAACATAAGCCTTTTTTTTTTTTTTTTAACTGTGTAGCTCTTTCAAGTTAAGTCAAAATATTAAAGGTACTCAAAATTGTTGAGCTGATTTTTAGGCCAACAAGCAATTAATCCTGACAACTGTAAAATTCTAAGGTCACATTACCTACTTAAATGGTCAGGAAAAGCTCTTTACTGGTGACAGAAATTGTAATATATTACAGATTGTCTATATATTATTAAATAAAATGCTTTCTCTAATGAATAAAAATAACAAATGGGATTTTAAAGTTTGGAGGTACATTGGTATTTAATGATATTAGAAAATAAAATTTCAAAAGTAATTACTATTACTAAAAATGTATAGAAAACATGAGTAATTTTAGTTAAATACATTTATTCCTCTTGAGATTTTAAACTGTTTTTTCCAAAGATAATCTGAATTCCAGAATAAAAAGTAGGGAATTTCAATTATGGGATAAAGGACTGCAGCTAGACAGTGGAGACTATTTTGGAATCTGGTAGTAAATATATTTTAAATACTAAGAAAAAATTCCATGAAACACCATAAAACAATACACTTTGAAGTTACGTGTATTTAGAAAAGCAATTTACTATATATTTTCATAGGTTTGACAGATGTGTCAGTTTCAGAAATCTTCTTAGTGATTTAATGGTTCAAGGAATATGTGAAAGCTATGTTTACATTTGTGCATTTACTTTAAATATAAATTCTTCTAGAATGACATTTCTACATGATCTTCTAATGTAGAAAGGAGGAAAAAACCTTCTTTTGGAAATTATAAACAGGATAATTTGCAGATAATAAACAGAAAACATGCAGAAAACGATTCTGTATGTGCCAGTCAAACTGGACACATAACAGATATAGGAAACTCTTTCCTGGACTAGCACAACCTGGATGTGGTTGCTTTTCAGTCAAAGAACTTAAAATGCACTAAAAGAAGAAGCATACAGAATGGCATCAACCAAAATATCAGAATTAATTTGTCAACATAAACATGGCAAATTTTTCTGATATTATTCCTTAATTTAGTGCATTTTACTAATATTTTAGGTTTTTTTCATCTCCCAATAACAGAATAAAAATGTATAACAAATTCACACTTACCAAATTATTTTTTCCCTCATATCCTAATGAACCAACCCAGCTTTCATCAGAAATTAAAACTCTAGTTGTGAATATTTCTTATTGTAAAGAAAGAATAGTTGGGAGACATGACCAATAAAAATCAGGTAATGATGAATTTATATATAATTTTGAACCTTGCAGACCTATGCGTGTACATAGATACAGATATCTATGCGTGTACATAGATATAGACACCTATGCATATACATGGACACAGACACACACAAACACATGTATCCATATCTATGTATCATTTCTTTGACATTTCTAAGCTTCAGAGCATGATAAAGCACAGCCAGCAGACCCAAACACTTACCAAGAACATGAGGAGAAGCCTCGTCTTCTTGGATTAACACATGTCTAGCACCAGGGGGTATATCAAACATCTTAAGGTACCCTTTGCATGTGTAGTAAATATTGGAGGAAGCAAAGAAGAAAACAAAAGCAACAACCACGGTTAGTCAGGCATTACGTTCCTACGGCTCCTGCGTGCAGAAGAAGGCATCCATAAACTGAAAAAAGCAGTTTCCAAAATTAATTTCAAAGCACTGGCAGATTTTGTGACATCTGGCACAGGATCAGAGGCATATTTTTCTTTTTAATTGTTAAGTTGACAAAAAATTAGTCTTGTTTCTAACACACTAGTCACTTATTTTGTACTGACCTACAAGTTGTGGCAACAATAATTCAGGCAAATATAATACTATACTCTCCTGTGTCCCTCCATGTGACTTTAGTTTTTTAAATCATCCTTTTGAATAAGGGCTCATTTAAAGTGTGATAAGTTGGTGAATTTCTTGAGATATTTTATTGGTCTATATATTATTTTAAAAGTCTAAGTGGCAAGTATAGACAGCTAAACTTCTAATTAATGAAATAGCTTCAGATTTAAAAGCCTGCTCTAGTCTAAAGAAATTACAAAAGAAAAACCAGTGAGTAGTTTTCATTTAGATTGTGATCAGCAACCACTTTTAAAGCTTTACACAGTTTTAAATGGCAATGCTGTAAAATATATTTTGTAGATTGGTTGGAAAACATCTGCAAGTTATGTCGTGCATCGCCTTTACACTGACCCTAAGTTCAATCTTCTAACTGAGAAACCGCAAACCAAAATGCTTAATAGGCTGTCTTAGGTTTTAAGGTCCTATTGTCCTATATAATAAACCTTCTTAGTATGATCACATGTCCTAAAAATTGTCTTAACTGAACTGAAAAATTATCTTAAGATCATTTAGAATTAAGGTCCTAACTATAAATCAACAATAGTCAGGGCAAAGGAGAAACCAAAATGTTTCTTCTCGTTTCCATCAAAAAAGAATATAGGAAGATTATGCAACTTATACCTTCATTACATTATGAAACCTATAACTCATACATTATAAGTATTGACAGAAATCCAGTTATAAATACAAAATTTCTGGTGGAATCAGAAAGAAATCTGTTTTTTTTGGTCATTTCTAAATGGACAATGATTACCTATAGGTAGATTTACCTGACTTTTTAAATAATATTTATTAGCATCTTAATAGCAACCCACTCCAACTGTTCTTGCCTGGAGAATCCCATGGATGGAGGAGCCTGGTGGGCTACAGTCCATGGGGTCGCAAAGAGTCAGACACGACTGAGCGACTTCACTTTCACTTAACTAAGTGGAGTGGTCATTTTGGGGTCAGGGTTTTCAGCACCTGAGCCTGGGTGATATTCAGTACATGAAATGTACCATGTTTGCCTGAGTATCAGAAGCTGGAAGTAATGTTAGTTAAGATACAGGATAGCAAAACAGCTTGATGCCATTTATGGATGCCCATCTTTCTGCAGTTTGCTACAACTTACCCAATACATTTTTAGCTTCCCTTGTTTCAGCAAGAGAAACACTACGAGCTCCTTTGGGTAAAGTGAAGGCTCCTCTTGTCTTCCCTTAAATAGAATGTCTTTAATTAGTGGAGAGTTCATGTTTATCCAAGTCTTGCTGTTTCATTGACTATACTATAAGCCTTGTATAATTTTATTAGGTAACATATAAAATGTGTTTCATAATTGTATCTGTTGAAGCCAAAATGCATTTATAATAGTTAGCTAATGCCAATAAACTGTTAATAGTCAATGAAAGTAAGACTAAGCATGAATGAGAAATGATATAGGTGATTTGAAGTCGAATACTTGCAGATTTCATTTTCCAGCAACTTGAGTTCTTTATGGCATCTCTTGCTTAAATTTTTCCCTGTTGGAAAAGGTTAATTAGTCTATTGAATAACTATGATGATAACATTAGTGCAAAGAAATGGATGTTAGATTATCTTGGAACAGTCTGAAAGCTTTCTTCTCTTCTTCTGAACTTAATTCAGAGGTTTAGCATAATTTTTGAGGTATCTGAAAAAAAAAGTATCACTACCTTTTATTACACATAATATAGAATGGATAACAATGGTAAAAAACCATTTTATTTGCATATATTCACTCTGGAAATAAGAAAAATTAATTATTTTACACCTAAATGAACAATTCATAACTGTAATAAAGCACAATAAGTTAATTCACATTAAGATGGAGAAAATCATGCTACTCTACTAAATGTATATAATTTATGTATATAATTATAATTCTGTTTGCTTATTAAAATAATACCATCAGCCAGAAATGGCAATATTTGCTTTTTATAATTTTCAAAGTACAAACTATAGTAAATTATCACAGAGAAATAGCAAAGATATCAGTAACTAGAGGAGGGAATACCTAAGAAAAACACATCAGAATATGTTAGAATATAGTCACCTACCTCTGCCTGACTCTAAATATATCAAAGGGCAAAGATGATATGTGTGGAAATGGCTTGAGGTGGGTGACTAGGGGATAATGGGAGTAAAAAGAACTAAGAGAATTACTCCATTTGGATAAAGACTAGTTTTTTTTTTATACTTTCTTATTTTTCTAAAAGGAAAAATCACCGCAATGACAACGTGTTCAATGTAAACCAAATCTTTGCCCTTGTTTTGTTTTATCTTGTTTTCTATTATTTTGTGGGAGACTATATCTTGGATGTAAGAGAAGCTTTTCAAGGGAAGCCTCACATTAAATTTATTTTTAAATGTTGAATTCTGACAAACATTTTTTCAATAAATGTTTGTTGAATAACTGAATAATAATTGTTCCAAACTTAAAGAAATCATTCAGTAATCCATGTTTGTATCTAAATCTTTTATGAAAAGTCCAATGTATAATTATGAAAACACTAATAATGTTGCATATTATTTGTTGCTTTTGGTTCCATCTGATGAACCTTCATTATATGCCTAAGTCTAGGCCACTGACTGTGTAACAAGAACAGAAATTCACACCCATAAGCAATTATATAGCTCAGGTTATTTTTGGTTACATGTACCTCAAACTCGTTTAATATGAAATTATAAATATTATGTGAAATACGAACCCAAGATCTATAGTTTTATAAATAGGATAAACTTATTCACTTTTAAAAGAAGCAAAGTAACTGTAATATTTTAAAAGTTGCATTTAAAGTTTTGAATATTTTTAACTTCTGATCAGTAATTTATGTGCAACAGAAAATCCAAAATAAGCATTAATTCTAATAATTAGGTCTAATACATTTTATTAAAAACACAAAATTAAACAGAACACATATTTTAACTAACTACTATAATCGATATTGTTTTAATTTGTTCCTTATCTAAATTTAGTAGATAGGTTTTCATCATGGATGCTATAGAGTATGAATTGTCAGTTATTTCAATGATTTCTTAAAAGGTAATCTGGATGAAAATAAATCAGCAGCTAATTTTTGTGTGTGTGTGTGTATAGAGAAAATGGTGCACTCCTAAAAGAAGTCTAAGAAAAAGGCAAATCATGGATACTGAATTCACGAGAACCTCATCTTACCAAGCTTCCTGGGTGTTCTGGTAAATGTCCCCTTTACGGTTCGACAATGGGAATTATCTCCTCCACAGACACCACACTTATCCTCAACCTTGTTAGAACCGATTTCTTTATCACAGCCCACTTTCTGGGGAGAGAAGATATTAGATGTCGCTCATTTTAGCGTGCCAAGCAACTAAGGTTAACACACTGGAGCATGATACACCATTCGTTCCATCATGAGCCCACACACAGCCAGGCACCAAACTCCTTAACTCTAATTTTTAATATCTTGGTCTTTTAAAGAACTTTTATAAAATCAAATGACTTGCACTCTGGGTAATTATAAAGGATAAATGTCCCTCAGTCTAATGAAGTGTTTCTCCTATCACATGTAGTCAATCATCAAACATTTATTGAACACAGATGTTGTAGCTGATGCTGAGGAGACAAAAATTAAGATGTGGATGTGTTTTTTCCCCGGTTGCCTTCATATTTATAAAGAAGAAAATCAAAACAGAGAATTGTCCATTAGTACAAACTTTACAAGTTGGTAAGAGATGTGAGACAAAACATCACCGGTGAGGTTTTCAAAGTACCTTGAAGGAACAGGGGGTGCAGAAGGCAATTCGAGAATGCAAAGGGATTGAAACAAAGCCAGGAAGTCATCCGTTTGAGGAAAGTGGGTTCAGAAAACAATTGTTCTGCTTGTTTGTTCTAGTGGTTGTCATGTCCAACTCTTTTGCTACGCCATGAACTGAAGTCTGCCAGGCCCCTCTGTCCATGGGAATTCACAGGCAAGAATACTGGAATGGGTTGCCATTTTCTTCTTCAGGTGATCTTCCCAACCCAGGGATCAAACCTGTGTCTCCTGCATTGGCAGGCAGATTCTGTACCACTGAGTCACCACGGAAACCCAACTGGGGTGGATCTTTAATGTGAATTTCTGTTGGGTAATGATGATTCTTCACTTGTAAGTTTGAGATGAGAGTGAGCAGAGGAAATGATGACACATATATACTTAACGCACTCCCAGATACTGTGGGAGGTGAAAGATGAACAAAACACAGATTCTATTTTCAGGGAAATTTTAGTTCAACTATGAGGCATCGCATATTTGAGAATTTTTTATATTAACACCTTACTTGTACCTAGGTCAAAAGGAATCAAGCAGCAGCAATATGTTCAGTTAATGAGATAATTCCTTATCATTTTAACTTGTGAACATGGACAAGAAATAAATGGCATAAGAAAAGACTGAATGGACAAAAAGCTTTTGCATCTTCACTAATACTTTTGTTCTGATGTGGAATTTAGTATTTAAAGTTAGAAGTAACTGGAAGGTGAGACAGGGAGAAAAAGAAGTTTCTATTACCTTTTAAGATGATAAAGCACATTTTGCATTGAAGTTAAAAAAAAAAAAGACGTGGTATTGTACTAGTGGATGGCTAGGATAAAATACTCAAAGCAAAGGCATGGTTCCAGTTGTATTCCCAGTCCTAAGGCCTCAGGACCACCCCCCACTCCCGAAACGCATTTGACTGGAAATGAAAAAAACTAATTAAATATTGATTTTGCCGGTGACCAAAGTTTGATTTTATTAAGTGCAATTTCTTCCAAATTTAGTTGAGCTACTGAACTATTCATGGACTCTCATTGTAATGTGATCTCACATAAGAAAGAGTTAAAAAAAATTCTGAAAATATGCCGCTGAATGAGAAGAAAAGGGGGATGGCACAATCCTGTAGGAAGCTTTGGTGGAAGCAACCTGAACTCACCACACACTCTCCGCGCACGCATATGCTGTACGGGTCTTTGTAGGAGCAGCGTGTTCCGTCGTGCACCAGCTGTTTCATATAAGCAACATCTCCAGTCTCTTTGGATTGACAGTACAGGTGGCATCTTTTCTTGGCTGTAGAAGATGGAGGATTAAGCCAATCATTTATGCAAAATGGTACATTTGAATAGTATAGTTTGTTTTTAAAATATACAGTTTCAACACGGCTTCCTGGAAACAAATTGTATAAATAAATAAAGAGTTGGGGGGAAAGTACACGTACTTGGCATATTTATTTTAATCAGGGTGACCCTATGATTTGTCATCTAAACTGGGATAATTCAGATAGTGAAAAGGAGCTCTATTAATGATATAGAAAGGAATGAAAGTGAAAGTGTTAGTTGCTCAGTCATGTCTGATTCCTTGTGACCCTATGGACTGTAGCCCACCAGGCTCCTCTGTCCATGGAATTCTCCAGGCAAGAATACTGGTATGGGTTGCCATTCCCTTCTCCAGGGATTTTCCCAACCCAAAGGTAGAATCCAGGTTTCCTGCATAGCAGGCAGATTCTTTACCATCTGAGCCACTAGCGAAGCCCCTAACAATATAAATTGCTATGACTGGTCCTATACAACGCAGGCTCTATGGCTACCCTAGATTTAACCATGGTTATTCAATAAATTTCATTCAAAATCAATTTAGTTTTAGTGACACTTAGAGCATTGAAAAGGTTTCTCTTTTATTTGACCCAGTGGCCCAGAACAGTTTTTGCTTCTTGTAGGATCTCATTAATTAAATCTAATTCATGTGACTCATTTTCTTCAAATTAAGCAAAATAATGCATTGCAATTCTGAATTCTTCCACATGCGCATCTTTCCTTTAAAACAGGTGTAAACTGAACTCAGCAGTGTATTCACCCAAACAAGACATACGTCAAGAAGTTCCCATCTGAACAGATTTAACTGAAAATTCAGGGCTAAGGAGTGAAACATGATAGGGGAATTTCCCAGTGCATTTCTTAATAACTAATGTACGGTACAAAAGTAAAAGGTTATGAAGTGCCTTTTGTTATTCAATAATGGTCTTTGTCTTGTTCCTGACTTGATTGTAAAATAACTGTATTTTCTCCAGTTGTCCAGAAAGAAAGATCACAATATTACGGAAACATTTCCTAGCAGAGGGATTTCAGCTGCATGAGGAAACTCAGCATCCCTCCCAGGTATTGCTTTCCACTCGTCTTTTCAATAGTGATGGTGGCTGTACTGTCTGCCAGGAACTATTCCATAATCCTCACCTCTCCTTATTCTTGGAAACCCAGGAGGACTCAGCCCTATAAGCACCGAGTTTCCTAAATGACCAAGTGGGGACCGAGAGGCCCAGGGGCTGTGTGTTGGCAAAGCTGAGGCTCTAAGTAACCGTCCACACAGCAGGGGAAGCGTGGGTGTCAACTCACAGTCGGGATGCTCATACGGCCACCAGTGGTGTTTGCTGTTCTGGTGTTCAAAGTGGGAGTTACGCTGCTGGCACTGCTGGGCTCTGAAGTCCTCAAAGTGTTTTTGGCATTCTTCTGTATTACAAAGCTGGTACTCAAAATTAACGCCAGGACAATCCTGACCACCATTGATGGGCCTAAAGAAAAGACGACATTGAGAAAGGCCTTTTGGCTCTGGTCCGGTGGCTGAAGCTTGCAGGCACAGTGCTGGAGGGCAGAAAGCCAGAGCTTCTGAGCTGCCAGCCCAGTGAATGGACTCATACTTCCTAATTTCAATCCCTTTCCCAAGGCACTGTCTTCTCCCTGCTAGGGTTTGCTGGAGGGAAGCCCCAAACTCAAATCAGTATATTTTAAAACAGTGTATTCTTTCAAACGATATGTTTTAAACGCACAAAAAAAGTATATAAAGAAACAACAAACGGGCATATGGTCTCAGGAAAATTCTATATTTTTATCATGCATAAAACATGTATTTGCAACCCAAAGAAACATTAATCATGGCTCTATGCCTGTTTCTCAATACATCCAATGCAAACAATAATCCTATCTTCCTTAGAGAAAAATTGCGAGGATTAAATGCGTTACTGTGTTTAAAACACTTAGAAAAGAGTGTGGCATGTGGCGAGCTCTTGCTGTTCCTACTACTATAATTTTTATTGCTTCTGTAAATACTACCATCATCTCTTCCTGTGAAACAGTGTAACCCTCAGTCTTTGTACAAAGACGTGCTCAGAGCCATCCTGCTGCCAGACTAAAGAAAACAGGTACCAAATGTTAAACCCTACACAAGGAAGACTGTCCTAGTAAGTCTGATGGTTCAGTGTTGTTGTTTTTTTTTTCCCTCTGCAGAAAATAAGATTTGCTAAGCACACAACACGGATTCCAAAAATTTTCTCTGGGAGGACAAATGGATAACTTTCCCCCCAAGAGTTCCTTGGTCTTCCTTTCACCGTCTTCGTGGCTCAGCTCTGAAGCACTCCTCTCCTGACTCCGAAGTGAGGGAGCCTCTGTGGTTAGGGAGCTTCTGCCAACAGGCCCGTGCTTCCTAGAGCGGGTCTCACAGCCTCGGCGCCCAGTGCTAAGGACGTGGTCCTCTGCTTTCCCTGCCCAGTTCCAGAGCCTCCTAAACTGCAATTTCTTTAACAATCTCTAACCTTAATCACGGACTGCTCTTCACTAGATGGATTCCTGGGGATTTACCCAAAATAGACACTTAAACACTTAGTTTTCACGGTCTGTGTTTTACATGCTACTTTGTGAAACTGAATGTTAAAGGCATAATGTTGAAGCATTTTCTGGTCTGTTCCCAAGTGATGTGCATGATAGGAGGTATACTCACGTTGGATTATTGCACTGGCGTGTTCTGAAGCGCACACCAGTTCCACATGTCCGGGAACAGGAGCCAAATTTGGTCCAGGATCCCCAGTTACCATCTTGTTTTTGCTGATTAGCATTCTTCCACATGCAATGGCCTTTATAGCACCACTTAGGAAAATGACAAAAACAATTATGAAATTTTGTGCACGTGCTAAAATTGAAGTTGTTATACAAGGACCACCAAGTGAAAGACTTTCTTTCTTTTTTATTTCTTTTTTCCGGTGAAAATACACTTAAAATCATCCCAAAGTAATTATAACAATACGGGGACCTGGGTAATTTAGACTTGCATCTTCAAGTATAAAACTAAAATAAAAAATAGCATTAATTCAGACAAGTTTTTAAATGACCCATTTATCAGTGAATATCAAACATCATAAGCAATAAGGAGTTCTGAGCACTTAATTTGCCCAGTCGGTGCTAGTCTACCCTTCATCCCTTGTTATTCATATTATTGGAATTTTTTAAGGACAATATGCTCCCCTTTGAATAATGACAGGAAATGATATGCCTTAACTTTGAAAACAATTACTATAACATATCTAAAACATATATATAGCTTTCACAATGATTCTAACAAATAGATAGGTCAGATATATTATCTTTATCTTTCAGATGAGGAAATTGCGGCCCGGAAAGAACCATGGATAGTGTAAGACCCTCTGATCAGAGGATCTAAGTGGGGAATACTAAAACACAGATACTGTAGAGACATAGGGTTTATAGTATCCAACACACAGCAGATGCTCAAAAGGCATTAGTTCTTTTCCATTCTAACATTTTGATTCATGTTTTTATTCTACACACAATAAAAGTGTTTCTTAAAACTCAACTTTGGGAAATTTAAACATAACACAAATATATTTAAGGACATTGGATGCCCAGATCTGGTTTAGAGGATATCTTTTGCATAAAGCAAAAATGAATCAACTCATCGTTGCTTTTGCTTTTTTAGTCACGAAGCCGTAATACCAAATTTTCCCAAAGCAACATGCTGTATGTTATGAGTTAGGCATAATTCCTAACAGTTTAAACATGAATAATGACAGATTTTCTTATTACTATTATGTATGCAATTCTGAGAGCAAGGACAGTTTATACACATTTGAAATAGAGCCTTAAAGGGCTTTCAAAGAACTAAAAACTATATAAACCTTCTTTTCCATGTTTTGGTCCTATCTACAATATCTTATTTCCAAACTAGTCAAAGCCCTTCAACGTGAGTTCTCAACATGCCTTTGTCTGGGGTTTCGTGATCTTTCCCCTCATGAGTAGTGAAGCTTGGCACTGGGCCAGTTTCTGAGCATTGAATCCTCACTACACAACTTGAGATTGAAAACTTCTGGGCATCTTTCCCCAAGGAGCAAGGCCAAATCTTCTGTCTAAGTTCACATGACTTTATTTCTGGACAACTTTCACAAGAAGTGTGATGCCAGCAAGTAAATCAAATCCCATTAGAGCCCAGACACTCCACTGAGCAGCCGCTTCCTATTCTATCAGTCGGGGGCTGAACAGTGGTCCCAAAGATGCCAAGTCCTAATCCTTAAAATCTGTAAATGCTACCTTATTTGGAAAACAGCCTTTGCTCATGTAATTACATAAGAAATTTTAGATGGGGAGATTACCCTGGATTATTCAGGTGAACCCTAAATGCCATCACATGTATCTTTATAAGAAAGGGGCAGAGGGAAACGGACACACAGAAGAGAGGGGGCAGTGTGGGCACAAATGCAGAGATTAGAGTGGCACAGCCCCAAGTCAAGGAAGCCAGGCAGCTACCAGAGGCTGGAAGAGCCAAGAACAGGTTGTCCACGAGAGCCTCTGGGGGGAGGGCCCTTCTGCCCACACACTGATTTCAGCTCAGTGAAACCAATTTTGTTCTTCTGGCCTCCAGAACTGAGAGAATAATTGTTGTTTTAACCCACTCTCTGGTAATCTGTTAGTAATTTGCTAGAGCACCTCTAGGAAACTAGTACATGATGTTCGTGCATTACCACAGTGAAACTTCACATCCTATAGTTTTCTTAAAGGTGATGATACATGTCATTTTAAAGATGATTCTTATGCAACATATCTTAAATCTTTACTGTATAAACATATTATACTCACTTTCCCAGCAGCACATTCGGTTCCATCAAGTGGGGGCCCTTTTTTAGTCTTACAAAAGTAGGGATTATCAGGATGGCTACACCAAAGCTGTTTACATGGGTCAAACGTTCGGAACTGGAAAAGAGAAAAACCAAACTCTGAGTGACGTAGAGATGGAATGACTTGTACCGATAATACCTGCTATACAGTTTCTTCATGTCATGTTTCTTGGATATTTTAATTTCAAGGTAATAGTCAAAGTTGTCGCATGTTAAGAAAATAAACATGGCCAAGAATTCCAAGTAAAGAATACTTTTATTCTGCTCTTCTAAAAGAACACTGGTGAACAATGAGGCTGGTTCTCCAGTTGACTTTTACTATTCTGCATGCCATTTCTATCTTATGGTTTTCAGATATTTAAAGAGTAATTATTACAAATATTATAAATATGAAAATGTTGTAGCAGTTTTGCAGCTCTCAAGTCATCAAAATGACTTCTCTTTATCCCTGAATGTATGAACCAGTCAGATACAAAAAATAAAAATGCTCATCATGAGCTCACTAAAAGCAGAAAATATCTGTCAAACTTTCCATGTAAGATACTGTATTCCAGGTGTAACAAAATGTCACAATACATTCATGTATTTTATAAAGTACTTTCTATATATTTGACCTTTATACATACCATGGCTGAGAAATATGGGTTATAAGGTAAGACTATAGTTATGGATACAAACCAAACAGTCATAGAGCCAGATCAGCATCTTAGTTTTCTCATCTTAAGAATGTTTTTTATTTTCCTAAACATCATCACTATATTATATAATATCCAAGTGTATATGTAAGCACACATATTTGTGTGTACTGTTTCCTCATCTACTCTCTAACAGTAAATTTCTTATCATTCTTCAGATATAAAAAATAAACCTACATATCAAATGCCAATTTATCTACATATTCTTTCCCTATACCATTTAGGCTTCCCAGGTGGCAGAGTGGTAAAGAATCCACCTGCAATGCAGGAGACGGCAAGAGATGCGGGTTTGATCCCTGGGTAGGGAAGATCCCCTGGAGTGGGAAGCAGCAACTCACTCTAGTACTCTGGACTGGAAAACTCCACGGACAGAGGAGCTTGGCGGGCTGCAGTCCATGAAGTCGCAAAGCAAAGACATGACTGAGCACACACACTCATACCATTAATCGTCCACATACAGTCTTATCGTCATAGCCTTCTTTTTTTTCTTTGACGTTATTTATTTATGGCTGTGCTTGGTCTTCACTGCTGCATTGGCTTTTCTCTAGTTGTGATGCACAGGCTTTTTACCACGGTGTCTTCTCTTGCTGTGGGGCGAGGGGTCTAGGGTGCACAGGCTTCAGTAGTTGTGGCCCCTGGGCTCTAGGGCAGAGGCTTAAGAGATGTGGAGCATGGGCTTAGGTGCTCTGAGGCATGTGGGGTTTTCCTGGACCAGGGATCGAATGCATGTCTCTTGCATTGGCAGACAGATTCTTTAGCACTGAGCCACCAGGGAAACTCCGTCATAGCTTTCTTTTAAAATTAGTGCTCATTTTCGATCTGGGTTTTTTGTTCTAATTCCTATTACTTAATGCAGAAATTGTAATTTTCTACAATATTGAGCCAGAGCTTTAGAATTCTCAGGTTAAAACACTAACGCAGGAAAACAGGAACTGACTGTATATCTTACAGGCAAACCAAATAGCGATGTATGTGTATCTGCAAAGGCAGAATTTCAACAGCAGATCAACTTGTTTCAGTGAAATACATTTTTCCTTGCTCTAAGACATAAAGCTTCCTCTAACATATAAGAAGCCCCATTTACCAGATGTGTGACTTAAGCAAGTTGCATAACCTCTGTAAGTCTTGGCTTTTTCATCTGTAAAATAAAAGTATACCAACTTCCTTCTAGCCTGTCACAAGGATTAAATAAGATAGTATATTTAAAGCACTTAGCTTTAGCATGTAAAGACGTAGAAAACACAAATCATTGGTTCACATTCTTGCACCAGTGAATCTGTAAAGGTCACCCAACAGGAGCTACGCAAACAGATTTTAAGATGCAAAAAGCTAAATTGACTGTAACATACCGCAGTGCACATTTTATAACCAACTCCAAAGTCAAAACGACACTGCTCATCCATAGAATAATTGATTCCAGGAAGTTCTGGGAGTTTGGGCCAGTCATGTTCAAATGGGTCATCAAGGAGACAGTCATAGGAACTGGAGGAAGGAAAATATTGCATACACCTAAATGTTCATTTTTTTAAATCATATCTCAGTGAGAAAGTATTCTTAGGTTACATACTCTGGAATTTCATCAGATCATAAAGCAAGTTCATGAAAGCATATCTTTTAAGGATTTTGGTTTCAGCTCCATTTAGAAAAAGACCATTCATCTTTATTCTTCCCAGGAAAATAAGCCAAGCATACTCAAAAACACAGTAGAACTGTAACAACCTTGTTCATGTCCCTAGCTGAACCCCCATGGTGTGGCAGGGCAGATCCTGACATCCACCCTAGGGGTACAGGTGGTATACCCGAAGCAGGTGTTATGTGACCACCCTCTCTTCATTCTCAAACCAACTTTGACCATTAGTCAAAGATCCCACAGAGAATTTACTGAAAGGAAATCACAGTTAAAAAAATTCACTTCAAGTCTAGGCTTACGGCTTCAAATATTACAATCACATTATGGGATTACTGTGCCAAAAGCTAAGTCACAAGAAAATGTTTATCGTGCACAAGAGTTTTCATTCACTGGGAGTTCGGTTATTATGATCAATGCCCTAAGAGACAGTTTCACGTATGTATTTCTACTGCAACATTCTCATGACACGAAGAAGGAGACATACTGTATGTATCTTTTCAGTTCTTGGCCGCTACACCGGGACCAGTGGTAACGATGAAAGGCGGCCTGCACCAAGGGAGCCATGACGCTTCCCATGGCCGTCTCATCACCGCACCTGTTGCCCTGTCCATCGTGCTCCATCCCCAACCTAGAACACAGAGTGAGACCTCATTGGTAAGAATCAGCATAGAGACCACGGCTTTGGCATAATCTCTGTTTTGAAAATAAAAACATGGAAATAGGTATTTTTTTTAAGCTAACAAGGCTTTTGTGGAGGAGTCACAGACACTGTGAAGCTGGTAGCAATCTGGCAGAAATGCCTTTCTTGTTCTTATAGCTACAAAAAGCCCACGAGTGTCTCTGCAAGCCAGTCACTCATTTGGTTTCCGCGCATGACCTCTTTGCTCTTTTCAGCTCCTCCAACTTGGCAAGAGGGTGAGAGTTGCATGCTGGCATATGCTCTGCCCAAAATATGAACAATACTGAGAGAGGCAGAAAGAAAAGACCTTGCTTTTTTCCCCACTCTATAGCTGTCAAGAGTGACTTACACATGGCCGGTTTCATGTGCTACTACAAAGGCAGATGAAAAACCATCCTCGTGATTCAGGGTACAGCTTCTCACTGGGTGACACATGCCTGTGACTGGAGCATACCCTGTAGAGAATGACAATTACTTTTATTTTCATTTTATGAGAAAAC